>NC_044406.1:85660353-85980282 GCF_006542625.1 Nomascus leucogenys
GCTGTAGTGACGGACACTGTATCCATCCCATAAATTTTTATGATTTAATCTAGTCAGTTATTTTTTAATGTTTTCAAAATTTATTTTTGAAAAAGTTTGCAAAACATTCATTGTAAAAATATTGGAAAATATAGATTTGTATAGCTAAAATATTGGAAATCACCCATATTTCCACTATCTAGGGAGATCTAACATTTTGTATTACAATGTGTACTGCTTTATTTCACTTAACATTATAAGATTTTTCTATAGCATTTTGCTTCATAAATATAATTGTAGAGGTTGCTTGTTTTCCTTTGTATGTATATGCCATAATTCATTTAATTGTTTTATTATCATTGGGTATTTTGGATTTTCCAGATTTTTGTATTTTAAAAATTCCTGCAATGGAATGTCTGCAGATAAATTTGTTTTTATTGTGAATTACTTTTTTTTTTTGGTAGTGTGTTGATTGAGCTAAACTCTATCTAGATTTTCTTTATTTCATTTCTAGTCTCCTTTGATCTAGAAGTGGTCATTTGACACACTATTTAGAACAGTGAAATAGAAGCAGAAGTTGCTGGGTGAGACTTTTGTGAAAGATTTTTAAGAGGCTCAGAGTTCTTCTGGCATACCTTCTTTTCCAAATCGAACAATGATAATAATAATGGAAGGATGAAGGGCCTTCCTTTGCTACTTTTACTGTGCTGAAAACACTCTCCTTACTATGCTGTCCTCTGTATGAATTCTCTCAGCTATCTTCTCTGCCTAAATAAAAGTTTTAGGCCACCTAGCCTAAAAGTCCCTGACCTTACCTTTAGTTACAAAGTCAATGATTTTACTACCTACATCTTACTTTCCTGCTACCCACCACAAGGATCAACTATGCCCCACCTCTTTGCATTCTTATTGTCCTGACTCTAGCCTGCATAATAGAGGAAAGAAAGGTCAGAATGTGAAAAGAATAAGTACAGCTTAGTAATTAACAACATGTTCTCTGGAGTCCAGTTGATTTTTATCCTGGCTTTGTCATCAGCAATTTTCTTAATCTCCCTGTTTCTCAGTTTCTTTATCTATAAAATGGGGGAAATAATTGTAGTCACTTCACAGGATTGTTATGAGGACTAAGCAAGTTAATAACTAGAAAGCACATGTATTAAGTGCTGCATAAATGTTTACAAAATCCTCCATCTCTTTCTGTCTGATCTACCATCCTCAAATTAAAAAGAATAAAAAGAAGAAAGAAAAGAAAACCAGCAGCACCACTGTGTTAATTACTGCTCCCATGGCTTTCAGACTTGAAGATTTTCTATTCTGGTGTTCTTGTTATGTAAAACAAAACAAAACAAAACAAAGAACACAAAACATTCTCACAATTTCTCTATCTCATTCAAGACTGCTAATCTTTACTGATCCACTGTTAGCAGACATGCAGTCCCCCCACCCCATGCTTAGAAATGGGTTCGTTCAGCTCAACCAGCAGAAATTCTCCTCTTCTTTTGATCAGTAGCCCACGTTTGTGAGTGGTTAAATGAAGACAGGGGTACATGTTTTCTAAATGTAAATTTTATCTACCTTTATTCCACATATAAAGCAGTGGATCTCAGACATTTCATATTTACAAAAGGCACTTTGTAAATACTTCCTTACCATTCCTGAAATAGTTGCTATTTTAATTTTACTGTCTGTGACTGTGCCTACTTTTTAAAAAAGGCCAGATTGAAAATTATTAATAAAGTCCTTAGGGCCGTCAAATGGATAATATAACGGTAGCACTGCTTATTGGATCAATTGTGTCATTCAAGAGAAACAACAATAAAAATAGAATCAAACAGATAGAGAGGGGAGAACCTGGCAAGACCATTCTTAACGTTTGCATGACACAGAATTTTCCATCGTAAGTTATTACAGAAACGGTGAAATTCCTTATGACCTGATAAATTTTTGTTTTAAGAAAATATGTATTTAATTAAATGAATCTTGTTGTTCTTAAAATATTTTCTCTGATCCAGATGATAAGTTCACATATATGCCAGCTACAAGAATCATTGTTTTTGTGGTTGATCTATTCATAAAGAGTCACTACAAATAATATTTCTTATATGTGAATCTTTAAAGGTGGCACAAGGGCAAAATTACATGTTAACCAACATTCCTTCATTTAGAAGTGATAACTTTTCCCATTTTAACAAAATTTTATCTGAAGAAAAAAAACGGATGAATGTAATGTCATTCACTTTAAGATATTTAGATTTCTAGTTAATAAGATCTGGTTTTTATCCATTAACTATTTGAAATGTCTAATATTCATTCATTCAAAAAACCTTTATTGGTTCTTGTAATATGTAAGGCATAGGGAAAACACAAATAACAAAGATAGACAATATTTAGCTATAATAGCTTCTTCCCAGATATTTGGAAAAATGTCACACTTTAGTAATAAGGCTTGTATTCATGAAGATCACAAATTTTCTCAATAAACATATATATCTTGCTTTATTAGTAATTAATAAAATTATCTTAATGTATAAAACAAAAAAATTTCTCATCGGCAATGAGTAACACCTAAAATGTCTATACACTATAATTAGCTGTAGAATAAAGCAAACATAGACAATTAAAAATAATCTCCTCCTATGTTTAAAATGATCTCTATGTTGAGAAAATTACATATTTAACAATCAATATACTTTCAGAAGTACAAAGGTAAAGTTATACATAGAGAGACCAAGAATAAAAATACAAGCATGTCATCAACGGTACGACTTCTTTGTGAATGCTCCACAGACTTAAAATATAAAAGACAAAAACTTCCCCAAAGCACAATTTTAAAATAAAGCAGTTTAGAATAATCTTAGCCCAATTGATCTGTCCCCTCTTTCACATCAAACACAGTCACAAGACGCCTACATCCTGAAATCATCTTTCACCAAACTGACAGATTTAATGGATCACATATTCTGAGTTTAAGTGACCTATTTTGTCTTATGTTTTCTTTGGGATTTAGAAAACAAATGTAATGTAACTATATATACTTACCTTTCAGTTTCAGGACATAACAGGTCAATTGCCAACATTTCTTACAGGAAGAAATTGATAAACTCACAAACTTTGTAAGACTATCTTTAAAATAAAATTCACCCCATCTTTTTCACATTTATTTTGTTAATTTTATTCTTACTTCTCACTTGCTAGTAGATTTTCTAAATACCAAATTGCCATGTGAGACCTCACTGGTCGACTGTAAAATCTGTAAAGCCACAAAACTGAAAAAATGTCCCTTGACAATAATAAATCCTCAAAAATTCAGCAATACCAATTGCTTTTTCCATTCACCTTGCTGATAGCAAAGAATATTTATGAAAGATTTCTTAGACTGTGAGACCTTTAGCACGTCAGTTCCATTCAATATAGTTAGCATTCCATAATAGTCAACTATTTCCAGACACAGTTTCTAAAATCACAGCAAAAGGCCCTTGGAAAAGTATTTGGTTTCTTATACTTTTTATTTTAAAAAATATGATAACTAGCAAAAACAAACAAAATCGCTGTCCAAGATGGTGTTTCATATAAGCACTTATTGTATGTCTCCTCTTCAGACTAGAAATAGTGTAATAACAATAAAAATGGAATTCTGTAAATAATTTCTATAGAGTCAGAGTAACAATGAAAAACAAAGGTTTACAATAAGAGGAATTAGCTGGTTTAGAAATTTTTTAGTATGAATGGATTTGTCTTAGCAGCAACATTTTTTGGCCTCTTCAAAAATTCAGTATTATTACTCTCAGATATTTTTAAAAAATTAAGTAGGAATTCACAATACACTTCTATTATCTATTTTTAAATTAATCTGTGGAAAGTGAATAAACACAGCAAGAGTCCAATGTCAATCATGAGGGAGTAAGAGTTTGACGATTCCGAATACTGGAGGCCAAAACACAAGGTCATTGAGCAGATTTTCTAAAAATGTCAATAATTCTCAGACTATCTCTGCAATACTTATATGCATTATGTGTTCTAGACCAGTGGATCTCAATATTCAGGCCTCGGCCAGCAGCATCAACATCACTTGGGAAATTGCTAGAAATGCAAATTATCAAGTGTCTCATCAGATGGGCTGAGTTGGAAACTCTGTGAGTGGCACTCAGCCATCTCTCTCTTTCTTTTAATAATTCCAACTTTTATTTCAGATTCAGGGATACAAGTGCAAGTTTGTTCCATGCAAATATTGTGTGACATTGAGGTTTGGGGTGTGAATGATTCCATCATCTGAGTAGCAAGCATAGTACCCAGTAGGTAGTTTTTCAGCTCTTGCCCCTCTCCCTCCCTCCTCTGGGAGTCCTCATTGTCAATTATTCCTATCTTTATGTCCATGTGTACCCAATGTTTAGCTCCTACTTATAAGTGAGAACATGTGATATTTGGTTTTCTGTTTCTGCATTAATTTGCTTAGCATAATGGCCTCCAGTTGAAACAGTGTTGCTGCAAAGGGCACGCTTTTGTTCTTTATTATGGCTGCACAGTATTCCATGGTGTATATGTACCACATTTTCTTTATCCAATCCACTGTTGATAGGCACCTAGTTTGATTTGATGTCTTTACTGTCATGAGTAGTCCGGAAATCTGTTTTAACAAACCCTTCAGGTGATTCTGATGCACACTAAAGTTTGATAATCATTATAGAATGTTATGTTTAATTTTCAGCAGTTGTAAACTTAACTCATCATGGAATGAACTTTTTACAAATGTTGTATTGTGTATGTATTATAAGGACATTACAATAGCATAATGAGGTGAAACTTCAACTTTAAATGTATCATAATATAAGAACTGAATTATGCCCTTTTTCTTTACCAATTTCATTCTTTTTCCTTCCCTCTTCTATCTACCTCTAAACAGGAGATTATGTTAATTTTCCCATTAAAGTCCTTTAATGGTTGCCTATCTCACTCAAAGTAAAAGCTACTCTCCTCATAATGGCCTACAAGTCCATGCAGGATCTGCTGCCCACTTTCCCCTCCTCATTATTTCTCTGACCTCATCTTTTTCCATATCTGCACTCATTCCTTCAACATCAGCTATAGTACCCTTCTCACAGCTCTTCATAATTGCCAAACATACTCTCGTATCAGAGACCTTGAATCTACTGTTCCCTCTGTCTGTCAACACTCTTCCTTCAGACATTTGTGTGGCTGACTTTATGTTTTATTCCTCCTTTGGGTCTTTGCTCCAATGTTTCTTTCTTGATGACGCCTTCCCTGGCCACCCTTTCTAAAATTGCAATGTTCTCTCCATTCTTTGGTTCCAATTGACTGCTATATTTTCCTCCTTGGCATTTTATATCTATTCTTAGAATATATTCTGTTTATATCTTTTATGGAAGTATGTCCCCACTAGAATGCACACTAGTGATAGCCATGATTTCAATTAGTTTTATTCACCGCTGATTGCCAAGTGGCTAAACCAGTACCTGACACAAGGTTGGATTTGATACGTACTTGGAAAATGAAGGAAGTAAGAAAAGAGGGAAGGAGGAAGGGAGGGAAAAGAGAAGGAGGGAAGATAACTTGGTAAGGTTCCTCTACTTGTTAGAGCTACTCTCTACTTGGCATAACTATATTTTCTATATAGTATCAAAATTCTCTTTTTGCCTAAACATCTCAAATATATGCTTATATTTATAATCTTTGCTACTTATCTATCAAGTAATTTCCTTGTAATCTTTCTACAATATTGATTTCTTGCTTACATTTTAACTAAAACTGAATGCCATCTTGTCAAATTTTAATAAGATCATAATCTATGTTTTCTTTTTCTTTTTCTTCCCCAAATAAGTTTATCCATTTTTTTTTTCTTTTCTTTAATTTTATTATTTTAAGTTCTGGGATACATGTGCAGGATGTGCAGATTTGTTACACAGGTAAACATGTGCCATGGTGGTTTGCTGTACCTATCAACCCATCGCCTTGGTATTAAGCCCTGTATGTGTTAGCTATTTATCCTGATGTTCTCCCTCCCCCTATGCCCCATGACAGGCCCCAGTGTTTGTTGCTCCTCTCCCTGTGTCCATGTGTTCTCATTGTTCAGCTCCCACTTATAAGTGAGAACATGCGGTGTTTGGTTTTCTGTTCCTGTGTTAGTTTGCTGAGGATAATGGCTTCCAGGTCCATCCATGTCCCTACAAAGGACATGATCTCATTCCTATTTATGGCTGTGTAGTATTCCATGGTGTATATGTACCACATTTTTCTTATCCAGTCTATCATTGATGAGCATTTGGGTTGATTCCATGTCTTTGCTATTGTGAATAGTGTTGCAATGAACATACTCATGCATGTATCTTTACGATAGAATGATCTATATTCCTTTGGGTATATACCTAGTAATGGGATTGCTGGGTCAAATGGTATTTCTGGTCCTAAGTCTTTGAGGAATCACCACACTGTCTTCTGCAATGGTTTAACTAATTTACACTCCCACCAACAGTGTAAAATCTTTCCTATTATTGCACCATTGCACTCCAGCCTGGCCAAAAAGAGCAAAACTCTGTCTCAAAAAAAAAAAAAAAAAAAAAAAAAAAGCATTCCTATTTTTCCACAGCCTCTCCAGCATCTGTTGTTTCTTGACTTTTTAATAATCACCATTCTGACTTGCATGAGATGGTATCTCATTGTGGTTTTGATTTGCATTTCTTGAATGATCAGTGACAGTGAGCTTAGAGAACCAAGAGCAAACAAACCCAAAAGCTAACAGAAGACAAGAAACCACCAAGATCAGAGTGGAATTGAAGGAGACAGAGACATGAAAAACCCTTCAAAAAATCAATGAATCCAAGAGCTGTTTTTCTGAAAAACTTAATAAAATAGACAGATCATTGGCTAGACTAATAAAGAAGAAAAGAGAGAAGAATCAAATTGACACAAAAAAGAATGATAAAGCAGATATTACCACTGACCCCACAGAAATACAAATAATCATCAGCGAATACTATAAACACCTCTATGCAAATAAACTAGAAAATCTATATATATACTAGAAGAAATGGATAAATTCCTTGACACATACACCCTCCCAAGACTAAACATGGAAGAAGTTGAAACCCTGAATAGATCAATAACAGTCCTGAAATTGAGGCAGTAATAAGTAGCCTACCAACCAAAAAAAAAAAAAAAAAAAAAAGCCCGGAACCAGATAGATTTACAGCTGAATTCTACCAGATGTACAAAGAGGAGCTGGTACCATTTCTTCTGAAACTATCTCAAACAATTGAATGAGAGGGACTTCTCCCTAACTCATTTTATGAGGCCAGCATCATCCTGATACCAAAACCCGGCAGAGATACAACAAAAAAGCAAAACTTCAGGCCTATATCCCTAGAAACATTGATGCAAAAATCCTCAATAAAATACTGGCAAACTGAATCCAGCTGCACATCAAAAAGCTTATCTACCACGATCAAGTCGACTTCATCCCTGGGATGCAAGGCTGATTCAACATATGTAAATCAACAAACGTAATTCATCACAACATAAACAGAACTACAGACAAAAACCACGTGATTATCTCAAAAGACACAGAAAAGGCCTTCGATAAAATTCAACATCCCTTCATGTTACAAACTTTCAATAAACTAGGTATTGATGGAATATATGTCAAAATAATAAGAGCCATTTATGACAAACCCACAACCAACATCATACTGAATGGACAAAAGCTGGAAGCATTCCCCTTGAAAACTGGCACAACACAAGGATGCCCTCACTCACCACTTCTAGTCAACATGGTATTGGAACTTCTGGCCAAGGCAATTAGGCAAGAGAAAGAAATAGAGGATATTCAAATAGGAAGAGAGGAAGTTAAACTGTTTCTGTTTACAGATAACATGATCCTGTATTTAGAAAACCCCATCTCTCAGCCGAAAAGCTCCTTAAGCTGAAAAGCAACTTCAGCAAAGTCTCAGGATAAAAAATCAATGTGCAGAAATCATAAGCATTCCTATACACCAAAAACAGACCAGTAGACAGCCAAATCATGAATGAACTCCCATTCACAATTGTCACAAAGAGATTAAAATACCTAGGAATACAGCTAACAAGGGAAGTGAAGGACCTCTTCCTGAAGAGCTACAAACCACTGCTCAAGGAAATAAGAGAGGACACAAACAAATGGAAAAACTTTCCATGCTCATGGATAGGAAGAAAAATATCATAAAAAAAATTACTTTGCCATACTGCCAAAGTAATTTATGGATTCAGTGCTATTCCCATTTAACAACCATTGACATTCTTCTTCACAGAATTTGAAAAAAAAAAAACTTTAAAATTCATCTAAAACCAAAAAAAGAGCTCATATAGCTAAGACAAGCCTTAGCAAAAAGAACGAAGCTGGAGGCATCATGCTAAGTTATTTCAAACTACACTACAAGGCTACAATAACCAAAATAGCATGGTACTGGTACAAAAACAGACATATAGACCAATGGAGCAGAACAGATATCTCAGAAATAAGACTGTACATCTACAATGATCTGTCTTCAACAAACCTGACAAAAACAGGCAATGGGGAAAGGATTCCCTATTAAATAAATGGTGCTGGGAAAACTGGCTAGCCATGTGCAGAAAATTAAAACTGGACCTCTTCCTTTTACCTTATAAAAAATTAACTCAAGATAGATTAAAGGCTTAAATGTAAGACCCTAAAATACAAAAACTCTAGAAGAAAATCTAAGCAATAGGTCAGGTACGGTGGCTCATGCCTGTAATCCCAGCACTTTGGGAGGCTGAGGCAGGTGGATCACCTGAGGTGAGGAGTTCAAGATCAGCCTGGCCAACATGGTGAAACCCTGTCTCTACTTAAAAAAAAAAAAAAAAAAAAAAAATTATCTGGGTGTGGTGATGGGGACCTGTAATCCCACCTACTGGAGAGGCTGAGGCAGGATAATTACTTGAACTCAGGAGGTGAAGGTTGCAGTGAGCTGAGATCACGCCATTGCACTCCAGGGTAACAAGAGCAAAACTCCATCTCAAAAAACAAACAAACAAACAAACAAAAGGAAATCTAGGCAATAACATTCAGGACATAGGCACAGGCAAAGATTTCATAACAGAAACACCAAAAGCAATTGCAACCAAAGCAAAAATTGACAAATGGGAGCTAATTAAACTAAAGAGCTGCACAGCAAAAGAAACTATCATCAGAGTGAACAGACAACCTACAGAATGGGAGAAAATGTTTGCAATGTATCCATCTGAAGAAGGTCTAATATTCAGAATCTACAAGGAACGTAAACACATTTACAAGAAGAAAACAAACAACTCCATTCAAAAGTGGGCAAAAGACATGAACAGACACTGACCCCACAGAAATACAAATAATCATGAGAGAATACTATAAACACCTCTACGCAAATAAAGTAGAAAATCTAGAAGAAATGGATAAATTCTTGGACACATACATCCTCCCAAAGCTAAACAAGGAGTTTATTTTCAATCTGCCTTAATTACTGTGTTTGATGTGTGTTTCTTGTATAAAAATTGAGTTGGATTTATTTTTCAGGTATAATCAAAAATCATTTCTTTTTTAATTGGTAAGTTTACTCAATTCATATTTATTGATATGACATATTTTGTAAATTTTTATTTTCGTAAAATAAAGTCTTTCACAATGTTATCTGCTTGTTTTGCTTTATTTTAAATTTATAATTTTAAAAAACTTTATTTTACCATGTTAAGAACACTTAACATGAGATCTACCCTCAACAAATTTTAAGTGTACAATAGAGTATTGTTGTATGGGGTCAAAGTTGTATAGCAGATCTCTGGAATTTATTCATCTTGTGTAATTGAGACTTTATGCACATTTATTAGCAACTCCACATTTCCCCCTTCCCCAGGTTCCTGGAAGCCACCATTCTACTCTCTGATTCCATGAGTTTGAATATTTTAGGTACCACATATAAGTGAAATCATGCGCATATGTACTTCTGTGACTGGCTTATTTCACTTAGCATAGTATCCTCAAGATTCATCCATGTTGTTGCATATTTCAGGATTTCCTTCTTTTTTAAGGCTTAATAATATTCCATTGTATGCATATACCACATTTTCTTTATTCATTTATTCATTGATGGACATTTAGGTTGTTTCAATATCTTTGTTATTGTGAATAATGCTGCAGTGAACATTGGAGTGCTACTATCTCTTTGAGATCCTGATTTCCATTCTTTTGGATAAATACCCAGAAGTAGAATTTCTGGATCATATAGTTGTTCTATTTTTAATTTTTGTGGAATTGCTATATGTTTTCCATAGTGGCTATGCCATTCTGCATTCTCACCAACAGTCTACAAGGGTTCCAATTTCTTCACATTCTTGGTAACACATTTTTGGTAACACTTGTTGTCTTTTTAAAAATAACACCTTATGTCCTAACAGATATGAGGTGGTGTCTTAACCCATTGTGGTTTCTATTTGTATTTTTTTGATGAATAGTGACATTGACCATCTTTTCATATACATGTTGGACATTTCTAGGTCTTCTTTGGAGAAATTTCTACTCAAATCTTTAGCTCACTTTTATAACTGGGGTATTTGTTGTTTTGCTATTTGAGTTTTATGAGCTCCTTACATAGTTTGGAAATTAAACCCTTATTTGATATATGCTTTGCAAATATCTTCTCCCCTTCTGTAGGTTGCCTTTTCACTCTTGTTTCCTCTGCTCTACAGAAACTTTTTAGTTTCATGAAGTGCCACTTGTTTATTTTTGTTTTCATTACCTGTTCTTTTAGAGTCATATCAAAAAAAATCTTTTCTAAGATCAATCTCATGAAGCTTTATCCCTATGTTTTCTTTTTAGAGTTTCAGGTCTTATATTTAAGTATTTAATCCACTTTCAGTTGATTTTTTGTATGGCATAAGATAAGGATCTAATTTCATCCTTTTCACTATAGATATCTAGTTTTCCCAACACTATTTGTTGAAGAGACTATTTTTCCCCCTTATGTATTGTTGGTATCCTGTTAAGGATCAGTTGAATCTTATATTTGTGAATTGATTTCTGGACTCTATTTTGTTTCATTGGTTTATATGTCTGTGCTTATGTTCAGTTCCTTAATGTTTTAACTACTGCACCTTTGTAACATATTTTAAAACCAGGAAGTGTGATGCCTCCAGGTTTGCTCTACTTTCTCAAGATTGTCTTGGTTATTTAAGATGTTTTGTGGTTCCATATAAATTTGAGTATTATGTTTTCTATTTATATAAAAAATGCCATTGAAATTTTGATAGAGATTTCATTGATTTTATGTCACTTTGGGTAGCATGGACATTTTAACAATATTAACTCTTCCAATACATGAACACAGAATGTCTTTCTATATGTCTGTGTCTACTTTAATTACTTTCATCAGTGTTTTCTAGTTATGAGTCTACAAGTCTTTCACGTTCTTAGTTAAGTTCATACCTGAGCTATTTTGTTATTTTTGGTGCTATTGTTAAGTGGATATCTTTCTTAATTTCCTTTTCAGATACTTTATTGTTAGTGTCTTGAAACAGAACCAATTTTTGCATGCTGATTTTGTACGCTGTAATGTTACCGAATTTGTTTATTAAAAGTTTATTTGTGAACTATTTAGGATATTCTACATATGAGATTGTGTCATCTGTAAACAGGGACAATTTTACTTCTTCCTTTTTGGTTTATATGCCTCTCATTTCTTTTTCTTGCCTAATTGCTCTGGCTAGGACTTCCAGTACTATGTTGAATTGAAGTGGTGAGAGTGGACATCCTTGCCTTCTTGATCTTAAAAGAAAAGCTTTTAGTTTTTCACCATTGAGTATGAAATTAGCTGTGGAATTTTCAAATATGGCCTTTATTACATTGAGGTAATATCTTTCTATTCCTAGTTTGTTGAGAGTTTTTATAATGAAAGGGTGTTGAATTCTGTTAAATGCTTTTTCTGCATTTATTCACATGATCATTTGATTTTATACTTTGTTCTGTCAATGCAATGTATCAGATTAATTGATTTTCACATATTGAACCATCCTTATATCTCATAGATGTTCATATAATTATTCATAGTCATCTCCTATGATTTTTATTTTTCTGACATCAGTTGTGATCTGACATTTTCACTTATGATTTAATTCATTTGAGTCTTCTCCTTTTTCTCTTAGTTTAGCTAAAGGTTTAGCATTTTTTCTGAACTTTTCAAAAATAACTCTTAAATTTGTTGATTATTTTCTATTGTTTTATATTTTCTATTTCATTTATCTCTGCTGTTATCTTTATTTCCTTCCTTCCGATAACTTTGGGCTTAACTTTTTTCCTTTTTGTAGTTCCTTCAGGTATAAGATTAGACTGTTTAATATATTTCTTCTTTTTCAACATAGATTTTTTTTGCTATAAAGTTCTGCTATGGTCTGAATGTTTGGGTCCCTCCAAAATTTATATGCTGAAATCCTAAGCCCCAAAGTGATGGTATTAGGACATAGGACATTGGAGAGGTAATTAGGTAATGAGGGTGGTACCTTTATTAATGGAATTAGTGTCCATATGAAACACAACCTGGAGTGCTCATCCCCTTCCCACCCAACATGGGAGTCCGCAGCAAAAAGACAGCCATGTAGGAAGTGGCCCTTGCCAGACACTGAATATGCCAGTGCCTGGATGCTGGAATTTCCAGCCTTTAGAACTGTGAGAAATTTTTGTTTATAAGCAACACAGTTTTTTGCTATTTTTGTTACAGCAGCCTGAATGGACTAAGACAACTTCCTGGTTAGTAATGACTTTGTTGTGCCCAAAAGTTTTGGTATGTTGTATTTTCATTTTCATTTGTCTCAAAGTATTTCCTAATGTTTCTTTTGATTTCTTCATTGACCCATTGATTGTTCAAATGTGTATTGTTTAACTTTCACATATTTGTAAATTCTTCAGTTTTTCTTCTGATATTGATTTCATTGTGGTCAATACAGATTCTTGGTATGACTTTAATTTTCTTAAATTTGTTAAGACGTATTTTGTGACTTAACATGTGATTTATTCTGGAGAATATCTGATCCTCTGGGCAATGATATATATCTTCTGCTGGTGTTGGGTGAAATGTCCTATATGTGTCTATCAAGCCCATTTGGTCCACAGTTTTGTTCAAATCTGCTGTTTCTTTGTTGATTTCTTGTCTAACCCTAACCCTAATCCCTATCCATTACTGAAAGTAGGATATTGAAGTCCCCTACTACTGTAATATTATGGTATTGCTATCCATTTCTCTCCTCAGTTCTGTCAATGTTTTCTTAATATATTTAGGTGACCTGATGTTGGATGTATATCAATTTATATTGTTATGTCTTGCTGGTGAATTGACCCCTTTTTATTATATAATGCCCCTCTTCATCTCTTGTGACAGTTTTGACTTAAAGTCTATTTTTTCTGATAGCCATTCCTGCTCTCTTTTGGTTGATCTTTACATAAAATATCTTTCACTATCTCTTCACTTTCAACTTGTGTGTCCTTAAATCTGAAGTGAGTTTCGTGTAGACAGCATACAGTTAGATTTTATTTGTTAATCTTTTCAATCATTCTATATCTTTGGATTGAGAATTTTAAGCCATTTACACATAAAGTAATTATTATTATTATTATTTATTTCCATAGGTTATTGGGGAACACGTGGTCTTTGGTTACATAAGTTCTTTAGTGGTGATTTGTGAGATTTTGGTGCACCCATCACCCGAGCAGTATATACTGCACACTATTTGTAGTCTTCTATCCCTCACCCCCTTCTTACCCTTTCCCCGAGTCCCCAAAGTCCATTGTGTCATTCTTATGCCTTTTCATCCTCATAGCTTAGCTCCCACTTATGAGTGAGAACATACGATGTTTGATTTTCCATTCCTGAGTTACTTCACTTAGAGTAATAGTCTCCAATCTCATCCAGGTCACTACAAATGCCATCAATCCATTCTTTTTTATGACTGAGTAGTATTCCGTCATATATACCTATATACACATCACAGTTTCTTTGTACACTCATTGATTGATGGGCATTTGGGTTGGTTTCATGTCTTTGCAATTGCAAATTGTGCTGCTGTAAATGTGTGTGCAAGTATCTTTTTCATGTAATGACTTCTTTTCCTCTAGGTAAATACCCAGTAGTGGGATTGCTGGATCAAATGGTAGTTCTAGTTTTAGTTCTTTAAGGAATCTTCACACTGTTTTCCATAGAGGTTGTACTAGTCTACATTCCTACCAGCAGTGCAGAAGTGTTCCCTGTTCACCGAAGCCATGCCAACATCTACTATTTTTAAATTTTTTGATTATGGCCACTCTTGCAGGAGTAAGCTGGTATCACATTGTGGTTTTCATTTGCATTTCCCTGATCATTAGTGATGTTAAGCATTTTTTCACATGTTTGTTGGCCATTTGTATATCTTCCTTTGAGAATTGTCTATTCATGTCCTCAGCCCATTTTTTGATGGGATTGTTTATTTTTTTCTTGTTGATTTGAGGTCATTGTACACTCTGGATATTAATCCTTTGTCAGATGTATAGATTGTGAAGATTTTTTTCCCACTCTTTGGATTGTCTGTTTACTCTATTGACTGTTTCTATTGCCATGCAAAAGCTCTTTAGTTTACTTAAGTCCCAGCAATTTATCTTTGTTTTTATTGCATTTGCTTTTGGGATCTTTGTAATAAAATCCTTGCCTAAGCCAATGTCTAGAAGGGTTTTTCCAATGTTATCTTCTATAATTTTTGCAGTTTCAGGTCTTAGATTTAAGCCCTTAGTCCACCTTGAGTTGATTTTTATTTAAGGTGACAGATGAGGATCCAGTTTCACGCTCTTACATGTGGCTTGCCAATTATACCAGCAGCATTTGTTGAAGAGGGTGTCCTTTCCCCACTTTATATTTCTGTTTGCTTTGTCAAAGATCAGTTGGCTGTAAGTATTTGGGTTTATTTCTGGGTTCTCTATTCTGTTCCATTGGTCTATGTGCCTATTTTTATGTCAGTACCATGCTGTTTTGGTGACTATGGCCTTAAAGTATAGTTTGAAATCAGGTAATTTGATGCCTCCAGATTTGTTCTCTTTGCTTAGTCTTCCTTTGGCTATGGAGGTTCTTTTATGGTTCTTCTCCAGAACTCTTCTCCAGCTCATTCTATGAGGCCAGCATTACCCTGATACCAAAACATGACAGAGTCACAACAAAAAAAGAAAACTTCAGGCCAATATCTTTGATGAACATAGATGTGAAAATCCTCAACAAAATACTAGCATGTTAAAAAACCTTCAACAAATAAGGCATTGAAAGAATATACCTCAAGCTAATAAGAGCCATCTATGACAAACCCATAGCCAACATCATATTAGATGAACAAAAGCTGGAAGCCTTCCCTTTGAGAACCAGAAGAAGACAAGAATCCCCATTCTCACCACTCCTATTCAACATAATACTGGAAGTCCTAGCCAGATCAATCAAGAAAGAGAAAGAAATAAAAGGCATCCAGATATGAAAAAAGAAGTCTATCTCTGTTTGCAGACAATATAATTCTACACCTGGAAAACCCCATGGTCTCTGCCCAAAACTTTCTGATAACTTCAGCAAAGTTTTGGGATACACATCAATGTACAAAAATCAGTAGCATTTCTATACACAAACAGCATCCAAGCTGAGAGCCAAATAAAAAATGCAATCACACTCACAATAGCCACAAGAAGATTAAAATACCTCAGAAAACAGCTAACCAGGGGTTGAAAGATCTCTACAATGAGAATTACAAAACATTGCTGAAAGAAATCAGAGATGACACAAATGGAAAAATATTCCACGCTCATGTATTGAAAGAATCAATATCATTAAAAATGGCTATACTGCTCAAAGCAGTTTACACATTGAATGCTATTCCTATCAAACTGCCAAGGGCATTCTTCACAGAATTAGAAAAAATTATTTTAAAATTCGTGTGGAACCAAAAAGGAGCCCAAATAGCCAAAAATAACCAAAGCAATCATAGGTAGGGGAAAGCTGGAAGGATCATATTTCCCATCTTCAAACAATACTACAAGGCTACAGTAAACAAAACAGCATGGTACTGTACAAAAACAGACACATAGACTAATAGAACAGAATAGAGAGCCAGAAATAAAGCTATGCACCTACAACTGACAGATCTTTGACAAAGTCGACCAAAACAAGCAACGGGGAAAAGACTCCCTATTAAATAAATGGTGCTGGGATAACCAGCTAGCCATATATAAAAGATTGAAAGTGGACTGTTTCCTTATACCATTTACAAAAATCATCTCAAGTTAGATTAAAAAATTAAATATAAAACCTAAAAATATAAAAAAAACACTGGAAGATAATCTGGGAAATACCATTCTGGACATAGACCTTTGCAAAGATTTTATAATGATATCTCCAAAAGCCACTGCAACCAAAACAAAAATTGACAAATGAGATCTAACTAAACTAAAGATTTTCTGCACAACTAAAGAAACTATCAACAGAGTAAACAGACAACCCATAGAATGGGAGAAATAGTTGCAAACTGTGCATCTGACAAAGGTCTAATATACGAAACTATAAGGAACTTAAATTGATAAGCAAAAAGCAAACAACTTTAAAAAAGTGGACAGAGGACATTAACAAACACTTTTCAAAAGAAGACATATGGGTGGCCAACAAGCATATGAAAAAATGCTCAACATCACTATTCATTAGAGAAATGCAAATTAAAGCCACAATGAGATACCATCTCACACCAGTCAGAATGGATATTATTAAAAAGTCAAACAATTATAGATGCTCGCAAGGTTGTGGAAAAATGATCACTTATACACTACTGGTGGGAATATAAATTAGTTTAACCATTGTAGAAAGCATTTTGGTGATTTTTCAAGTGGGATAAACCACCATTTATCCCAGCAATCCCATTAAATCCCATTATTGGGTACATACCCAAAGGAATATAAATAATTCTACCATAACAACATATGCACATGTATGTTTATCACAGCACTATTCACGATAGCAAAGGTGTAGAATCAACCTAGATGCCCGTGAGTGGTGGACCGGATAAAGGAAATGTGGTACATATACACCATGGAATACTATGCAGCCACACAAAAGAACACAAGTATGTACATTGCAGCAACATGGAAGTAGCTAGAGGTCATTCTCCTAAGCAAACTAACATAGGAGCAGAAACCAAGTATCACATGTTCTCACTTGTAAAAGGGAGCTAAACATTAGGTACACATGGACACACAGAAGGGAACAACAGATACTGGGGGCTCCTTGAGGGTGGAGGATCAAAAAAGTACCGGTTGGGCACTATGTTTATTACATGGGCAATAAAATAATCTGTTCACCAAACCCCCATAACATGAAATTTACTTACGTACAAACCTGCACATGTGCCCCTGAATCTAAAATAAATGTAAAAAGAAAGCAAAATAGTGAAAATAAAAAGAAAAACAAATAAATAAATAAACTTACAAATAAAGGCAGATCTTTAGAATAAATTACCAGCAACAACAGAATAATTGGTTATGGGCAAGTAGAGTTGATTCCAGGAATTTTAAGCTTTTTAAAATCAGGTAAGATATCAACATAATCCATTAATTACACTAGTATATTTAAGATAAAAAAAAGAGAAACCAATCGATTATGCTTAGAAGTCATTAATAATAAATCCCCAAGTAAACTGTTAATAGAAGGAAATCATTTAAATATAATGTGGGCTATTAAAGAAAAAATTATTTAAAATAAAAATTATTTAAAAATTCTTACAAATGCATTAAGAAAAAATAAAATAGAAGATTTGAACATAAACATTTAATGGAATATATGTATACTTGTATATATATGTGTATATATGTGCATATGTATATTCCCTTGCATTTAACATTTGGAGGGCATACCTTTTATTTTTAAGAACACATGGAACAATCATAAGAAGTGAATACATATTAAATCATAAAGAAGCTGGCAAAAATTTTAGAGTGCAGGGATGTGGAGAATAAAAGGCTCCACAGATCATCCCCCCATTCAAAGACATTTAACAACTGTCTACACAGAAAAATCACCTTCATAAGAATCAAAAATCAGGTGAGCACTCATAGTACCTGGTTTTAACTTCATATCACTGAAAGAGGCACTGAAGAGACAAAACAAAAGAAACAAACAAAAAAACAGTTCTGAATTGCTGGCACCATCCCTCCCCCACCACCCAGCAGAAGCAGCATGATGCAGAGAGCATCTCTGGTCACTGGGGGAGGGAGAGGACAGCAATCGTGAGGCATTGAACTTAGAGCTGCTCTGTTAGAGCAGAAAGGAAAACCGGACCAAACTCCATGGAGTGACCATTTAAACCAGCTGTAGTCACAGGGGATTTGCTGATCCCAGCAACCGGAACTTGAATTCCTGCAAACCTCATCACCACAGGCTACAGTGCTCTGGATCTCTTAGTAAAACTGAAAGGCAGGCTTGGCCACAATGACTGCAACTCTTAGGCAAGTCCTAGTGCTGAACTAGGCCCAGAGATGGTGGACTGTGGTGGGGCACAGGACCTACTGAGACACAAGCTAGGATGACTCTGGGGTTACTGGTATTACCCCTCCCCTAAATCAGGCTGCAAAGCTCATGACTCCAAGAGACCCCTTTTTTCTGCTTGAGAGGAGAGGGAAGAGTGGGGAGAACATTGTCTTGCATCTTGCAAGGATAAAGCAGGATAAAGTATTGGTTAGAGTTGTGAGGTCCCCATTCCAGGCCTTAGCTCCAGATGACATTTGTAGACATACCTTTGGCCAGAATAAAACAAAAAACAAAACTGCTGCCTTGAAGGAAAGGACCAGTAATGGCGGCATTAATCACCTGCTAAGTGAAGAGCCCTTGGGCCCTGAATAATAAGCAGTGATATCCACACACTTCACTGAAGGTCTTGGGTGAACCTCTTATATATGTCGGCTTCAGGTGAGACTCAGCACTTTACCAGCTGTGGTGGCTATGGGGTAAAATGCCTTCTACTTGACAAAGGAAGAGAGAAAAGTAAAGAGGACTTTGTCTTCTACCTTAGGTACCAGCATGACTACATGGGGCTAGAGTACCATGTGGGGATCTTGGGGGTCCCCGATTCTAGAACTTGACTCTTGGACAGCATTTCTGGACATATCCTGGGCCAGAGGGGAGCCCACGGCCTTGAAGGATGAGTACCAGGCCAGGCAGTATTCACCACAAGCTGATTTAAGAGCTCTGTGGCCCTTCAGGAAACATTGGCTGGTAAACTGGTAGTACCAGCCTGGGGTGGCAGTGGCTACAAGGTGAGGCTTCACTGCCTTTAGAAAGGAAAGGGAAGAGTGGAAAGAACTGTCTTGTGGTTTGAGTGCCAGCACAGCCGTAGCACAATAGAACACCATGTAGACTTCTAAGGATTTTGACTCTAGTCCCTGAATCCTGATGGCACCTCTGGACCCACCTGGGGCCTGGGGGAACTCGCTGCCCTAAAGAGAAGGACAGAGGCTTGGCTGATTTTGCTACTTGCTGATTGTAGAGCCCCAGGGCCCTGAGCAAACATGGGCACTTTCCAGAGAGTGGTTACAAAAGGCCTTGGGTGAGACCAAGTGCTGTGATGGCTTTGGGTCTGACCCCAGGGCAGCCATAGTGGTCATGGCCACAGGTGAGCTTGTGTCACTCCACCCTCAGCTTTAGATGGCTCAAAACAGACAGAAAGACTCTATTTGTTGGGGGGAAAGTAAGGGAGGAGAACAAGAATCTCTGCCTAGTAATCCAGAGAATTCTCCCGGAACTTGTCCAGGACAATCAAGGCAGTACCTCTATGAGTCTCTAAGAACCACAGCATTACTGGGCTTGGGGTGCCTCCTACAGCACACACAACTTAGATCACAACACCAAAGTCCTTTAGAATATTTGGAAAGCCTTCCTAAGAAGGATGGGTACAAATGAGGCCAAACAGTGAAGACTACAATAAATAAGACATACTATTTGATAGTCAATAATAATTTAATTGTACAATTTAAAATAACTAAAAGAGTGTAATTCGATTGCTTGTAACACAAAAAATAAATGCTTGAGGGGATCAATATGCCATCTTCCATCATGTGATTATTTCACATTGCACGCCTGAATCAAAACATTTCATGTGCCCCATAAATATATATACCTACTATGTACTCACAGAAATTAAAAATTTAAAAATTTTTAAAAATTCAGAATTGATATTAGGCAGATTTTCTAAGGACAATGCAAGTAATTTGGAGTATCAATAAGAAAAAGAATAAGAAAGGACTTTGATATTTTCAGACATTAAAATGCACTTCAAAATCACTCATGGGACAAATAAGAAATTATAACAAAAAATTAAAATACTGGCCAGGCGTGGTGGCTCAAACCTGTAATCCCAGCACTTTGAAAAGCCAAAGCGGGTGGATCACCTGAGGTGAGGAGTTCGAGACCAGCCTGGCTAACATGGTGAAACCCTTCTCTACCAAAAATACAAAAATTAGCTGAGCGTGGTGGCAGGTGCCTGTAATCCCAGCTACTCGAGAGGCTGAGGCAGGAGAATCACTTGAACCTGGGAGGCAGAGGTTGCAGTGATCCGAGATCACGCCACTGCACTCCAGCCTGGGCGACAAGAGCAAAACTCCGCCTCAAAAAAAGAAAAAAAAAATTAAAATACTTAGGCATAAACAACAATAACAATAAAGTCAAAACTTTTGAATGAAGCCAAAATGCCTTTTTCCAGTCTCTTAAGCTGTAATGTTCAAGGTCTTCATGTTTATTCCTGCCTCCACACCTTTGCTAGTGCTAATTACTTCCACCCCCAAAAAGATTATTTTTTTTAGTTCAAATTTTCTGAAGTTCACCTGCAGTTTCACTTTGTTTGTGAAGACTTAGCATCCACTTGTTTGTTAATTATTTCTCATATTAATTTTGGATCCCAAACTGGTTGGTAAGGTTTTTGAGGGGACAGGGATCTTGCTTTATTTTATTTATATACTTTGCATTTTCCATAGCACAATGTTAAGCATCACCCATTCCCATCTCTGTGCCTATTATTCATGTTCGAAAAAGGCTTTTGAATGATTTGTGAAATTATTTACTACCTTTCAATGAACTATTCCAGTATCGTTTAGGACATTGTATCATGGAACAATACTGCTACGTAGTCTGCTGACTTTATATCTTGCCTCATTCCTCTTCAAAACAAGATTTATGACATAGAAAACTATTTGTCATTTAAATTCAAGGTTTTAATTTAAAAATAACATCTGTATTTTTTTGCTAAGTATACCATTAGCAACTTGAGCTTTTTGTGGGGGTATGAGGTATAAAACTGTGCTTAACATGAAGTGACAAAAAAAAAACTCGCATCAGAATAAGCAAAATGAAGTCATTAATCAGTTAACATTTTACACATTTTATAATTTCATTTGGTATACTAATAATAGGCCATACACTCAACAGGTGGAAGTGCTTGAGGGCCATTGAGCACTGAATTTTCCTAAAGTAGCACAATTACAGAAACACCTGTGTTAAATAACCAAGTGCTAATTTACTATGAAAATATGTGAAGTGTTTAACAGTGCTCCAAAATTGTGATTTGCTTTTGATCGACTTACTGGATTTACAATGAGTAAATGACAGTTTATTGTCAGGCAAACGATCACACTTTATAAATTATTAAAACTATCCATATCCTCATTAAATACATATGGAAACAGAGATGTATGCAGAGTGAGGTCTCTTCAAAGAAGCTCTGTTTGCTCTCTCATAAGGTAAATAAAAAAGAAAGCAAACAAAAGTTTGCCCTCTCTTGTCCATCTCATTAGAGGTTTTGGTTTTGATTTTTAAGATTGGATTTTTGTAACTCTGCCCAAAAAGTTGCACGAAATGGCTAAAACTTCTTCTAGAGAGCTAATAATGTATCTTTTATGTGGATAAAACAAAAAACTAGGAATGCAATCACAGTAGTCAGTAACGTATAATACACACTTAGAGGAAGGATGGAGGAATCAATAGTTTCTAGATGGGAAAAGACAAAATGGATGAGGAAAGAAAAATATTTTCATGTTCTTCAAAGGACATTACAAAACTGCAAACAAAAACTGAAATAATGTGGTGGTAGACTTTGACTATTTTAAGTAATGTTGATTCATCATAATATTGAATTGTCTAAAGCAAGAGATAGACAAAAGTAGATTTTAACATCTTTTGGACAAAGACACGGCTGTTTTTATAAGTAAAAATGCCACAATGGATTAAGGGAGTCTGAAAAAAATCTGCAAAATAATGTATTTTGGACTCTACCCTAAGACTTTCTCTGTATTTTGGCCTATAATTGTTCTCAGAAACACATTTTGCCTTTCTTATATATGAACTCAACCAACGAAATAGAACTCTAATGCACTAAGAGGATAAACACAAACGATAAACAAATCATTAAATAAGTTACTGAAATATTAGATCCCTCTTGTCCCCCAGCAGTGTTTTTCTCCCTTAGTCTACCTTCAGTTGTAGGGCAAGGAAAACAAAAGACCCACTTTGGTTTTAGCTGAACTGTAAAATATACAGGATTAATTTTCCACTGTGCCAGTGTATATTTTGTCTGTGCTATAAGAGAGGAGAAAACTTGATCAATAAAGTATATATAGGTTTGGAAATACTTTTTGCATGTAAGATATCTCCCAAAATACATAGTGTTTTATACACACACACACATACACGCACATGTGCATGTGCACACATTCTTTGGGTAGATGACTTTTGCATCCACTGTTTAGAGAAAAAAAAGTAGAAAGGTTGGAAAAGCCTGGTAACAATAAAAATGCTAGGAAGATGAAGATTAAGTATCACCAGTTTTGCAAAAGGTAACTTGTACCATTTATATCCTGAGGAAGTGATTTTGTATGGGAGAGTTGGAAGGGAATATTGTGAAGAAACATCAAGTATGGAGTTATCATAGGGGATAATGTTCCAGAAGGGCCTGTGGAGAGTGGGGATGAGGTGAGGAGTCAGGAGGGTTAGAAGAGTATATCAGTGATACTGATTCCACAGTGATGTTCTATAATAATCTCAAAACCTCATTAGCATACAAGTGTTTATTGCTCACGTGCCTAAGACAGTTTTCCAGGGGATGTATTGATCTTGGTTGGGTTCTCTCACATGTCTGGAATTTGGCTGGCTTTTCAGTCATCTAAGGTGACCTGGACTGGCATGACTAGGGCAACTTGTGGCATATGTGTTCTACACATCTCTCATCATTCTGCAGGTTATCCCAGGTACGTTCTTATGGCAATGGAAGAGAAAAAAAAAGAGAGAAGACATGCCCAATCATCCAACCATTTTCAAGACTCTTCATTTCTTTTGCAAACATCCCAAAGGACGTCATGTGGTGAAACCCAGAGTCAGAGTATAAGACCCTGAAAAATAATATGGCAAAAGGGCATAGATAAAAGGAGAGATGAGACTATTTTTGTAACCTACCATAAGGTTCCTGGGGAGAAGAGACAACTCTATCCTCAACTTTGTAGCCCAAAGGTAAAACAAAAACAATCTAACATCTATAGTGATAAAACTTCAATAGGCTTAGAGATTTTGTTTCTTTTTCATTTTTTTTTCCTCATCAAATTGTGCTAGATAATGCTGCAGTAACTGCAAAACCTCAAAATCTTAGCTGCAGGCAGGGTCATGCCCAGAGTAGTAACCTAGGGATCTGTGCTAATGGAAGCTTTGTCTCAAGCCCTGCTTAAACTGCTGCTGAAGATGCAGGAAATACGAAAAAGGCAAAGTGAACACCAGTTACTAAGTTTTTATCTATGAAGTAACACACGTCCTTTCTGCTCATATTTTGTTGGTCAAAGTAAGTCACGTAGCCTCAACAAAACACAAAGGGGTAAGGATGTACAATCAAGTCCTACCATGTAGCAGAAGGAAGAGAAACAGTATTTGTGAACAATCCTAAAGACTGTAGAGTGTTGCACTGGGGAGTAGTTCTTAAAGAGACCATCAATATATCCCCACCTAAGAAAGAAGCAAAGAGCATTTCAGTTGAATTATTTTATTTATAAGCAACTTTGAAGAATAGTATTTATTTTTATAGTGAGAAATGCCTAACACATTGAGAAATATCTGGAAAAAAATTATCAAGTTCATTATTATAATTGCCTTTTTGAAAGAATAGGTAGGTCAGCCAACCCACAGTGGAAATACTTAAACAATTTTCAGAGGCAAGACTATTAAAAGCAAAGTTCTAATTAGCTAATTTGGCACAAAACAACTTCCTTTTGGCCTATAAAATTTTCAAACATTATTTGATTGAGTTCAGAATACCTGGGATTAAAATTGATATTTCTAGTTCAATGTCCTCATATAACAAACACTATGCTATGATCTTGTGAAGAACAAAAAATAATATAGGCACACTGAGAAATTTGTTGAAAAAAAAATCTGAAAGCCAGGTTTCTATATTAGGAAGTCTTTCAAATTATTGGCTGAAGTAGCTATTGTTATTTTAAACAGGCTGCTGTTGCCATCAAATCTAATGCTCTACTGCTTATTCTCCCCATAAAAATAATATTTCGTGACTTTTTTTTCTGAAAAACAAGGCAAAATAAAGTATTACATTTTGAAATTATCTGCATGATAAACAGAAAAGTGAAACCAAAGGAATATGTGCTCCTCTTCTTACATTATTATAACTGTAGAATCTGTGATTAGCTGGAGACTATCATGGGGTATACCGTGTGTACATATTTGTGCTTCTTAAAAGAAGGTGATGCCCTGCAGCTCACAGATAACACAAATAGTATATGATGCAGTAGTTGCTAAGGGCAACCACACGTATTTTCTGTCATTTCTTTATCCCTAAATGGCTGAACTTAATGATGTTCCCAATACCATAAAATCTGTGGATCTGTCCTTAGAAATTTGACAGGATACAGTCTATAATGATTATTGGTTGTGTGTGTATTAGGGAGGGGGTGTGAGGCATTTCAAATGAGTGGACCTAAAATTCATTGCTTTATGCTGAGAAAAAAAGTATGTACACTATATTAAAATCTGACTCAATATCAAATAGACCCAAAACATGAATAAATGTTGAATAATCAAAGAAGATTGATTTAGCATGTGATATTGCTACCTTTTATGTTCAAATTTCCATAATGTGGTTGGGCCGATAGTAGAAAATGGATTTTATGCATTCTTTTGAAAAATTCTAAAGATCAAAAAATTATTCTGGTTGATGATAACCACAGAAATACTCAGCAACAAATATCATCAGCTGAGGGAATAAGGTATTTGTATCCACTTTTGTTTCAATTTAATAGAAAGCTATATAATGGAATTCAACAGCAATCTCTTCTAAAATAGAAAAAGAGATTAAGAGAAAAACATATAACTCATATTTGCAAGGAAGAATCTGTGTTTCATAGGAAATAGCACACATAGTAAAGTTCTAATTAGCTAATTTGGCACATTTGATCACATTAAGACTAAGCACAAATGCTTACTAAATGTGAATATTCAATTCCACCCACCAAGATTTTCAAGTTTTTGTGCTGTCCTTTGTTTTGGAAATGATGTTGCTATTGTTGCTTTCCTCAACTTCTGCCACAGGGGTCCATAATAAAAAGTGAATGGGTTCAAAGAGAAACAATGGCTAAAGGGTCTCCTGTCACTTTGGCAGAATTATTATTGTCTCTGCAGCTATTGCCCTTCAGAGCTCTAACACAGCACCAAATCCTTGGTAATACAAGGGCTTGAATAAATAATAGAAAATGTGTCCACAGAGTTAGTTTTTACTTGTATTGAATCTATAGTTGACCATTTACATTCAAAAATATATATTTATTTCTACATAAAAAGTGTTACTAGAAAAATGTGGAGCTTCAATATTCAAACCTAAGTATGCTTCCAGGTCTCAGAATATTGTAATAAAAAGTTAGTTTCTAAGCACACTTTTTGTTGTCAACCACAAAGTTATAAATGACCCTTGTAGGCCTTAGGATATATTGATTCTTGTGTTGCATTAATAATTTGCTAATTGACACATTAGTATGCATTTAGTTATAAAAGGGTACGTGTGTGCGTCGATATGTGTGTGTGTGTGTGTGTGTGTGTGTGTGTGTGTGTACGTGAAATTACTGAGTTAGATCTGAGCACAGGAGAGCAGCTTTCTTCCCATGTTTGGTCTGCCCTGAACATGAAAATTTATGGCATTACTGCTAAGGATTATGAATGCAAGAAAGGGAATAAATCAGCCCTTTATGTAAAATGGCCTTTCAATGTGTGGAAAGTGATGTCAACTCAGGGAATGTTGTTTTATGAGAAACAAAAGAAAAGTAGAAATAAAGGATGAGAATAGAAAGACAAAATTTCTTGATTATTTTAAGCTCGTTTTGAAAAATTTATCATTTTCCAAATTCTTAGCCAGTTCCTACCAATCAGTAGCCACTATTAACCAAAGAGTAACTTCTGAAATAGATAGAATGTAATCCATCAAAAGCAATGAATCTAAAAACACACGAACACATGAGTGTACATGAGTGTGTGTGAGATATGTGTCAGTTTCCAGATAAACACTTATCAGTGCCCTACAATCCATACAGATGAAAATAGAAGTTTGAATGGTAGAAATTACCATACCCTGGTGGTGCTACCTTGGGAAGCTTGCTGCAGGAGGTAAATAAATCTCCAGTAGAATTTTGAAGCAAGGGAAAAATTTGATTTGGCAGAGAAGTAGAGGCTGAAGAGGTTATAATGGTAGGAGAATAGCATATTCTGCACACCGCAGAAAGGGGATAGTTATGCTTGGCAATAGCACAGCGGACTAAGCAGAGTGCAGTCGGAGAGGATGGTGAAAAGGTTCAAAAAATACAATGTCTAAAAGGCCTCCTGTCACTTTGGCAAAATTATTATTGCCTCTGCAGCCGTCATGTCTTCTGGTGGCAAAGGAACCCTTGTAGGACAAAAAAGTTTCTAAAATGCACTGACTTTTGGAGGCCATTAGTATATATTGATTCTTGTGTTGCATCAGTAACTTGCTAAGTGACACATCAGTGCATATTTAGTGAACTGCAGCAATGCTTTGCCAAATGAAATCCTAGTGGCCATGACAGAGTTAATGTACCCCTGAACCTTTTGGTATATTCTTCAGAAGAACCTTGCCCACAGAGAAAATTTGCAAAACACGGCTCTCTAGTAGGATTGATTTTTTTTTTTTGTAGTTCAGCCTATTCAGCACATTTAGGGGAGGAGGCTAATGTCTGTCCGAGTAGGCTTATAAGAGTTATAAGAGAGGACAGTCTTTTTTTTTTTTTTTTTTGAGGCTGAGTCTCACTGTCACCCAGGCTGGAGTACAGTGGCATGATCTCTGCTCACTGCAACCTCCGCCTCCTGGGTTCAAGTGATTCTCCTGCCTCAGCCGCCCAAGTAGCTGGGATTACAGGCGCCCACCACCATGCCTAGCTAATTGTTGTATTTTTAGTAAAGACGGGGTTTCACCATGTTGGTCAGGCTGGTCTTGAACTCCTGACCTCAGGTGATCCACCTGCCTCGGCCTCCCAAAGTGCTGGGATTACAGGTGTGAGCCACAGCAGCTGGCCTTTTTTAAAAAAAAATTTGGCTTACAATGTTTGTTTGCTTGTTTGTTTGACCAAACATTCTATGCCCCTTTTCTATCTGTTTGCTTACTTATACCCTAGCTTATTCCAAAAAGGGTTTAAGGTAGTTTTGCTTAATTTGCTACTTAATGTGTCTGATTTATATTAGCATTGCTACCTCTGTAGAACTAAGATCCCACCAGACTCTTCTAGGATGACTAGAGTTTGATTGTATGTGAAGCATTCCATCTCCTCCTCAGTCCTCCTTTTCTGGGGCCTATTCTCACTTCATTTAGAAAGGAAACAGGCACCTCATTGTTGTAGTACCTCAGCCTGATTATATCATATATGAAATAATCACAGTGCTAATCAGGCTGGTTCTGCTGGTCTCACTCCACGACTGCAAATCTCAGCAGCACACAGCAGGGCCTGACAACTTCCATACTGACGACTCCTCCCAGAAAAAAATGCTTACCAATTAACCTTCAGTCACAGTGGATTGAAGACTGACATTCATTATTTTAATGAAAACAGTAAGAAAGAACACTATTGAAACACCCAAAGACTAACTCATTATTCTGTTGGATGTTCGGCTTAGCAAAGTACAAAAAGCAAGCTCAGGGTCAGAAAGACAGGACGCTGGGTGTAAAGGAGAAATAAAGAACAGGTGCCCCCTGCTTCTCACGAACCATCTCTGAAAGCTTTTGTAACCACTTTCAAGAGGAGAAGAGAATAGAAGTTGCTTGTACCTCAGGAGAGAACTATTTCAAGATGACCGAAGTATAACTGCACATAAAATGTTACCATGGCTTTCTTCTTAACTTTTCTGTTCCCGTGGCCAGTGATATGTTTCTTCTAGAGGCTTTGCTTTGTTGTTATTCTGCATCTACACTTTAAACTCAAACTTTTTGGAGCAAAAGTTACTTTATTGATGTATTTGACAGAGTTAATAAATAATCTTCCTTTTTTTCAAGAGTATTGTTGAAATAACATAAAATGTCCTCTTCGTTCATGCTTAAGGAATCAAAAATATGTATTGAACCATTCACCTTACAGTTACTGAGTGCCTACTATATGCCAGAAACCTCACTACATACAATGGATCTAATCATGTATAAGACAGGGGTCTCTGCTTTTGGGAAACTCACTGTTTAAAATCTTGGGGTGGGAGGGGGGATGTGTTTGGTAACATGGCCTTTCCTTGCAGCTACTTTATTTGAAATACTTCATACAGGCAAGCCCAGGCCTGAGGAAGGCCTGTGATACTGTTCAGACTTTTCAGCTCTATTTCAAAGCCCACTTACGCAGGGATGCCAGTCGGATCCACTGCTTTTTTGAATCATGGAAATTAGCTTAGAATTTAAATCTAAATCATTAAAAAAGAAAGTAGAAAAAGACTGTGAGATTGGGGCAGGAGGGCATTCAAAAGCTCACGGTAAATCCAAACAATAGACTCCTGCTAGAGTTTAAATGTCTTATTTTGTTCTCTTAATTTTTCATGCATCATTTCAGGATATTTTTTCTTTTCAATTAAACATAAGCATACAGACTAATTCGCAGGAGCCTAAAAGAAATGTGCTCTGGAACTATCTGGCTCAGTCTAACCTTTTCAAACATTGAGCATTGTGTACAGAGAACTAGAGGAACTTTCTTCGGGTACAGCCTCAGAGTCTTCCCTGGAGGCCAGCCCAGACTCAATTTTTGTTGAACAGCTGAGCTGTGATCAGTGGTCTATACATGTGATTTGTGTCTACACTTCCTTATACATTTCTCGAGACACAAGTCATCCTGGAAGCAGTATATCATCTCTTTGTTTCGGTATTGTAGACAGTGCCAGTCTGGCTATTAGGTGTTATAAAGAGGAGTAACCATGTTCAGTTCCAAGATAGGGGAGCGCAGATGGATTTCCCTGCCTTTCTTTCCTTGCTTCTGTAAGCCTTGATCAGATTTGCTTTTATGAAAACCTGTTCTCCAATCCACTTGAACAGAAAATCAAGCAGGATACATTTTCAGACCTATCACATCCCCTACCTAGGATTTCTAGCATATATGTAATTTACATATATTAGAAATATTTAGAATTTGGAGATCACCCAGTCTCTCTTAAACCAAATGGCATTTTATCTCAAAGCCAACATTTTCAACAGAAGGGATTTGAAGTGATTCATTTATCCATAACATACAAGGTCAGAACATGAATTTATACTCAGGTTAGGGTTTGTCTCAGTAATTACAAATTACTGTAATTACTCCCAACAGGACTTAAAATAAAAAACAGTTGCAGTGTAGTGGTTAAGAGAACAAATATTAAAGATGGGCTGTTGGGTTCAAATCATTATCCCTACACATGCTAGCTGTGGCTTTGAGTAAGTTGCCTAAACTCTCTTTGCTTCGGTTTGTATATTTGTAAATTAGAGTCATTATTTGTCTTCTACCATTACAACATAGCTCACAGGGAATCTTGTCTTATTTGCTGTTTCTCAAATGCACTGTGCCTGTTAACAGGGCAGGTGCTTAAGATTTATTGAATGAAGAGAGCCTAACTACCGAACTTGGGTTACATGAGGATTAAATAAATGTATATACAGAAAGTGGTAGTGCCTGTTACGCTGTAAACCACCAAAACATGGCAAGTGACTATTATTATCATTATTATACCCTCAAACTTGAATAGGAATAAGCAGGCTTCCCCACCTGCTAAATTTGGAAGCTCCATCATAAGCTTTCTCAAACAAATATGTGTTCTGATTGAAATATGTTACTTATTGAGGACACATTATGTGCCAGGCATGGTGCTAGATGCTTTACAGTATTTCATATAATCCTTTTAGTAACAGTTGGAGAGACCTGTTATCTTTATCTTACAGAAGACAATACAGAAGTGGTCTGCATTTGCAGCAAACATTGTGGGGAATACAGAGATGCGTGAGATGCATATTGTTTGCCCTTAAAAACATGAGATAGTTACAATAATTACCTTTTGGGGCTCTTGTAAGGTTTGAATGAGAAAGTAAATGCCATCTACTATGTACCATACCAGGGACATAGTAAATGCTCAATAAATCTTAACAATAAGGATGATGTCAATGATGACTGTGAAGATCATGATGTTGGCATGATGTAAGGGAGGAATAACAATGAAAAGGTGGGATGAGAACAGAGCATCTTTCTTGAGAGCCTAGGGACTCTGGCCTGAAGCAAGGAATCAACTGACTTGCCATTTGATTTCCCTTTCCTGTGGGGCAGTTATAGTATTTCTATTAGGAGAGATATCCAAAATCCATGTAATCAATGCTGGATATAACAGGAAGAGGAAATTCTCATGCTTTTGATCTGCATAATGACTATGGGACACGTTTTACCCTCTTTCAATTGAAGGTCAAAATTGAACTTTTAAAAAATTCTTAATTTTTTTTTCCAATCTATTAGTTTACATATTATGACTAACTTTTTTTCTTGCTCAGTTTTAACAAGGTGGGGATTTGGGAATAGAGTTAATTACAAAGAAATACACATTTATCACCATATTGTAACACTCTAGGTAGCGCTTAATTAAAGATTAAATTTTTTTTTAAATTAATATATGACACTTTGTCTTTCCAGACAAAAGAGAAGGTTCAAGGTTTAGAGGAAAGGGAATAGAGCTTGAAGTTGCAAGAGTTCCTTAAATAGAAAATGACCCAATGAAATTGGGTAAGTTATTCAGCATTTAGAGCTTTAATTTCCTAAATTTTCAAAATGTAGTTTATAATGAAAATATTGCATATTTGCATGCAACGTAGCCATACTTGTGCTCTTCTTTTGTTCTTTATGATGACCCTGAAAGGAGTTGGGCAGGCATTATTGTACTAGCTTAACAATGAGGAAACTGAGTTTCAGAAAGGTTAAATAAATGTCCAAGGTCACATACACAGCTAGTAAGGGTTATATCCAGAGCTCAAAACCTTGTTTTCTATTTCACATACAATGTTTTCTTTACATTACACACACAAGTTCTCCAGGAAGAAACGTGATGAATGGAAAAGGCTGTCTCACCAAGAAGCTGTGTAATATTGGACAAGTTACATTCCTTCTCTGTGCCTTCTTTTCTTTACTCATAAAGTGAGAGACACAATTAATTTTTGCAAAGTCTCCACAGAGCATGCTTCATCATCATTCTCGTAAATAAGGGAACCTAAGCAGATAAAAGTAACCTGCTTTGCTTAACATCACACAGAAAGCAATAGAGAGAAGCTGCTTCCATCTCCAGAATGATGTAACTTTTGCCTAGCAAGGGGTAATTATCTACACAGTTCAAAAGAGGAAAGAAAGAAATGAATATATTTTTACATGCTAGGATGCATAGTGAAGTCTACTTCCATGGTATAATAACAGGTAAAGAGGAGAAATTTCCTACTGCCCCAAAATTCACAAAAATCTCTATCTTTGGAAATCTACTAAGTGATGACAAGGGTGATAGATTACTCCAATTATGCTACCAAACATTGGTTCTTGCCAACATTTTCCTAAGAGCCATATTCAAGTATCTGAAAAGGGGGAACTTGTAGATAATTTTGTTGATTTTCGTGGACTGTGTACTTTATTCCTAAACTTAGGAGTAGCAATGATGTTGCTAATAATGGAGATGATTGCTAATGAATAATCCATGCATGCTGTTGAATTGGCAACCATAAGGCAAACTTTTTAAATTTTATCTTTAGTTAGCTTTTCCTCTAAGCACATACTGAGCATTCTCTATGCCTAGAAAGCCACTCGCCTGATGACATTTGCACCCACTCTTTCCCTAGTTAATTCCCCTCATCCTTCCTGTCTCAGTTCAATAATGACTCTCCTCCAGGAAACCTTTCCTAAGGTTTATGCTAGTTCTCCTCTTAAGTAGAAATCCGTTGTTTTTACCAACACAACAATGATTCTGCTTCAGAGAAATATGGCTTGGTTTTCTTTGAAAGAACTTTTCCCCCACACATGTAGTGTTGATAGGGCTATCAATCAAGGCCACTCTTCTTTCCTAACCAAGTAATGGAAATTTGACCCGCACTAGGCCACTCTGACTCTCCCTCACAGGAATTTGTACCTTGTGCAGCATTGCAAAGATGGAAAATCGAGTCAATTCATCTGACAACTCTGTCCATTAATCCCTGCTCCCTGAATACCTGAAGCTGCTCTACTACTTGTTTCTTAGAGCCCTGGTTTATCAGCTATTCCTTCTTTACAGCCTTACATACTTTTAATTTTTACTTATGTTAATCCAAATAACCTAATCATACATCCCTGCTATATGGTCTTATGATACATGAACTTCTTAATAGCACTTACTTCATTTTGTAAGTGTATATTTTGGTTGATTATTTGGTTAATGTCGGTCACCATCACTAGGCTGTGAGCTCCTGGAGAGCAAAATTATATCCTCAATTCTTAGAATAGTATTTAGCACTTTCCAGTAACTTAATACAATTTTATTTTATTTAGTGGATGAACGAATGGAATTTCAGGTTCTCATTGCTCTCTACTTTTCCTTAGGATGGGGATTCTCCACCAGCACATGCCATCAATACTTCCTTTTCTAAAGTCTCATATTTTGGGCCTTTTTTTTTTCAATCTCTTGCTTTCCCTCCCCTTCTTCTCTCTCTTCCCAGTCTCCAATTATGCTGATGTCTTCAGGACTGGGTTTCTCCCTTGTCATAAAACTCTACTTTGACCATCTTTTACTTCCAGGAAAAATTTCCAAGGTCTTTCATGATCTTAAGCCTGATTGCTTCTGTTGTCACATATCCTGCCTTAAGCACACTTGTCTTTTCGACTCTGGGCAGGCAGAACTCTTACAGTTCTTGGATGCACCAAACTCCCTTATATCCTTGCCCTTTTGAAATAACAACTGTCAGCTCTTCCTGCAGTGACTTTTATCTTCCTCTGTTCCTCAGTTCTCAGCCCTAAAATTTCTTCCTCCATGAAGCTTCCCCCCCACCACAACATCCACCTTTGCCTAATCTTGGACTAGTTTGGATAACCTGCCTTTGTATTCCTAAAGCTCCTGCTCTACCACTTTATTCTTACATTTGTTATTTATTTAATTTTTAAATTTTTCTATTGTTTTACCTTCTCCTTTTAAACTGAGCCTCTTAAGGGCAGAGACCTAAAAATTTTACCTGTATATCCTCAGAGCCCAGCATGATACCTGGAATACAGCAAGTGTTCTGTAAATGTTAAAAAAAAAAAATTACTAAATAAAAGATTGACTCATCCTCCTAGCTGAACTCTTTTCACTGCAGTTTTAGTGTCACACTTGTAATCCTCTCTTATAGTTTTTATTGATTTCAACTTTTCATTATAGATATCTGTATACATGTCTTATTTCTATGGATTTATACCTTAAAAGTAGAGCCTACTTCTTTATCTATAAAGATATTCTGCAGCATCTGGCATACTTCCTGGCTTATAATGGGTGCACAACAATTACCTGTTGAAAAAAATCAATAATGAATCAAGCCATACTAGTGATATGGTATATTAAAATGTATAGATGAAATAGTCACATTTCATAAATAGTTTTTAAGATGACAGTGACTTATTTCTAAAGGAATGAATCCCAAACATGGAGTTTCAGATCGGTTAAGACAGAAATGAGAGGATGGAAAGCCTTTCATGATACTTCTCAAATTTTATTACATTAGCAACTATAATTTCACCCTAAATAAGTCCAGCCAGCCTTAAAATTAGATAGTTATCTGAAATACTAGGCTATTTAGTAGTATGCAGACTACAGGATCTACAGTATAACATCAGATACTTCTTAGAATAATACAATACTACTGATTCAATATAAGTATTCCAATGACACTCTGGATGAAAACAAAAAGTCTTTTTTTTTTTTTTTATCAGAACACATAGGTGTAAATCCCTAGTTTTCTTTAAATGATAGAAGGATGAGGAAGACAAGTCCAAGACTGCATAGGCACATTTATGTTACTCTACCATAAATAGCTAAATCTTTGTGGTGGCCTCATGTTTGGTTTGTTAGAAGATGAGGTTTGTTAGAAGATGAGGTTTGTTGGTATAATGTCAGATGAGAGAGAGAGAGAGAGGTTTAGTAATGCACAATGCATTTCTTTGTAGAGTTTTTGATGGTGAGATTCTTTCCTAATTCAACTTGAATAAGCAAAACTTTCTGGAAGATATAAGATTAAAATGAAAGATAAAGAAAGAGAAGGTGGTAACTTGGACTTGGACCTTGTTTTAAAACAGTATTAAAATAATACAATCGCAGGCATGCTAGCAAAGCAAGACCAAGTTTAATGGGAATTGAGTTTAAATACCTAGTTGCAATTCCCCTTTTTACCAAAAGGCCAGCAGTTCACATCCCAAATTCAAATAATCACTTTTTGCACAATGTTACTAGTGGCTGTGATTTGATATGAGATGAAACAGAAATAGATCTTGAATAAACTTTTTAGGTTCAGGATGGTGCACATACCATCATCAATGATTCCAGATGTTTCAATATATCTGTTTTGCTTGAATACACTCCCCAAAGTGTGAATCTTCTGAATTTACTCCTCAAATGCTTGTCAATCTTGTTAATCTCACACACCTCACCTAGAAAGTGGCTTATCAAAACTAACCCCAGAGATTCTCCATCAGTTCTTCTCTTCTTTCTCTGTCTCCCTGTCTGTGTCTATGCTCTTTTTCTCTCTCTCTCATTTATAATACTTTGGGAGGAACATAAACTTTAAGCTAATAGAAAGAGCCTGTACTGAGAATCAGGAGAATTGGAATCTACCTCCAAAACTGCAGATACATAACGTATATGAACTTTTCAAAGAATCATAGAAATCCTGCAGGAAAGATATTTAGTCCAACATCTCACACATTTATTTGATAATATAGCCTTTTTCCCTAAAAACCACGATTGGACATCATGAAAAACAACTGCAGAGACATTGATTATAATATTCTAAAATTCACTGCATGTAAAAAGTGTTTGAAAATGTTTGTGATATTTAATCTTGGAAAAGAAGACTTGGGAAGTTATATGTGTGTGTGTGTGTATGTATTAATACATAATACATATATATGTACAGTATATTTTTTTAATTAAGAGATTTCAATTTACTGTGTGCCATTGTACAATATACTGAAAACAGCCAAGATGATGTTGGAGGATATCTGTTTTGGTCAATTTGTCACAGAAGTTAGATTATATCTGAAATATCTTCCAACTCTAAAACTAGATGATTTTGTAAATAATTAGCATATGGTTTTTTTTTTTTGAATTTTCATATTTCATTTTAATCTCAGATGTGTTCCTACATGGAGACAAAGAAGGTACTTCCATCATGATCTAATTCAAGGGGTAGAATTACTGCCTTACCCCTGACCCAGATCATAAAAAATACTTTTCCTTCCATCCTGCCACTTAGCCCCAAATAGTAGTAGGTCTCACAGTGATATATGAGGATGGAGTTTTGGAGATAGAAAGACCCAATTCTGAATCTTGGCTTTGGTTCTTACTATCTTTGTTATTTCCGGCAACTTACTTAGGCTCTTTGAAACTCAATTTACTCGTCTATAAACTGTGGATTATAAGGATTAGAGTTAATACATCTAAAGCAGCCACTATATTGTTAACCTTCAGTAGGTGCAAAATGGAAGATGGTTATTGCCATTTCTTTCTGTTAAGTTACTGTTTTCTTCATAAGTTATCTGTTAAAATTCAAATAGTCTTGACAGCAACACGTTTGAACATTATCAACCATTATTACTGCAGTCCAAGTAAATGAGTCAGATATTTGAGCATAGGAGAGATATGTTTTGCTCAGTGGAATGGTGGAGGTAGGACATAGAAGCCTGAGAAGCAAGGGAAGTTACTGAAAGATCAGGTAGAGACCACTGAAAATAAATATTTCTTGGGGCCATCTCTGATCAACCTCTTTGAATTCTGGAGAGCTAAGAAAAATAGAGGCTAAAAAATAATTCACAACTGGGAAAACACAGATACCTACCTCTGATCCCTTGTTTAGCCCTGCCCCTGGGACTAAACAATGGACCAGAAAGAGAAATAGCAATGGAAAACAACCATCATTTCGGTAACACAGTAAAATTTTTTTTCAAAAAAGATATTAATCCTTGTATTATAATTTATGCTTAAATACCTAAAATGAATTATATACTATTCTCTAGTCAAAATGAATTTAATAGCTTTCTAGCTAACTGGTAATTCCACCCTCTCCCCCAGGGGCAGAAAACATGTCACTATGTTTAACCTTTTTAATGTTTTTAACCCTCTCGCTATCTTTAAAGAGAGATAAGCTTTCATTTTACATTTTTAAATGCTATGTATCTGGTTTACACACCATAATACAACTTCCTATGCACCAAAACTGCTTTGACAAATGGAAATTTGAATGGTAAGGGCCTTTTAGCAAAAATCCACATCTTAGAAATAATTCTCTACAAGGATTGTACATTTTCTAAATAAGATACGTGCTACCACAGGCAAGGTTAGATTGCCCTTATCTTATGGAGCTCAGCAGAGTTTCCATTTTTTGAATAGCATCAGATAAGCAGTCTGTAAAGGCTCTACAACACTTCATTCAGTGGCAGTATTTCCACAAATGTGTAGCTACATGCAGTGCACAACAGGTTGGAAAAATTGAAATTGCATTAAAAAAAATCTGCCACAGAATTTCTATATTCTTTGTAACTGATATCACCACCTGGAGGGTTCAAATAGGTAATAAACCTATTTGAGCAAAGGCATAGCAAATACTTCTGTAAGGAGAAAAGAGCTCTGCGAGGGAGCCCACAAGGCTTCAGGCAATTCTCATGTAGCAAAATCCCACTTAAAACAAACCTCCCCTTTCTCTTGGGATCTCCTGTAATCCTGGAATTAGATGGATCAGTACTGGCTGTAGTTGCTCTTTGCTCAGAGAATTTGCTCAGGTTGTATGGGGCTCATTCTGTTTTCCTTCAAATTTCAAAATTGAGTGTTGAGAACATTCTACTTATTAATGAATTTCTCAAGGTGGTCTTTGATCCATGATTCTACTTTGTATTCTCCAGGGGCAAATTTGAACTTCGAAAGCCTTAATTTCATCAGTTTGGAATAAACAATGTAAATTTTCCCTCTAGTGTCTCTCATCTATCATACTGTGAGCTTTTCTGGGACATGGATATGGCCTATTTTTCCTTCATATCCCTCCTCTCTAGCAAAGTGCCCAATATTGTAAAGGTTGAATAAATATTTGTAGAATGAATGAATGAATGAAGGAAGGAAGGAATGAATGGCATAAAGTACTAAGGAATATGGCTAGCATGTAAGAGCTCACCTGCCCGTTTACTGCTGTATGGAATTAGCTTATGCAGGGTAATCTACACAAATGATCACTTATAAACTTTTGGGAAAAACTTACATGTTGATTTTAGTCTATATAAACAAAGATATCCCTTTAGTTTTCCCAAATGTTTCCTTTCAAAATTCTTTTGTGAAAACGATGGGGTAAATAAGAACACTCTTGTCTTCCTGTGATTAAAATTTTAAAGAAAAAGCATGGTATTTTCCCAAAAGGATTCTTGACTTTGAAATCTCCTTGCTCTACTTACTGCTAAAACTTTGGTTTATTGACCTGTTACAAGGTCTATCAATGTTAATTTTACTTACACTGGGTTAACAGGAAGTATTTTCTTTTCATTTGTTAAATGGTTGCCTATTGTGTCTGTATCATATAAAGAAGTACAAACTATTTTAATGGGAATTTCTCAAATACATGAGCTATAAATATAGTACATTAAGCAGATATAAATGCTATGCATTTTTCATAAATTCAAAAAATTTGAGAGTCAGGAAGATTTAAATTATAAATGCAATTTTTTGTCTTCCATCTTAAAACCTCCAAGAAACCTACAACATTTAACTCTTATCCTATTCCTTTAAGATGAAGTAGGAGGAAGATATTAAAAAGAGTCTCTGTTCTGCCTTCTAAGATCATTACTTTATTTTCCAGAAGTGTATCCTATTCCGGTAAGACAGATATGTCCCATTGATCTTAGAAATATGTTGTTCCATGGCTGCAATTTCTTTCTCTGAAATCATCTTCTGGTATTTTAAATTTATTACCAATTGGCTGGTGCAGTGTGGTTTTCAGTTGCTGAAAATTTAGAGTCCATTACAAAAGTGAGGTTTGGAGTAATTTCCTGGAGTACGTTTGGTGCCAAAGTCGCCACAAACTGATTTTTTTGTCACTCTTTTGGCTGCTGATCCCAATGGGAAAATCAGTCCTTTTATCTGCACAGATCTGATACAAGGAATGCTATCTATAGACATCCTTTGTCAAAGTTGTAATCATCTGTTTTGTAAGAGAGAAATCTGAGGCAGAAACATTAAAATGCACCTGAAAAAATCAACAGTAGAAATCTGAGTTCATTCTGTTTGATGGCTTCCTCTGCTCCTAGACCTTAAGGCAAGGTCACGGTTGCTGTTGTCATGGGAATCTGGGTCATGGGGAACAAAACTCAAACCCATTTTTTAACAGGATAAGAAAAAGAATTTTCCCCTGAAGCAAATTATTCATTTTTCTTAAACACTCACAACCATAGGACTAGTTAGTGGTCTAGTCCCAAAGAGGAAATAATCTTTAACAGATGAAAGCTCAGAAGACATCTCCTTCACCAAGAAAAAGCAAAGCAACTCATGATCTACTAAGTAAAAGGTTAATTTTTATTAGTGACAAAGTTACTTATGAAAGCTACAATAAACCTGTAAAACAACAGTGTCTTCCTCTTGGTTTTTCAACTGGCATTTTAATTATAACAGGGTAATGGCACCAGGTGTTTCAGAGATTGGTGGAATCAGACTGAGTCTGACTGTCCACTAAAAACCATGCTCTCTGAAAGTAAAAGGAACAATCCTTTACCTCACCATGCTCTTCTAGGGATGGACCTATGCCCAAATTGCTTTTCAAAGTGTTTGGGCATGTAATGAACTCCAGTACTATTTGGTAAGTTTGACGATGTCCTCAGTTTGCACATACGGTTTTAACACCCCTTTTCTCTTTTCAACGAATGTACTGTAACAGTTTTCCGTGCAATAAATTGGATACTAAAATAAATCAGGTCTTACATCTATGAAAATATGTGTACATGCTTACATTTCTTATATTCTGTATTTCATTATACAAAAACATCTGAAAAAATCAATTTCTTCTTCACCTGCCCATCAAGAGTCAGATTAAGGATTTATAAGAATTGATGACAGCACTTGCAAAGCATACAGCACTCCCTGACTGCTCCTTTCCCTTCAGTTCTTTCAGAGCAGAGCTAGAATACTGATTTAGAATTTCTTCAGTTCTGTGAAGGAAATTTACTTTTAAATGTTCTCCCTTAAAATGTGAATGTGATTATCATTATACAAATGTATGTGGCATTACTGGCATATTTAAGTTTCAGCACATAATGCACACTCCTGATTTAGAAACTTAAATAGTTTATTTTTTAAGAGCTTTCCATTTCACCTTTAAGCTTGTGTTACATAAGCTTAATGGACTCACTCAGCTCCGTGATGGGGAGAATCCACCAGGTGAATGGCAGTAAGCTCATGAGCTTTGAAGGGCTTATTTTGCCAGATTGCAACTCCAACTTACTGTTCAGAGTAGCACTAGTCTGCATGCACTGATTACAACACCGCAAAGCTCTGATAATATTTACTTCAGAATGAATATGTCTTTTGCCTCCATCCTCCTCCTTTCTTTTTGCATAAATACAGTAAGTCAAGCTTTAACTAAGGTGATGCTTGAATTAAACTGACAAATCCAACTGCCTGAAATTTAGGATTGCATTTATGGATTTCATCTACAGTATATCAGCATCAAAATGTCAGAGACAGTAAGTCACAGCCAGGAGAAGTTTTTATGAGGTTTGGAACTTTCAGTTCATATCATTGTTGTGTTATCTAGCACTGGTCAGAGCAGCAGGACTGATGAGGATGGTGAGACTTAAATTTAGTACTTAAATATTCCTTCAAAATAGAGATTTACTCTGGCATATGGGAGGAATAAAGCATATCTTTGAGAGTGTGTGTGTGTGTGTGTGCTTCTCAAAGAAAAAGTAAAATGCTAGTGAGACAGATTGAACCAGAATCCATTTTAGCAAAATCATACAATAGTCTTTGCTTTGAGGACTCAAATGACAAAGTCTTCGGTTAACATTAGGAGAAATATTAATGAGATATCTTCTGAGAAGATATTCTTGAGAATACAAGTTCTGCTAATTAATTATGCATCATTTTTCAAAATAGTATTTAAATTTTTTTTCCATGATGAAGGATCGCACTTGGTTTGTGAAATAAATAGCAAAAAACTATTTAGAAAGCAACTCTAGATTTGAGACTCTGCCGTCTTCTGCTAGAGTCAGATTCACGGCAGCCTTTCAATGAAGGCCTCTGTAAAGTCATCCTGTGGAGCAGGCTGAGCTCTCTACTGCAGCCTTACTTGAGTGAGAATACCACTGTGGGTACAACCTAACAGTATAAAATAACTACTGTCAATATCACGTTAGAGTCCTGGGGAAATATTTCACCTCTTCTTCTGAGAACCATGAAAACTATACTGGAAATTAAATGGACAAACCTCAGATGAGTAATTCTGAGAGATGGGGGTGGTCTTGGCATTTCCTTCCCAGAATGGTGCTGAAGAGTAATCAGCATTCCATTGCAACTTTCTGTTCCATTCCTTGGCCCCACAGCTTCTCAATCTTACTTCCTTTTTCTTTTCCTCTCCTCTTCTTCTCCCCAGCCAAAAAAAGAAACTGGAAATGTTTGGGTAGGGAAACACTAAATTGTAGATAATGGTGATAGGGGAAATTATTCATTTTCATTTTCCCAACTTAAATGTTCTTGACTCACCATTAAGGCCATAAAACAAAACGAAGTAGAACAAAGCAAACCCCCACTGCCAAGACGATAATCTCATTTAATTAAGCTCTTATTTCAAAAAGAAAAGTTTACTGTAGAAATCTCTAAAAGGGGAAGAAAATCTTGCAAAGACATGAAAACATGAATCTGAACATATCATGGGGTGGCTGGGAGGAGAGGGGAGTGGATGGATACAGAAAAGAGAAACTTCAATAAGAGGAGGAAAAAAGAGAACCAGGAAAAGAGACAGAGGAAATGTAAGGAAGTCCACAGATATCAAAGCATATTTATTTCTGTTACTTGAAGAGGGATAAATTATACTCTTGCATCAAAACCCTTAGTGCTTAGTATTATCACATTCACTAAACATAGAAAATAAATTATGCACATAATTTTTCAAAATAAAAAAAGGAAGAGAGACCGAAGTTGACAGTTTGTTAGCAATTAAGTAGCAAAGTATAACCTTGTGGGCAGAGAACACCACTAGGCCTAACCTTTTAAAATGTAGCATCTTGTCTACTTTTGGAGAAATATAACACATTCACTTTGTGTGTTTTATTAGTAAGAGTTCTCCAGAGAGACAGATCCAATAGGAGATAGATGAATAGATAGGTAGACAGATAGATATATAAGATATTTATTAGGGAAATTGGTTCACATTATTATGGAAGTTGAGAAGTGCCACAAGAAGCCATCTGCAAGCTAGAGACCCTGGGATGCTGGTAGGATGGCTCAGTCCAAGTCTAAAAGCCTCACAACCAGGGGAAGTGGTGTCTTAGTCTGAGGCTGAAGGCCCTTTAAGAATCCAGGAAAGGTACTGGTTAAGTCCAGGAGACTAAAGGCTGGAAAGCATGGAGTTCTGATGTCCCAAGGCAGAAGACAAAGAGCGCCGCAGCTCCAGAAGAGAAAGAAGAACTCATCTTTTCTATGCCTTTTTGTTCTATTCAGGCCCCCATGCAATTGGATGGTGCCCACTCATGCAGAGGGTCAGTTAATTGGCCCATTCATAGGCCAGTCTCCTTTGCAAACACTCTCACAGACACATTCAGAAGTAATGCTTTATCAGTTTTCTAGGTATTCCTTAGTCCAGTCATTTACCATTCACGTGTTTAAACAATATGTATGTATTTGGTACAATGAAACACAAGTGTCTCTGTGCATTAGAAGAAAATGAAATCTTGAAACTATTATTCAAATGTGAAAACAGTCCTCTAGGTATTTTCTTTAAAGTACATGGTACAAAGCAGTGTACAGCCCATCGTGGACTCTAGAATATGTAGCGCTTGCTCAAATTTGCAAAAGGAATGAATAGGCTGTGTAAAAGTACAGGAGATTTTCACATTTCTTTCATTCTAAGTAAATAATCCAAAGCAATTACAAGGCACTTTTTAAAAAACTTATACTTTCGGTTTGGGGGTCCATGTGAAGGTTTGTTACATAGGTGAACTCATACAATGGATTTTTTAATATACAAATAAGTAACTAGATAATGTTACATTCATAGACATAACTTTAGATCACAAAGCACATTGTTTTATGTGATTATCACAGTCAATCTGTGAGGTTTGCAGTACAAGTTATAATTTCTCTCTTCTAAAGATGAAGAAACTGAAGCTCAGAGAGTTGAAGTGACTTGCTCAGGATTAAAGTATAAAAAAATGCAATTGAAACTCAGGTCTCCCAAATCCAAGTCCAATACTTTTTCCATCAACTACACTGCTACTAAAACTATGGGAATCACAATTAAGTCAGATTGAGTATGGTCATCTAAAAATCCTAGCTAAAGATTTAGAAGAGAATCCAGAAGATACCCCAAAACTTCAGGTACATTTTAAATTCCACCCCCACCCCCACCCCACCTGAGGTCACTGTATTTCTTTTTCTTTTTTTTTCTGAGATGGAGTCTTACTCTATCACCAGGCTGGAGTGCAGTGGCACGATCTTGGCTTACTGCAACCTCGTCCTCCTGGGTTCAAGCGATTTTCCTGCCTCAGCCTCCCGAGTAGCTGGGACTCTGGGCGCATGCCACCATGCCTGGCTAATTTTTGTATTTTTTGTAAAGACGGGGTTTCTTCGTGTTAGCCAGGATGATCTCTATCTCCTGACCTCGTGATCCGCCTGCCTCAACCTCCCAAAATGCTGGGATTATAGGCATGAGCCACCGCGCCTGGCCGGTCACTGTATTTCTTAGTGCGTCATATACCAGACATCTTTTCCTGCATCATTCACAACTCCTAGCAATAGTGTGTCCTAGGTATACAATAGGTGCTCAATAAATACTTATTTGGTTCAATTACTGCTCAAAAGGCTTAAAATTAATAATCAATCTAATAAGCTGCTAGTGTTTCCATTAACCTTTTGAATTGTTGAAGAAACTCTAGAATTAAGGAATATGTGGCATTAAAACTGCCTATAAGATATATCAATTTTATTGACATGCTTTTTTGCAGAGATGTACTATAGACTTTTTTCTTCTTTTAAATTCAGCAAGCTTCTCATGCATTCAAAAATATAATTACAAAATGCTCCAAATATTATTTCAAAACCTATTAGCTGCTTTTTGACAACGAAATACAAACTTATTAAAATTATGTTTGGAAATAAATATTTCTGTGACAATTGTAATAAATGTGGGGGAAAAAAGAAATACATAGGTTAAAAGCAAGAGTTTATGTACATGCATATTCATTTTTCTCTAATAAATGCATAAAGGTACACTAAACTCAAATTCAGGACTATTCATTCTCTTTTTGTTTCTAAATAGGGGCATGTATAAATGTAGTCATTTTTCTTGAAATGTGGTAATAGCCAAATTCAAAACATTTAATTGGAAACATAAAACACTCGTTTTGAAGGAAGCAATCTCAAAATGGGACCTAGAAGTTCTTATGTCATGCCATATTTGGATTTATGGCTACTGGATTTATGGCTATTAAATGAAATAAAAGCCAAAAAGTTTCAAAATAGTATGTTAGTTGTGGAGAATCCAGTGGAAATTGTGGCTTTTGAAGTGTTACAGACAGAGGAGAGATGTCACAAAAGTGTTCACATTTAGCATTTCTGCTAAAATAGACATAAAACAAAACAAAAATATCCTGTAAATTAATGTAGGAATTCTGAGTTGCTGTTTCAAAGATGTGGCAACTCCTTGTCACTTCTCTAGGTACTACTGATTTTACTGTTAGCATTAGAAAGGAAGAGAGCTGTATGTAGTGTTACGATTTAATGCCAATATTTGTTTCTCTATCTTTTGAATGGGACTAGTAGCTTCATGAAGGCAGGCATCATAGCTAATTTGCTCTCAATTTTATCCCCGATGCCTAGTGTAGTGCATGGCACATGGCAGACACCTGATAAGTATTTTTAATGAATACACAATATCAAGAGGGAATGAGTTTGAAACTGGAGGAATGCTTCACAGACACCCAGAAATCTCAAATATCTGAAATAGTGCTGAAAGGAAATATGCCTCTTATAGTAAAGAAATAGCTTTGGTGAAACAAGAAAGAATGAAAATAGTAAAGAGCACACAGCTGATCACACCCTCATACTGATTGCTTGGTTCATCAAGAGAGTAAATTTCATGGGTTGTTAATAGTCAATCTTCTAAAGTACAAAATCTGAAAAATACAGAAGTCATGTGGAAAGGACAGAGAACAAGAAAAGAAAGAGAAACAAATGGTGGGGACTGAGCAGCAGACTCTGACACCAAAGGTCAGGAGCAATAAGATAATTGATTTCCTTGTCACGTGCTCTGTAGTCTTCTGAATCTAAGAGTCATTTCATTCTCAGTAGTTTTCAAGAGACTTATAAACACTAACAGCAAAACAGCAGACTTTTTGGTAGGAGTAGAAATGCCTGTGTGTGTATTTGCTGGTGTGTGTCTGTGGGGTGTGGACAGCCATCTACCTCTCAGTAGTCCTTAGGTACATCCCTGTACCACATTTTAAGCATATCAGCTATAGGACATTTGTTGTCAACCTGAAGAGTTACAGTTTCAATGAAAGAACAAACTACGGTATATTATTATAGGTCTAAGAAATAGCAGATGATGTTCAGAATGTCACTGACAAGTCAAAAAAAACAGCTTATACTAGAAGTAAAGATTTCTGGAAGGTAAAGCCATGACCTAGGAGAAGGCTTCTTTGGATTTTGATTCACCAATTAATTTCACAGAAAGGTAGTCATGCACACCCCATAAGACATCAAACTGCTGCACACTGTTTTCTTGTAGTTTTATGAGAAAGAGGCGAATGACCAAGACTCAGTTCAATATTAGCAATTTTTCAAGAGAATGACTTCCTGGCTTCAATACTTACATAATTTTATTTAGTCTTTGAATATATATTTATAATTACATATTTGATAATAACTCCAAGGAATTAAAAAGGGATTAAATTATTTCCTATACGCAGAGTATTTTAGAAATGTTTTCATTTGGGAAAAAAAGCAGTTTAAACAAAAGCACTGGTTCTTAAAGAGTCATACACAAGTTATTTGAAAATCTACTTGGCTAAGCCCCAGCATTCCTGCAAGATACTACACAGACCACTTTCAGTTGATTAGGAATTACCAAATGTTGGATTGTTTTAGCCCTGGTGAAGAGTATATGCCTATTTTAGTTTACCAGTGTCACCTGCTGGGTCACAAAGTATAAAACCTGATTCAACAAACTGAAGTATAGGGACCCAATCACAAGGTATTGGAGACAAGAACTACTGTACAAGTGCTGCAAGATGTGAAACACTACCATCCCAGACTCTTACCTAATGTATTATTGCAAATAGTTATTACCTCAGAAACAAGTTCTTTTGAGTAGAGCTAATACTACCCCAGATACACCTCGATATCCTCTTCATTAAACAGTCTTAGGAATACTTTAATTTATTGCTGTGCTTTTTAATATAAATTTTCTCTTTTTTGGTTCCATATGAACTTTAAAGTAGTTTTTTCCAATTCTGTGAAGAAAGTCATTGGTAGCTTGATGGGGATGCATTGAATCTATAAATTACCTTGGGCAGTATGGCATTTTCACGATATTGATTCTTCCAACCATGAGCATGGAATATTCTTCATTTGTTTGTATCCTCTTTTATTTCATTGAGCATGGTTTGTAGTTCTCCTTGAAGAGTCTTCACATCCTTGTAAGTTGGATTCCTAGGTATTTTATTCTCTTTGAAGCAATTGTGAATGGAGTTCACTCATGATTTGGCTCTCTGTTTGTCTGTTATTGGTGTACAAGAATGCTTGTGATTTTTGTACATTAATTTGTATCCTGAGACTTCGCTGAAGTTGCTAATCAGCTTAAGGAGATTTTGGGCTGAGACAATGGGGTTTTCTAGATATACAATCATGTCATCTGCAAACAGGGACAATTTGACTTCCTCTTTTCCTAATTGAATACCTTTTATTTCCTTCTCCTGCCTGATTGCTCTGGCCAGAACTTCCAGCACTATGTTGAACAGGAGCGGTGAGAGAGGGCATCCCTGTCTTGTGCCAGTTTTCAGAGGGAATGCTTCCAGTTTTTGCCCATTCAGTATGATATTGGCTGTGGGTTTGTCGTAGATAGCTCTTATTATTTTGAGATACGTCCCATCAATACCTAATTTATTGAGAGTTTTTAGCATGAAGGGCTGTTGAATTTTGTCGAAGGCCTTTTCTGCATCTATTGAGATAATCATGTGGTTTTTGTCTTTGGTTCTGTTTATATGTTGGATTACATTTATTGATTTGCGTATGTTGAACCAGCCTTGCATCCCAGGGATGAAGCCCACTTGATCATGGTGGATAAGCTTTTTGATGTGCTGCTGGATTCGGTTTGCCAGTATTTTATTGAGGATTTTTGCATCAATGTTCATCAAGGATATTGGTCTGAAATTCTCTTTTTTGGTTATGTCTCTGCCAGGTTTTGGTATCAGGACGATGCTGGCTTCATAAAATGTGTTAGGGAGGATTCCCTCTTTTTCTATCGATTGGAATAGTTTCAGAAGGAATGGTACCAGTTCCTCCTTGTACCTCTGGTAGAATTCAGCTGTGAATCCATCAGGTCCTGGACTCTTTTTGGTTGGTAAGCTATTGATTATTGCCACAATTTCAGAACCTGTTATTGGTCTATTCAGAGATTCAACTTCTTCCTACTTTAAAGTTCATATGGAACCAAAAAAGAGCCCGCATCGCCAAGTCAATCCTAAGCCAAAAGAACAAAGCTGGAGGCATCACGCTACCTGACTTTAAACTATACTACAAGGCTACAGTAACCAAAACAGCATGGTACTGGTACCACAACAGAGACATAGATCAATGGAACAGAACAGAGCCCTCAGAAATGATGCCGCATAGCTACAACTATCTGATCTTTGACAAACCTGACAAAAACAAGAAATGGGGAAAGGATTCCCTATTTAATAAATGGTGCTGGGAAAACTGGCTAGCCATATGTAGAAAGCTGCAACTGGATCCCTTCCTTACACCTTATACAAAAATTAATTCAAGATGGATTAAAGACTTATATGTTAGACCTAAATCCATTAAAATCCTACAAGAAAACCTAGGCAATACCATTCAGGACATAGGCGTGGGCAAGGACTTCATGTCTAAAACACCAAAAGCAATGGCAACAAAAGCCAAAATCGACAAATGGGATCTCATTAAACTAAAGAGCTTCTGCACAGCAAAAGAAACTATCATCAGAATGAACAGGCAACCTACAGAATGGGAGAAAATTTTTGCAACCTACTCATCTGACAAAGGGCTAATATCCAGAATCTATAATGAACTCAAACAAATTTACAAGAAAAAAACAAACAACCCCATCAAAAAGTGGGCAGAGGACATGAACAGACACTTCTCAAAAGAAGACATTTATGCAGCCAGAAAACACATGAAGAAATGCTCATCATCACTGGCCATCAGAGAAATGCAAATCAAAACCACAGTGAGATACCATCTCACACCAGTTAGAATGGCCATCATTAAAAAATCAGGAAACAACAGGTGCTGGAGAGGATGTGGAGAAATAGGAACACTTTTACACTGTTGGTGGGACTGTAAACTAGTTCAACCATTGTGGAAGTCAGTGTGGCGATTCCTCAGGGATCTAGAACTAGAAATACCATTTGACCCAGCCATCCCATTACTGGGTATATACCCAAAGGACTATAAATCATGCTGCTATAAAGACACATGCACACGTATGTTTATTGCGGCACTATTCACAATAGCAAAGAGTTGGAACCAACCCAAATGTCCAACAACGATAGACTGGATTAAGAAAATGTGGCACATATACACCATGGAATACTATGCAGCCATAAAAATGATGAGTCATGTCCTTGTAGGGACATGGATGAAACTGGAAAACATCATTCTCAGTAAACTATCGCAAGGACAAAAAAAACACGATGTTCTCTCTCATAGGTGGGAATTGAACAATGAGAACTCATGACACAGGAAGGGAACATCACACTCCGGGACTGTTGTGGGGGGGGGAGGGGGAGGGACAGCATTAGGAGATACACTAATGCTAAATAACGAGTAATGGTGCAGGAAATAACATGCACATGATACATATGTAAAAACTGCACATGTGCACATGTACCCTAAAACCTAAAGTATAAAAAAAAAAAAAAAAAAAAAAAAAAAAATTAAAAAAAAAAAAATTTTCTCATAAAACTGTAGGCAATTTCTACATGCCATTTTTATATGTGGGGATTACTTGAGACTGTTTCTAACCAGAGGAAAAATTCAGTTTATACTAAGATGAACTCCCTCCATTGTTGCAGTATTTATAGCTCGTGAGATTAACATTCTGAACAAATCTCTGGCATAGCATCCAAATAAATATAGTAGGAATAAATTTTACAGATAAACGTGTGCCTAGAGTCAGTGGCAATTGAAAACAGAAAGATATTAAAACAGGTTACATTGATTCTGTGGTCTTCCTTTATGGTTCAGATGGTGCAGCCTGTGAACTTATGTTACATAGGGCTGCAATGTTTTTTAAAAAAATATTATGAATTCTTTATTTTGCATGCTTTTGTGTTCACAACGTGTCCACCAAATAAAACAAATTAAGTAGGGATGGATGACTTCTGGTATTCCCACATTCTGAATTTATTTATTTTATTTTTATTTGAGAGGGAGTCTCACTCCGTTGTGTAGGCTGGAGTGCAGAGGCAGTGATCTTGGCTCACCGTGACCTCTGCCTCTGGGTTTCAAGTGATTCTCCCACCTCAGCCTCTCAGGTTCAAGTGATTCTCCTGCCTCAGCCTCCCACGTAGCTGGGACTACAGATGCCCGCTACTATACCCGACTAAGTTTTTTTGTATTTTTAGTAGAGATGAGGTTTCGCCATGTTGGCCAGGCTGGTCTCGAATTCCTGGCCTCAAACGATCCACCTGCATCGTCCTCCCGAAGTGTTGGGATTACAGGTGTGAGCCACTGCGCCTGGCCCCACGTTCTGAATTTAGCTTAATTCCTAGTAGTTTAATAAATTCAAATAAACCTTATCTGGATTATTCTCAGAATCCAATCCTTAAATTTTCAAAACTGTCCATTAAAAGTAATAATGCAGTTTTAATGTGTTCATTTAATACTTGTGCTACACTCTATTTGGTCTCAAGGCCTCTAGCTTGAAGTCTAATGTTTTAATGGTTCACTCCTTATTGACACACTTTTGGATTCCTTTCCTGATAGTCTTAAGAAATATGTTTCCTTTAGCTCAAGCTCTCTCCTTATTGACTTACTGACTCCTTATTGAATTCACTCCTTATTGATACACTTTTGGATTCCTTTCCTGATTGTCTTAAGAAATACGTTTCCTTTAGCTCAAGCTCTCTTCTTTTTCCTTTTAAATAAGTTCAGACATGGAGAGAAATTGGGGATGGATAACTAATAAAGTTTCCAGATAAATTATAAGTAATTCTTACCTCAGATGCAATGTTTTCTGTCAGTGGTCAGAGGCTATTATGACAAACATAGTGTTAGTGATATTTTTTGCCAAGACAAGATGAAAGGAACACCTGGAACCATGTTTGGTAAAAGTGACTTCTGTATGGTTCATCAAACCAAGCAGACAGAAGCAGGTTCCTAGGAGTGAGGCAAAAGAAAAACGTGGTTGGCTGCTTTGGGTGGCCAGGCAGGTCTAGACAGTTTGGAAACAAAAGCTGTTTCCAGTCCATAAAGTCCATGAGAGCAAGGGTGAAGTCTGATTTATTAATTGCTGTATTCCCAAAACCTAGCATCACATCAGCTGTGGTCTGAAAGTTGGTGCCTATCTCCAAATCCACATGTTGAAACTTTATTCCCAATATAATGGTATTAAGAGGAGAGGCCATAGGAGGTGATTAAATCATGAGGGTAGAGACCTCACTAATTGGATTAGTGCACTTACTAAAAACCTTGAAGGGAACTGCCTTGCACCTTCCACCTTCCACCATGTGAGGATGAAACTACAAGGCACCATCTACGGAGCAGAGAGCCAGGCCTCACCAGACACCCAATCTGCCAGCACTTGATCATGGACTTCCCAGCCTTCAGAACTGTGAGCAATAAGTTTCTATTGTTTATAAATTATCCATTGTGAAGTAGTTCCTTAAAGAAGTCTAAACAGACTAAGACCATATGTTACAAAGTAGATGCTCACTAAATATATGTTGACTGGCCAATGTAATACTAATAAGCAATTCATCCTCTCTTATTAGCACTTCTAAAAATCTTATTTTCAAAAGACAAATGAAGACTGCAAGACAGTCTCTATCTCTCAACTAGGACATTTCAACATAATATGAAGACCTACAATGTGTCAACAACATCTGGAGCCTCTAGATTTGTAACATGTAGACATTTCTCAAAATGTGAGACACCATTCCAAATATTTTAGAAGTGGTCAAGGAGATTTTCTCGCACAAGAGAAAAAATATTTTTATCCTTCAGAACGGAAATCAAATACAGTGGATAGAATGATGATATGAGGTTTAAATAGGGGCATTAAATAGGAATTTCTATCTGCAACATGCACAGTTGCTGTGGTTTCCATATGAGTTGAAAATTAAGGCAATGTTGTAGCTTTTCTATAATATAACCACATGTGTTTCTACATAATAGGAATTTATATTCATACACTCAATACTTCTCTGAGACTGTTTTCAATTTGGCCATTTGTAAATGCAAAAAGTCATTTGATGCCTAGGTGGAGAAAGGTCTTTTGTTGAAGAAAACATTTTACTGATTCTAAAATGCAGTTTCTTTTCCTCTACTAAAACAAATACTGGCAGGCTATTGGTTAATTTATTAAAGGAATGACTTCTTCTAGAAAGATTCTTCCCATTAAGCTATTGAGCTGAATAGGATACTTTTAAGTAGTTTCTAATTCATAATTATTCTTGAATCTGGGCAGAAAATGTCACTATCACTATATTTGAGATTTGAAAGAACAATCCTTGCAGTTAGAAATAATGAGGAAAAACATGTATCTTGTGGGGAGAGGAAGGCATATTAACAATAAAATAATGAAATGTTAAACAAACTAGGGTTAACGTCTAATTGGTCATGATTTTTATTTTGTTTATTCATTTACTTATTTTTACTATTTGTTGCTTAATTCTGTTTGCTGCAAATTTATTTGGATTTTTGCACCTATGTTTATGAGTGAGATTCCCTGTTATTTGCATGTCTTGTACAGCCTTTGCTTACAATAGTTCTAAAATCTAAGTTGGAGAAATTGCACTCATTTTGAAACTCATGGGTTTGTACACTATAATGATCTTTGATGCTTGGAAAAAAAAGTTAAAATCATGTTGCTATTTTTATGATTATTGTGTTCATATCTGGGAGACTAAATAAACAAATAGACCATTTCTCTAATGGTCTATTCTGATTTTCTGGGTTTTTTTTTTTTCTGGAATCAGTTTCTTATTCCAATAATGTCAAGAGATTTTTCTATTTCATTCAATTTTTTAAATGTATTCATTGTTCATAAAATACTTTATTATAGTTTCTATGATCACCCATTTTAATGCTTTTTTTCTTGACCAATCTTACTATAGATTGATATATTTTGCTGGTCTTTTCAAAGATCCAGTTTCTGGCTTTTTTGATTGCCTTTAATACAAGTTTATTTCCATTTCAGTAACTTCAGCTCCTATCATTATTATTTCTCTCCTAACTTCTTAGGGCTTATTCTGTTGTTTTTAACTTCTTCAATGTTTATAACGTGCGTTTTAAACCACATATTTTCCTGTAGGTGATGGATTGGCTTCACGTCACAAATTTTGTTTTGTAGTATTTTCACTGTCATTCATTGAAAGTATTTTCTAATTTTCATATATCTTCTTTGACCCAGGAACTTTTTAGAATTTTATTTAAAATTTTCTTTAGTTTATTGTTTTGGTTATTTTCTAATTTCATCATATTTTGGCTAGAGATCACTATGTCATTGATAGTTGGTTATTTGTTAAGACTGTGTTTGCAGCCTCTTTATTGGTCAATTTTTATAAATATCTCATATGTGCTTAAAATGTATATGCACTGAATGTGTGATACATGGTTCTATTTCTATCCATTTGACTAAGCTTGGTAATTGTGATCTTCAATCTTCTATGTCCTTACTGAAAGAGTTCTTTTAAAACTTCCCATTTTCACTATACTATTTTGTTGTAATTATTTCAATGATTATATCATAAAATTTGAAGCTATGTTGTTAAGTTCTTAGAGATTGAGAGTTATTTTATCATTCTGCCAAATTTCTTCATTTTAGTATTATGTAATACCTCCCTTAATCCATAATAATTCTTTGGGATAAAGTATATTTTGTCTGATAAAGATACAGCCGCACTAGGTATTTTTTCATTAATACTTTCCTGAGATGTGTTTTCTTATCCCTCTATACACTTCCTTTTTTTGTTCTTAGGTTTGAGAGTGTCTTATTAAAATAGCTTATAGCTATATTTTGTCATTTGAAATTACTCTCAGGGTCTTTAACTTTTTTTTTTTTTTTTTTTTTTGTTTGAGATGGAGTCTCGCTTTGTCTCCCAGGCTAGAGTGCAGTGGCCCGATCTTGGCTCACTGCAAGCTCTGCCTCCTGGGTTCACGCCATTCTCCTGCCTCAGCTTCCAGAGTGGCTGGGACTACAGGCACCCGCCACCACACCCGACTAATTTTTTGTATTTTTAGTAGAGACGAGGTTTCACTGTGTTAACCAGGATGGTCTCGATCTCCTGACCTCGTGATCTACCCACCTCGGCCTCCCAAAGTGCTGGGATTACAGGCGTGAGCCACCGCATCCGGCCCAGTCTTTAACTTTTAACATACAAATATTACAACTTATTTTGATGTTTCCCAAAATATTTGAGTTTAATTTCTACCATATTATTTTGTGGCTTTGCTTTACCTTTTTCTTCTCCTTTTCCTCATCTTACTATACTGATTGATTTTTCTTTATTCCTTTTTTCTCTTTCAATTTGGAAGATAATATAATCTTTTCTTTGATGGGTATCTCTATGCATTTTTCAGTTTATTTCACAAACTAATTTTAATCACATTTTTAATTTTGAAATAATTGTAGATTCACATACATGTGTATGAAATAACACAGAGAAACCAGATGAACCCCATACCAGTTTTCCCCAATGGTACCACCTTGCAAAGTTATAGTACTGTATCATAACCAGATATTGACATTGGCACAGTCAAAATACAGAACAGTTCTATCACCATGAGGATCCCTTACATTGTCCTTTTATAGCTACATTCACCTCCCTTCCATGTCTTTTCCCTTCCTGATCCCTGGCAACCACTAGTCTTCCATTTCCATAATTTTGTCATTTCAAGTACGTTATATAAATGAATCATACAGTATGTAACACTTTGGGATCAGCTTTTTTCATTCAGTGTAATTCCCAGATAATTCATCGAAGTTGTATGTATTGATGGGTCCTTCATTTTTACTGAATAATTGTCTCTATGCTTTAAAAATGCACACTGATCTGAGACAATCCAAACTTAATCACTTAATCGACAATTCCAGTCCTCTTCCAAACTGTAAAATGGATCTTAAAGTACTTTATCTCAAATTCCCTCATCTATAGTGTTTTTGTTATGTAATATTTAGTTTCAGTTCGTTTTTAACCCCTAAATTAATTGCAATTATTATTTCTCTTATTCTTTTTTTTTCGGTCTATGCTTATACATATACTTACCACTTTCTGAGCTCATTGTTGCTTCCTGCATCCCATCCAATTACTTTTGGATACAGTTTTTTTCAAAATATCATTTCCTATTTCTTTCAGTAAGTATCTCTATAAAGTATATTCTCATAGTGTTTGTCCAAAAAATGTTTCAATTCACTTTTACTCTTCAATAATTGGCAAGGTAGAAAGCTCAAGGTTAGCAGTCATGGTCCCACATCACTTTGAAGATATTATTGCATTGACTGTTGGATTCTATTGTTGCTATTAAGAAATCCTTTATATATAATCACTATTTTTTTCCCTCTGGTTTAAGGTTTTCATTTAACATCAGTCTTCTGAAGTTTCAATATGATATGTACATTCATTTTTACGTATCCTGCTCAAACTTATTGTACTTTTTAAATCTAAGGATTCATGTCTTTTGTCATTTCTGGAAAATAAATCTCAACTATTATATTTTCAAATATTGCCTCAAAGCCCATCCCTACATTTGTAATGTCTGGGCTAAAAGTACAAATTAAGGCTCTAATGCCATAAGTCTACATTTTTTAGAAAGTTATAAATTAGACTCACTTTTCAATAAAACAGGTTCTATCAAATACCTTGATATGTATATCTTTATAAAGAAAAAAAATCAAGTGTGCAAAGCTATAGTTTTTATCTGACTGAAAGTTGACAAAATAGCAAAGATAATTAAATTTGATGACTTTGTATGTATATGGGTGTTCCATTGATGGGCCAGCAATATTGAAATTTGTAAAAAATAAAGATGTGCATAATGCATACATTAATATCTATTTCTTCCATATAGTTTATTTTGCTTGCCTTGTGTACATCTTATATAATTCTCTTTGAGGACAGGTGGAATGTGTGACTTGCTTCTACCAAAAGTAGTGGGATGTCACTCTCATTATTAGGTTAACTTATGTAAGGCCCCATCTTTACATACTGGAGAAAGAGACTCTTCTGCTGGCATTGAAAACATAAACTGCCATGTTGTAAGGAACCCTGTGAGTGTGTCACATGGCAGTGAACTCTTGGTGGCCTCTAGGGCGTAAGGTCAGCCTCTAGTTGATATCTAGCAAAAAGCTGGAGCCTTCAGTCATATAGCCACAAAAAAACGAACTCTGTCAACAACCTGAATGAAAGTGGATCTTTCCCCAGTAGAGACTTTCAATGAGACTCTGTTCCTGTCACCTTGACTGTAGCCTTGCTGTGAGACCCTGAGCAGAGGGCCCAGTTAAGCCATGCCTGCACTCCTGATCCACAGAATCTGATAATATATTTATTTTTAGCCCTAAAACTGTGGTAATATGTTTTATAGTTATAGATAACTAATATACTAACAAAAATCACTAGCAATGTTGTTATACTCAAAATAGTCACACAACTGCTTTTCTATTGACTCTGTTCATCTAAATCAGGGATTGACAATTTTTTCTGTAAAGGGATAACTATTTAAAAGACTTTGCAGTGCACAGTCTCTGTCATGTAAATTTGTCTTTTTTTTTTTTACAACCTTTAAAAAATGTCAAAACTGTTCTGAGTTCATTGACTATACAAAAAGAGGAAGTGGGCTGGATATGGCCCAGGGGCCATGGTTTGCTGAACTTCTGTTCTAAAAGATGAAGCAAATATAATTGGAGTCATTATCCACAAAAGTCTATATGTCTTTATAAAGATGCACATCAACATAAATACAAAAACCAATAAACCAATAGATGTATTTTTCATATGTGTTTTCAAAGACATATTTTTCTCTAAAATATTTAAAATTAACTAGTAAACTGAAGCACTTATCAGTAATTATCTATCTAATTATCAGTAATTCCACTTTTTTTAAGAAAACTTTGCTCACTTTTTCTTTTTTGAGCCCTCACCAAAATCTCCTTTAATATCCATGTTTCTACCAAGTCCTTTCAAGGCAATCTAGGTTTTTTCCCATCATTCACCTCGAAACTCTTCCAGCCTCTACAATTACCCAATTCCAAAGCCACTTCCATATTTTAGGCATTTGTTACAGCAGTACTCCATTTCCCAGTATCAAAATCTATAGTAGCTTGTTAGAGCTGCTATAATTAAGTACCATAGACTAAGTGGCTTAAGCAACAGAAGTGTATTATATCATAATTCTAGAGGCTAGAAGTCCAAAATCAAGGTGTTAGTAGGGTTGATTCTTTCAGAGGGCAGTGATGGAAGAATTTCTCCTAACCCTCTCTCCTTGGCTTGTAAATGGCCGTCTGCTCCCTGTGTCTTTTTACCTTGTCTTCTATGTGTGTTTCTGCATCCAATTTTCCTCTTTTTATAAGGACATCAGTCATATTGGATTAGGCCTCACCCTAATGACCTCATTTACCTTGATTGCCTCTGTAAAGACTCTATCTCCAAATAAGGTCACATTTTGAGGTTCTGTGGGTTAGAACACTGACATATGAATTTTAGAGGGACACAATTCAACCCGTAACTATATATAAATATATATGCATATGTAATTTATATATAATTAACTACATTATATATAAATTATAATTTCTGCTGAGTCATTTGAGTATAAATTATGGACATCATGACCCTTTGCAGCTAAATATTTCAGCATGTATATCCTAAGAACAAGGACATTCTCTTAATCAATAAAATTATCAAACTCAGAAAATTGATACAATTATCTAATATTGTCTATATTCAAATTTCCCTTATTTTTGTAATTATGTATTTTATAGCCATTTTTAAATTAACCAAAATCCAATCCAGCATAACATATTGTATTTTGTTATCATGGCTCTTTAGTGTCCTTTCATCTGAATAGTTTTTCAGCCTTTCTTTGTCTTTTGTGATACTGACCTACTTCTAAAGAGTAGTCCTGCTGTTTTATAGAATGTTGGCTATTTTGTAGAATGTCTTGCAATTTGCATTTGGCTGATAGTACACACACACATATACATATTTGACTATATATATGTAATTTTAAGATTAACATACATTTTTAAATATTGCAACATATTGCAATGTGTATCTGTTGGGAACGTCACACTAAATTGTGAGTGCTTTTGGCACATGAATTGGAACAGAGAGAGAAGCAAGAAAAGGAAGCTCTTTCCAAATGTAAACTGACACTTTATTATTCAAGAATCGATTGTAATCAAGCTGAGAGGAAGGATTTGACAAGTTAATCAATTTGGCTTTATATTATCTAAGTAATTTCACTGCTCGTACCCTTTCCACTCTCTGAAGCAGTACCCAACTTTTCATAGTGGTACAACCCACAAACCTTCACTGTGCTCAGATGTAGTTGCTGTTTGCTTTGAGGACATAGGGCAAGATATGTGAAGAAACATTCTCCTGGGGATTAAGTAATGTTTTTTTATTTCCTTTGTTTTTAATGAGAATGGATGATTAGGGTTACTTTTTAAACTTTGCTAGTGCCAAGCACCAGCACAGAGGCATCTATATATTTTTAAAATAAAATGCATCTGTGTGTGTCTGTAATATGTGAAGAACTCTAAAGTACAGTGCCCAGGACAGGAGTACCTCTGGCCTAGGTGTAAGGATAGCAATGAACCCCTCATACAATTTTCACATTCCCTCTAATTTTCTACTCATACCATTCCTTTTAGACATATGTTTACTCTTCTCATTCCATCTTCAAAATCATTTTAATTTCTTTTATATTTTCATTTTTTTCTCTATTCTTTGTATTCTAGGTAATTTTAAAAAATCTATCTTCAAGTTCCCTAATTTTCTCTTCAGCTGAATCTAATCTGCCATTTTTTATTTCATTTTTATAGATTTAAGGGATACAAGTGCAGTTTTGTTACATGGATATACTGCACAGCAGTGAAGTCTGAGCTTTTAGTGTACCCATCACTGGAATAATGTACATTGTACCCAATAAGTAGTTTTTCATCCCTCACCCACCTCTCACCCTCCCACCTATTGGAGTCTCCTGTGTGTATTATTCCACTCTGTATGTCCATGTGTACCCATTGTTTAGCTCCCACTTGTAAGTGAGAACATGTGGTTTTTGACTTTCTGAGATGTTTCAGTTAAGATAATGGCCTCCAGCTCCACCTGCATTGCTGCAAAAGACGTGATTTCATTCTTTAAATGTGTGATTTAATCTAGTAACATTAAGTTTTAATTTCAATGACTTTATTTTTTATTTCTAGAAATTCTTGGTTTTCCTCCCAGTTTGTTATTTTCTCTTAGCATCCCCTTCTTTTATGATGATTTCTAGTACTTCTGCTAACTCTGTAATCATCTTTCATAGACTTATTTAATACTGTCATATTTTAGCCTTAATCTTTTAGTTTAAGATTATTCAATCATAGTACATTCCTTTATGTTCAGGTCTTTCCTTCTGTTTATTTTGTTCTTAATTTTTTATTCTTGAATACACAGGAAAAACACACTTGAAGCGTATCTTTTATTCTAAGTACTAAAGCCAGATTTCCTAAGTTTGAATCCTGGCTTTACTACTTAGTGGCTGAGTGATCTTGGGCAGGATACGTAAGTCATGCTGTTTGTGTGCTTTCCCAATCTATCTTTCGGTTTTCTCTGGCACATAGGGATTTTCCTTTGTTTCTTAGGAGCACAGATTAAATATCTTAAACATGTTACCTAAAACTTTGTTTTAAAGGCATACAGTAAAAATCTCCCTCCCACCAGTATCCCTCAGCCATATAGTTTCCCTCCCCTGGGACAACCTCTATTACCAGTTATTGAGTTTTCTTAAAGAGATGGTCTATACATACATAAATAAGTAATGTCATCCTTTCTTCCCCTGTCACACCATTTTGTATACAAATTATACTATAAAAAACTAAAATACACTATTTATACCATGCTCCCCACCACACACACACACTTAATATATAATAAAGCTCTGTCTACATCAATGTCATGGCCTCATAAAACAGTGTATGGATGCAGTATCATCTATTTACCTATTATTTATAACAGGTAACATAGAGACATTTTAGTGGTTTCAAATAGGACTTAATTTTATTCCATGTATTGTAGTATCCACATATCTGCTCTTACATTGTTGTAATTTATGTCTTTCCTCATTTTAAGTTACAGAAAGTAAGTCAATTCATGCAAATATCAGTGCACATTTACTGAACACCTACTATGTGACTGCACTGTGAGGGATATAAAAATAAAACTTTATTTATTTTTGAGATGGAGTCTTGCTCTCTCACCCTGGCTGGAGTACAGTTGAGAGGTGAAGCCAGCTGGACTTCCTGGGTCGAGTGCAGACTTGGAGAACTTTTCTGTCTAGCTAAAGGATTGTAAATGCACCAATCAGCACTCTGTAAAAATGCACCGATCAGCACTCTGTGACTAGCTAAAGGACTGTAAATGCACCAATCAGCACTCTGTAAAAACGCACCAATCAGTGCTGTGAGTCTAGCTAAAGGATTGTAAATGCACCAATCAGCACTCTGTGTCTAGCTAAAGGATTGTAAATGCACCAATCAGCACTCTGTAAAAACACACCAATCAGTGCTCTGTATCTAGCTAAAGGATTGTAAACACACCAATCAGCACTCTATAAAATGGACCAATCAGCAGGATGTGGGTGGGGACAAATAAGGGAATAAAAGCTGGCCACCCCAGCCAGCAGCAGGAACCCGCTTGGGTCCCCTTCCACGCTGTGGAAGCTTTGTTCTTTCACTCTTCACAATAAATCTTGCTGCCGCTCACTCTTTGGGTCCATGCCACCTTTAAGAGCTGTAACACCGTGAAGGTCTGCGGCTTCATTCTTGAAGTCAGCAAGACCAAGAACCCACTGGAAGGAACCAACTCTGGACACACAGTGGTGGGATCTCAGCTTACTGCAACCTCTGCCTCCTGGGTTTGAGTGATTCCCCTTCCTCAGCCTCCCAAATACCTGGGACTACAGGCATGCACCACCACACCCAGCTAATTTTTGTATTTTTGGTAGAGGCGGAGCTTTGCCATGTTCTGCAGGCTGACCTTGAACTCCTGGACTCAAGTGATCTACCCGCCTTGGCCTCCCAAAGTGCTGGGATTACAGGTGTGAGCCACCACACTCAGCCGAAAAATAAAATTTTAAAACATAGGTTGGTCTTAGCACTTGTGTAACCTAGCTTATAATTAAGACAAAAAGAGTTTAATAATGACACAGATAGCATCCTAGGAAGTGTCACAAGTCCACACGATAAAAAACAAAATGAACAAACAAAAAACCTTTGTTTTGTTACCATTTATCTGGTGTTTTCAGGTGTTTGTAGTAGGAAAGCTTCCATGTTAGCTCAGTCTATCAAGGTGCCAGATCTGCTTTGTTGTTCTAAATCCACTGTCTCACTATTGTCTTCTTCTCAACTCACTGCTGTCTTTACCATCTGTATGCTACCCTCATAAAAGCCTGAAATTGCTCTAGCAAATCATCTGTAACCACATTATTGCTAAATCCAGTGGATTCTTTCTGCCCTCTTTTTACCTATAACAAGATCTGGCAAGTAGTCTGTACTCAATAAATGAGCATGAAGTGAATTAATCTTATTTGACATCAGAGCATCTTTTGCCACCTCTACCCTTCATACAATTTTTTATTTCCTTGACTCTCTTAACAAAGTTAATGGAAACCAGCAGAGTTTCATTTTACTTCTCTTTACTCCTCCTAAATCTTCTTTCAGATCTCTTTTAAAATGTATCCATTAAGTATTGCTGCTTCCCAAGCATTCATTCTCTCTTCCTGGCTAAACCCATGTGCTGTGGGCTTTCAGATGCTTAACTCTAGCTCAGGTTTCTTTTCTGATATCCAGACTCATATGAGATAGCCAGGTGGGAGGGAGTCAATATCTAAAACTCTACTATAGGATGTCTAATAAGTAACTTAAATTCACACGACCTAAATCAAACCCATAATTCCCTCTCCTGAATTTGCTTTCTTCTACATTTTCTATCCCATTTCCCTGAGGTAGAATTCTTCGTGTCATCTTTCACTAGTGCTTTTCCCTCACCCTACCCATCAACTCAATCTGATCTCCAAATCCTGTGAACTATATCTTCTAAAGATCTTTTGAGTCTGTCTTTCCCTTTCTATCCCTATGACCAGGGCTTAATTCAAACACTTGTCATATCTTACCTATATTATGGCAATGGCCTCATATTCAACTTCAGGTTTTAACTTTACTCCCCTATGCTCTACCTTCAATCCATCCTCCACTTCCCTGCAAGTTTAATCTTTAAAATTAAATCTGGTCATGACATTACTTTAATTTACAGTCCTTCAGTATCTTTATAATTGCTTTCAGGATGAAATCTACTTAGTGTGACATTCAAGGTCCCTGCTTACTTTTTTAGCCTCGTATCTCAACACTTCCACTTTGCACTCTATAATCCAGCCATACTGAACCACTTAGAATTCCCGAAATGAGTATTTGCACTTAGGTAGCATTCATTGATTCAATAGCCTGGATAAGCCATCATTATTATGCAGCACTCATCACAATGTTTCACGATTTCCCATAATTAGAGACACTATGTCATCTCTGTATCCTCAGTACTTAATTCCATGTCTAGTGCATACTAGGACCTCAATAAATGTCAAATGAATGAATATAAACCTATGATTTAACATCTTTTCATTTTTCTTCTACTATCTATGTGTTACTAGTAATAATAACACAAATATAGAATACATGTGTCTATAAATATAGATGTATGTACCTATATATAACTACTTGTTTTAGGCCAGGCACTATTATAAGTGTTGCATATATGGTAATGCATTTAATCCTCATAACAAACCTTGTATCCCTACTTTTTTTTTTTTTTTTTTTTTTGAGATGGAGTCTTGCTCTGTTGCCCAGGCTGGAGTGCAGTGGTGCAATCTCGGCTCACTGCTCACCTCTGCCTCCCGGGTTCATACCATTCTCCTGCCTTAGCTTCCCGAGTATCTGGGACTACAGGTGCCTGCCAGCACGCCCAGCTAATTTTTCATATTTTTAGTAGAGACAGGGTTTCACCGTGTTAGCCAGGATGGTCTTGATCTCCTGATCTCGTGATCCACCCGCCTCGGCCTCCCAGAGTGCTGGGATTACAGGCGTGAGCCACCATGCCCGGCCGTATCCCCACTTTTTAGAAATTAAGGCACAGAGAGATTGTGTGACTCCTTCGGCATCACATAGTCAATAAGTGGTGAAGTTGGGATTAAAACCCAGGAAGTCTGTTTGTGGAGTCCATAACAGGCCATAAGGAGAGAAAAAGAAGAGCATATTTTATGGATGATTCAAAATGCATCACCAAGCCCTAAATTTTTGATAAAGATACTCTAACGATTTAGACTTCATGTGACATATATAGAGCATAAAACTTCAGTATAAAACTTAACCTTGATTTTGCTGATCTACATTGTTATCATTGGTATTATTCAGTTCTTGATATTTCTTTCTCAGGTTTTTTGTTTTTTGTTTTTGTTTTTTTGAGACAGAGTCTTGCTCTGTTTCTCAGGCTGGAGTGCAGTGGCGTGAACTTGGCTCACTGCAACTTCTGCCCCACCGGGGTTCCAGCAATTCTAGTGCCTCAGCCTCCCAAAAAGCTGAAATTACAGGTGTGTGCCACCACGCCTGGCTATTCTTTTGGATTTTTAATACAGATGGGGTTTTACCATGTTGGCCAGGCAGGTCTCCAACTCCTGGCCTCATGTGATCCGCTTGGCTCAGCCTCCCAACATGCTGGGATTACAGGTATGAGCCGTGGCGCCCAGCCTCTCAAGCTAATGTTTTATTCTTTGGCTACTTCTGATCTTCTCTATGTTCTTCATCACATCCATTATTTTATATATAAACCACTTTAATTAGACTGATTGGCTTAAACAATAGAAATTTATTTTTTACAGTCCTGAGGCTGGAAAGGCCAAGATTAATATGCCAGCAAGGTAGGTTTCATTCTGAGGCCTCTTCTCTTAGCTTGTAGGCAGCTGCCATTTGGCCATAGGCTTGCGTGGCCTCTTCTCTGAGCAGGCTCAGATCTCTCTCTCTCTCTCATTTCTTCTTCTATAAGGGGCATTAATCTCATTATGAGGGCTCCACCTTCATGACCTCATCTAAACCTAATTACCTCCCAAAGACACCATCTCCTAATACGACTACATTGGGGATTAGGGCTTCAACATAAGAATTTTGGAAAGCACACAGTTTGGTCCACAGCAAATCTGAAGATGAAAATGAAGTAAAGAATAGCAACATTACCAAATTGTGTAGGTACCTGATATCCTAAAATAATTTGTATTTTCTAAAACAAGTCATCTTTTAACAGCAGTATTTTCCCCATGCCAAATACTAAGCATAGTTTTACATATATACTTTTTGAACCCAGAATTGTTATTTCTGAGAAATAGTTATAAGTATCAAGTTTATGGTCAATGACAATGTCTCTTAGAAGGTTCTACAGTTACTTGTAAATGTTTCAGTATTTGGGAATTCAATGGCTATCTCTCTTGCCCAAATTCCTTCTTTAACCAGAGTTGCCTGTAGCTCAAAGCAATTGACGAGCAAAACTTGTATCAGCAGCATCTAGAACTGTACTCTACACTTGAAAAGTATGAACCTGCTGCAGAGTAGAAAGACCATTGATTTTTCTTTTATAGGGCATTACTATGGCCTCCATTTCTGTTATAAACACATGACTGAATTTTATAACCAGAACACAAAGTTACAGGCCTTACATAATGATAAATATTACAATACAATTTTATTGTCATTTGAAACACTATATTTTTCCCTAAAACAACCTTAAATATATTGAATGAAACTGAGGGTCCTTAAAAATATGAAGACTGGGCTGGGCACGGTGGCTCATGCCTGTAATCCCAGCACTTTGGGAGGCCGAGGTGGGCGGATCATGAGGTCAAGAGATGGAGACCATCCTGGCCAACATAGTGAAACCCCATCTCTACTAAAAATACAAAAAATTAGCTGTGGCACATGCCTGTAATCCCAGCTACTTGGGAGGCTGAGGCAGGAGAATCGCTTGAACCCAGGAGGCGGAGGTTGCAGTGAGCCGAGATCACGCCACTGCACTCCAGCCTGGCAAAAGAGCAAGACTCTGTCTCAAAAAAAAAGAAGAATGGGGGTAGAATCTGCACTATGTTTTAAACCCAAACAGGCTGCTCAACTAAGTGGGTATAATCAGTTAAACTCTGAAAAACTGATACTCTGTAGACACCACAATATATATATTTGTTTATTAAAGTCCCTTGATATGAAGATGGCTGCTTGCTGATCTCTGTTTAATTTCAAAAAGTAGTTAGATTGCTGCTGCTTTTTTTTTATGGCAATGAACTGTACCATAACACATTCTAGTAAGCAAATGCTATGTATTGCTTTGCTTTCTAGTCCTGGGCTTATGCAGATGATGTGGGAAAAAGGACTCATTTTTTTAAAATGCTTTTAGCAGTTCTGCTAGATGTGTCGTTCATAGGATTAGAGCTTTTTTTTTTTCTTTTTCAACTTTACCTTTTTCCTTTCACAACTGATGAAGAGGAAGAGGTTAATGGAATGCTCAGTTCTTTCCTTGCTCCCCCATTGGTGTTTGACAATCATTGTATGTAGTCTTCTTTCCATCAACTTGAGAGGACTTCACATGCTCCTGTATAAGGAACTCCTATGGCTGAAACTATATTCTCTTCAAGACAACAAAAACATTTTCAACTACTCCTGAAATCTGTGAAACTTCTAACTCTGAGGGTTCTCATGGACAAGGGCAGCCTTTGTCATTTCTCTGCAGATACTGCCCAAAGCTTTGGCACTTGGCAAGAGCAGCTGCATGTTTGTGCTTATTCAGAGAAAATAAACTGGCTTCTCTCACCTAAGCAAATGGCCTTTTTATTTATAGTTGCTGTCTGGTTTTGATTATTTTATTAAAAGTAAAACATAAAAATTTTTCTTTATAGTTAAATCTATTTGAGTTGTCATCTTCCCAGTGCTCTCCACCTTTTCATGGGAATAAATTGTTTTGTTTTCTAATGTCAAACTTTTCTGAATCCATTTTTTAAGCACTCTTGCTGGAATTCTAAATATCTTCTGATTCTCAAATATGTGCATAATTTCCCAGCCCATATCCAAAATATGAAGGAAAAATGTCATTGGACAAGTTCTCAACAATAAATAAAACATGCACATATTTGTTGAAGAGAAAGAGGTAATGAATTTTAAAAATGCCATCAAGTCTTGAAGGAGTCATGTTTTACAAATATAATAACCAAATATTTATCATTTTGTTGTTTTGATTTCTTTGTTTTCAGGGCTTTGAAGTTTAGAGTCAGCCTAAAAAGTTAGAATAAGTCTTTGAAAATTGTTCCCAAAATCACCCCAGGGAAGGTGTTGAGTCACAGAGAACACACCATTTCACCTTTTCGGGAATCAGGATAAGTCATTTTGACTGATTCACTGTCTGACCACTGGGCAAAGTATAAATCATGTAAGAAAATGTCAGTTGAAATGTTAGTGCACTTTAGGGTCATCTGTTGAATTTTAACTGTGTGTCTGTGTCATCTTTAAAAATCCTAAGCACTAAAACACCGTTGCAAAGCAAATAATATTTACTCCTCATTACCTCTCTTTAGAAATGTATAAGCTGTATCATATTCAAATTCACATCAGAACATTCATGTGAATTCACATTCAGTATGGCAAAAATTAATGCATCGAACAAAGAAATGGAATTTAGTGCTATGTTTGTTCATCGGTTGGAAATCAATTTAGCAAAAACAAAACTCCTTTCCTACTCCCCTTCGAGACAAACAAAAACAAAAGTTTGAACAAACAAGAAACTGCAAAAATTTTACAGAGTGCCAGAAAATAAAAGAGAAATACTGGAACTAACAGATATAAAAGTAATGTCAGTTACTTAGGAAGTCACTTTTTCCCCCCATAGGAATGACCCAGATGCTTCATTAATCTACAAGATTTATCATGTTTTGGCAACAGTTCAGAAGACAGTTTCTAAACATTTGCCATTTCATCAGTAAATATCCATTTCAACAATATGCTATCAGACTATATTTAGCTAGTGGTGGTTGTAATGTATGAAAGGCAGGCTAACAATGGAGTCTGAAGTAGTTTTTTTAAAAATCCTTCAAAACCAGCTCTACATTCTACAATATTATAAAATAAATACAAAAATATAAGGCAGAAATTATATGGATAGCAATTAATATCCAAATGAAGTAGCAACTCAGCATGAGAAAGGAAAACAGCGACAATTATTATAGCTAACATTCTGGAAAACTGAGTATGTGTTGTTACCTAACACTTTCTACCACAGAAAATTTAAGGAGAAATTATAACAATTTATCAAGCATTTGCTGAACTGCTATATACAATATGCTATGCATCATTAAATTTCATTAAAATGTGGCAGTTCAAAATATTTGGGCCTTTCCAAAACCCCCAACTTTAAAAATACATTAAGGTAACAATACATACCTATTACAAAATAGTTGACTATTATCTTGAAGCCATTTAGGTAGAAAACCTACTCTTGTAAAAGTGAGAAATTAACTGCTGCTATCCACTGACTATCACTCCCACTCAAATGAAATCTCCATAAGTAGAGAGACTTTGTGGCACTCGCCACTGGATCTCAAACATCTGGAAGAGTGCCTGGCACATAATGAGCACACAACCAATACGTGTTGAATGAAGACATATACATAGAGTTGACAACCAAATTAAATGAACAATGGCACCTTATTACCCACTTCTGAAACAAATCAGTGTGAATGGAAATACTTTGAATGATACTGAAATGGAACTGAATAAAAAGCATCATGGTTTACAAACACTTTACAAAGAACTATATTTCCAAACCTGTATTTATAGGATACTTATGCTGTATACATAAACCACTATAAATACAGTTAGCTGTATGTATTAGTTTGCTAGGGCTGCCATAACAAAGTACCACAGACTAGATGCCTTAAATGACAGAAATTTATTTCCTCACAGTTCTGGAAGCTAGGAGTCCAAGATCAAGATGTAGGCAGGGTTGGTTTCTAATAAAGCTTCTCTTTTTGGCCTGTAGATGGCCATCTCTTTGCTGTGTCTTTGCAGAATCTGTCTTCTGTGTGTATTTTTGTCCTAATCTCTTCTTACAGAGGCACCAGTCATATTGGATTAGGGACCCTCCTAATAATCTCATTTTAACTTAATTACCCTTTTATAGACACTACCTTCAAATACAATCACATTTGGAGGCATGGGAGATTAGGGCTTCAACATACGAATTTCGGGAGGACATAATTCAGCCCACAATACTGTATGACACACAAGATGGAGTATGGTTATATGAAAAGTGAACAATATATACAAAATCTTAAAATACAAACAATTTAATGTGTGAATTATCTACTTAATTTTCAGTGACCACAGAGATGAATGAAACGATAACAGAAGACAATATATGATTACAAGGTAGCAATATAAATTATATTCACAAGTACTGAACGGGATAAATTACATTCACAAATGCTGAAGGGGTTGGAATAAAGACACATTCAACATGGGTATCAAGGAAGATTTCCTGGAGTAAGACTCTTTTGTTGCTGTTTGTTTTTGAGGCCTATAGTTTCTTAACAAGGGTTCTAAAGGTATGAAAAAGTTAATATTTCTACAAGAAATGATCAATTGATTCCCTCTTAACCAAGACAGCTGTATTAAATTATTTACTCCCATGGAGTCATATTTGCAAACTCACTGTAGCATATTATGATTTAAGGAATCAGGTGGGTCTATTTTGGATCTCCAGGGTATTTGTAACTGAATTATACACACGGAAACAGCTTCATTATCAAGTTGTATGATAATGATATGCTAGTATATGAGGTGAATAGATAATAAATGTAAAAGGAAAAAAGATAATATATAATAAAAGAAAAATTCAAACTTTCCTGATTTTATATGCACAGTCTAACTGAAAATATTTTGTTTTTATTTTCTAATTTGTGTCAAATTAGTTGAGGGTGAAGTTGTAGCTGTTAGGTACTAAGCTCAATCATGTCAATAACAGAAAAAAGTTTTATATTTACACTAATAGTCCTATAATATTACATAATAAAGTAACACCTATTTGTTAGATTTCCTTGTGCTTTAAGATAATTTTTTATAGAAAGCATGAAAGTGTTCCAACGATCTTATGCTGACCAAACATGAAGGCCAGAGAGTGTTTCCTGAACAAACCAAGAATGAGTTCTGAAGGTAGAGAGTAGTCAGACAGTGAAATAAGCAATATGTCTTATCTTGATTCATGAAAAGGTGAAAAGGCATATCTACATTACTCAACACCTTCCATAAAGCAATTTTGGAAACAGCTTTCAAATATTTCTATAATCTGTTTAGGGTGATTATGATACTGAAAATTCTAAAACAAGAAATCACAAAACACTGTTGAATACTGTTGAATTGTTTTCCCTATAATATATACTAAAAAATAATATAAATGGTCAATGGCTGAATCCTTCTTAGTCTTAGCATGCTCCTGAGCAATGAGCTAACCAAATGTTAGAACCTTCTTTTCTGAAGTCAAGATATAAAATCTCAATAACAAATTCTGTCTTAACTCAAGCAGTGAGTATACTGTGATAAGTGCTTCTCAACCCCATTCTTCTATGCATTTTCTCAAGTACAATATCCTTAAACAACAAGGGTTTGAAATCCATTGATTTACTTAGACGTGAATCTTTTTCAGTAACAATTACATGAGTGTGCCTGCCTCCCCTTCCATCTCTTCCATCTCTTCCACCTCCATCACCCCGAGACAGCAAGACCAACCACTTCCCTTCCTCCTCTTCAGCCTATTCAACATGAAGACCAAGGGGATGAAGACCTTTATAATGATCCACTTCCACTTAAGAGTAAATGTATTTTCTCTTCCTCGTGTTTTTTTTTCATAACACTTTCTTTTCTCTGGCTTACTTTATTGTAAGAACACAGTATATAATACATATAACCTAAAAAATATGTTAGTCAAGTGTTTAGGTTATCTGTAAGGCTTCTGGTCAACAGTAGGCTATTAGTAGTTAAGTGTTGGGAGATTTAAAAATTAGATCTTTGTGCAGGGGTGGGGGCTGTTGGAGTCCCTAACACCTGTTCAACATGTTTAAGGGTCACTGTCATGACTTTGGGGACAAAATCAATGGCCATGCTTTTGGGATTAATCCATCAAGAAAAATTTACCTTCACATTTGAGGCATAAAAAAATTTTTTTTCTTCATTGGAAGACCTAGAAACCTTTAGAGCTTCAGGGGTAAGTCCCTTAGACTGAGGAGTGAGAGTGGAATTAGGAATCTTCTGTTTTAGGAATCAGGTTTTAAGTGTGTAATTTGAAAGACCAATAATATGGGCTAAGGTGAATGAGGATAAACTGTTCTTACTGCTTGTAACAGTTAGGTATGCATGTTGAGCTGTTTAAGGACCTAGATTTAATTCCTAATTATATACTTAAGGGAGTTCAGAGCCAAAGTAATTCTGAGTTTAAACAAAAGCAAATTGCTTTGGTGGGGCATGAAACCCGGCTTGTCACAAAGGCTTACAGAATAAAGATTTCCTAGAAAGTGACTTAATAGGTACTAATCCTTGATTGAACCTCAGCCCAGTAAATCAAGCATCTCATCACTCTTTGACTGCTAAACCAAGGTCAGTTTAAAACAATAACTGAACACCAAAACTATACAAAAATAACATTGATTCATTAATCAATTTGTTAGTTGAGAGGGTTGAGACTTCAGTGGAATAGAACACAAAATACACAGTAAGATTTAATGGGCGGAATGTAAGAGGGATATGTCACATAAAAGGTCTGGAGACTTTAGAGATGTTTTTGATTTCTCTATTTCTCTCACACTGTATGTCTAACTCATCAGGAAATATTTTTGGTCTACCTTCAAAATACATCCATAATCTGGCCACTTTTCACCGCATCCATAGCGACCACCCTGGTCCTTGCCACCACCATCTGTAATAGCCTCTCAACTGGTATTTCTGCTTTCCTCCTTTTTTCCCTATAGTCTATTTTCAACTAAGACTCCAGAGTGATCTTTTAAATATGAAAATCAGACCACATCAGTCTTTTGCTCAAATCCCTGTGAAGCATGTTCATTTCGACCAACGTTAAAGCCAACATGCTTACAATAGCCAATTAGCTCCTTATATGATTTAGTCCCTATAATTTCTTTGACCTCTTTTTATCCTGTTCTCCCACTCATTCCCTCAGCTCCAGTCACACTGGCTTCTTTTCAATCCTTCACACATGAGCATGCTATCCTTTTAGGGGACTGTTCCTTCTGCTTAGAGTTTTCTTTTCCCAGATATCCATTTGTCTAATTCACTCACCTCATTCAAGTCTTTGCTCAAACACCTTTTTCTAGATGAAAGAAGGCTGCCTTGATTACTCTGTACTTACAGCCCATCTTGGCTCGTATGACTCTCCATATTCTGTTCTACTTTTTTTTTTCTTGACAGTGCTTATCATTTTCGAGTATACTAGAAAATTTATTCATTTATTTTATCATTTTTTTCTTATCTTTTCCCGCCAGCTAGAATGTAAGCGCCTCAAGGGCAGCAATCTTTGTCCGCTTTGATTATCCTAGGCAGTATCTGTCACAATTTAGGCATAAATATTGTCCAATGACTGAACGAGAAATAGATGCTTCTGATGGAGATAGTAAATTCATGTGATCCACCTGGGGTGGGGAGCTTCTGAGGAAGCATGAAATCACTGGAGCACAACAAACCTGCAAAGTGGGTTTTGATTACTCCTTTTATAGAGTAATCAAAGAGGTTAAATGACTTGCCCAAGGTCACAATGCTAATAATGCCAGAGCAGAACTTTCACCTTCATGAATGTCAGTAAAACTCCAAGTCATATTGTGGCATGACAGATGGTTCTAGAAGACAGCTAATTGAGATACAGTTTATAAGGAAATCTCAGAGGAGGTGATGTGACCTGGCACCTAATTAGAAATAAGGCCCCCTGAAAGGGGAATAGCTATCAGCATACAAAAAGAGATTCTGAAAGATGTTCAAGGCAGTGACTGTAAGTCAAAGTACTTTAGGTTCACTGGCCACTGGTTAGAAACCTGCAGATGAGGTGGAGCAACATGATGGAATAAAAGCCTATACCATTAGTCTCTGCTCAGGAACACCAAATTTTAACAAATATCCGCACACAGAAAAGCACCATCACAAGAACCAAAAATCAGGTGAGCAATCACAGTACCTGGTTTTAACTTCATATCCCTAAAATCAGCATTCAAGAGGGTAGGAGAGACTGTCTTGAATCACAGATATTACCACTCCCCCATCCTCTGGCAGCAGCTGTTCAGCATGGAGAGTCTGTGCACCGGGGGAAATAGAGCACAGTGACTGGGGTACTTCACATGGAACTCAGTGCTGCCCTGTCATACTGGAGAACAAAGCCGTGCTGGGCTCAGTCAACACTCACGCATGGAGGAAGCATTTGGACCAGACCTAGCCAGAGGAGAATCTCCCATCCCAGTGGTTGGAACTTGAGTTTCTCAGCAAGACTTAGCAATGTGGGCCAAAGGGCTCTGGGGTCCTAGATAAACTTGAAAGACAGTCTAAGACACAAGGTCTGCAATTCCTAGGCAACTCCTAGTGCTTAGCTTGGCTTAGAGCCCATGGTATAGGATGGCATGTGACCTGGGGAATCACCAGCTGGTGCAGCTACGGGAGTATTTGCACCACCTCTCTCCCAACCCAGGCAGTGCAGCTCACAGCAAGGACAGTCTCCTTCCTTCTGCTTGAGGAAAGAGGAGGGAAAAGTAAAGAGGACTTTGTCTTGCATCTTGGATACCACTTAAGCACCAGACAGAGTCATGAGGCCCCCCTTCCCCCTAGCTCTTGGACAACATTTCCAGACACACCCTGGGCCAATAGGGAACCCACTGCCTTGAATAGAAGGATCCAGCCCTGGCAGGATTGATCATCTGTTGACTAAAGAGCCCTTGGCTCCTGAATAACCAGCAGCGATGCCCAGGTAGTATACCGTGGGCCTTGGGCTCTGAGATGAGCTCACTTCAGGTGTGACCCAGCACATTCCCAGCTGTGGTGAACACAGCAAAAGACTCCTGTTTGAGAAAAGCAGAGGGAAAAGTAAAGGGGACTTTGTCTTGCACCTCAGGTACCAGCTTGGCCACAGTGAGGTAGAGCAACAAGCAGGCTCTTGGGGTCCCCAGGTCCAGGCCTAGGATATTTGACAGCATTTCTGGACTTGCCCTGGGCCACATGGAAACCCACTGCCTGGAAGAATGAGTCTCAGGTCTGGAAGCATTCACCAAAATCTAACTAAACAGCCCTTAGGCTTTAAGTGAACATGGGTGGCCTGGCAGAAACCCTGTGGGTCAGAGGTGGTGGAAGCCACAGGGAGAGGCTCCTCTGCCTGCAGAAAGGGGAGGGAAGAGCAGGAAGGACTTTGTATTGTGCTTTGAGTGCCATCTTAGCTGCAGTTGAATAGAACATGAGGCAAATTTCTAAGATTGTTGACTCCAATGCCTGATTCCCAGACAGCGTCTCTCGACCTGCCTGGGGCCGGGGGAATGTGCCACCCTGAAGGGAAAGACACAAACCTGGCTGGCTTCACCAACTGCTGATTGTAGAGCTCTAGGGCCTTCAGTGAACACAGGTGGTAGCCAAGAAGTGGTTACACCAGGTCTTGGGTGATACCTAGTGTTGTGCTGGCTTCAGGTTTGAGCTAATGTAGTCCCAAACAGAGGGAGACTCCATCTGTTTGGGAGAAAGTAAGGGAAAAGAACAAGAATCTCTCCCTGGTATTCTAGAGAATTCTTCCAGATCTTATCCCACACCACTAAGGTGCTACTTCTATGAGTCTATAAAAAAACACAGTGTTATTTCACTTGGGGCCCAAGTCCTTCTGAATACCTGGAAAACCCTCTGAAGAAGGGTAAGCATAAACAAGCCCAGACTGCAAACATTACAATAAATAACTAACTCTTTAATGCCTGAACACTGAAGAACATCTACAAACATCAAGATCATCTAGGAAAACATGTCCTCACCAAATAAACTAAATAAGGCACCAGGGACTAATCCTGGAAAAACACTTATGTGACCTTTCAGACAGATAATTCAAAATAGCTGTTTTGAAGAAACTCAAAGAAATTTAAGATCACACAGAAGAAGGAATTCAGAATTTTATCCAATAAACTTAACCAAGAAATTGAAATAACTAAAAAAGAATCAAGCACAAATTCTAGAGTTGAAAAATGCAATTGGCATTCTGCAGAATGTATCAGTGTCTCTTAATAGTAGAATTGTTCAAGCATAAGAAAGAATTAGCTTGAAGACAGGCTAATTGAAAACACACAGTCAGAGGACACAGAAAAAAACAGTACAAAACAATAAAGATTGCCTCCAAGATCAAGAAAATAGTCTCAAAAGGGCAAATCTAAAAGTTATTGGCCTTAAAAAGGAGGTACTGAAAGCGATAGGAATAGGGAGTTTTTTCAAAGTGAGAAAAACAGAGAACTTCCCAAACTTAGAGAAGGATATCAAGATTCAAGCACATGAAGGTTATAGAACAACCAAGCAGATCTTAAGGCATGTAATAACCAAACTCCCGAAAGTCAAGGATAAAGAAGGGATCCTAAAAGCAGCAAGAGAAAAGAATCAAATAACATACATTGGAGCTCCAACATGTCTTGCAGCAGACTTTTCAATGGAAACCTTACAGGCCAGGAGACAGTGGCACAACATATTTAAAGTGCTGAAGGAAGAAAACTTATACCTTGGAATAGTGTATCTGGCAAAAATATCCTTCAAGCATGAAGGAGAAATAAAGACCTTCCCAAACAAACAAAAACAGAGGGATTTCATCAACTACAGACTTGTCCTTCAAGAAATGTAAAAGGAGTTCTTCAATCTGAAAGAAAAGCATGTTAATGACAAGTAAGGAACCATCTGAAGGTACAAAACTCACTGGTAACAGTAAGCACAGAAAAACACAGAATATTATAACACAGTAATTGTGGTTTGTAAACTAATCTTAAGGAGAAAGATTAAATGATGAACCAATGAAAAATAACAAGTACAACAACTTTTCAAGACATAGACAGTACAGTAAGACATACAGAAAGACCAGCAAAATGCTAAACATCAGGGGGATGAAATTGTAGTGTTTTTATTAGTTTTCTTTTTGTATGTGTTTTTGTTTGTTTATGGAATCAGTATTAAGTTGCCATCAGTTTAAAATAATGGCTTATAAAATACTATTTGCAAGCTTCACAATAACCTCAAATTGAAAAACATACAACAGATACACAAAAAGTAAAAAGCAAAAAATTAAATCATACCAGCAGAGAAAATCACTTTCACTAAAGGAAAGCAAAGAGGAAGGGAAGACCACAAAACAACCAGAAAACAAATAACAAAATGGCAGGAGTAAGTCCTTACTTATCAACAATAACATCGAATATAAATGGACTAAACTCTCTAATAAAAAGAGTGGCTGAATACATTTTAAAACGACCCAATGATCTGTTGCCTACAAGAAACACATTTCACCTATAAAGACACACATAGACTGAAAGAAAATAAAGGGATGGAAAAATATACTACATGCAAATGGAACTAAAAAAGAGTAGGAATAGCTATACTTATATCCGACTAAATAAATTTCAAGACAAAAACTGTAAGAAGAGACAAAGAAAATCATTATATAATAATAAATGTTAATCCAGCGAGAAGATATAATGATTGTAAATATATATGCACCTAACACTGGAGCACCCAGATATATAAAGCAAATGTTTCTACAGCTAATGAGAGAGACAGACCTCAATACAATAGCTTGAGACTTCAAAACCCTACTTACAGCACTGGAAAGATCTCCCAAACAGAAACTCAACAAAGAAACATTAGACCTAATCTGCACTACAGAAGAACATTGATCTAATAAATATTTATGGAGCATTTTATCTATAGTTGCAGAATACACATTCTTTTCCTCAGCACATGGATCTTTCTCAAGGATAGACGACATGTTAGGTCACAAAACAAGTCTTGAAACATTCAGAAAAACTGAAATACTATCAAACATCTTCTCTGAGGACAATGGAATAAAACTAGAAATAACAGGAGGAATTTTGGAAACAATAAGAATACAAAGAAATTAAACAATATGGTCCTGAATTACTAATGGATCGATGAAGAAATTAAAAGGAAATTTTAAAAATTTGTTGAAACAAATGACAACGGAAACACAACATACCCAAACCTATGGGATACAGTGAAAGCAGTACTAAGAGGAAAATATATAGGTGTAAGTGCATACGACAAAACTAAGAAAAACTGCAATAAATAATGTAATGATGGCCAAGTGTGGTGGCTCATGCCTGTAATCCCAGCACTTTGGGAGGCCAAGGCAGGTGGATCACAAGGTCAGGAGTTCAAGACCAACCTGGCCAAGATGGTGAAAGCCCATCTCTACTAAAAAAAAAATACAAAAAAATTAACCAGGCATAGTAGCGGGCACCTGTAATCCAAGCTACTTGGGAGGCTGAGGCAGGGAATTGCTTGAACTCAAGAGGTGGAGGTTTCAGTAAGCTGAGATCGTGCCACTGCACTCCAGCCTGGGCAGCAGAGGGAGATTCCATCTCAAAAATAATAATAATAATAATGTAATGATGCATCTTAAAGTAACCTGAACAGTCCAGAGGGGAGGCGATACCTGAGGAATCCTTGAGTAGGAGCTTTATTTCTCCTTATTCTTCCTTGACCAAATCCTTTGGAGAGCCTGACAGTTGAGACTCCTACCCAAAGAAATTCTCAAGAGTCCCAAGTAGAATTCAGACCAAGGATGGTATGCCAAGATTCATTCTTCACTCAGAAAAGAGGGGAGACAGCATATCTCTAGTGAATATGGGGTTCTTTAAGGCCTGACAAGCTGCTCAGAATACTTTCCCATGAAAACAGGTATCACTTCCTCTCTGTGCTCTCAATTACTTTTGGATTTATGCAATGTGATCCCATGAGACTGGGTCCACTCATGGTTACATTATAGCTGGGGAAACCAGCACTGCTTTTTCCCTACTAGAGGAGCCAGCTCAATGAAGAATTTTCATGCAAACAATTACACCTAGATTTACTGTCTCAGGGAATTCCTCCACACACCTACCATCCTTACCTCACTATAATCCCCACCAATTTTCTGGAGAAAGGGGAGTTCATGAGCTAAAACAAATGTGATAGAACTCTCAGAAATATACAGACTATTACAGATATATATAATTTGTGAGGCATGAGTCACAATTCTATTTGTTTTATGATGGGATAAAAATCAAATTTTTTTTCATCAAAATGAAAAAGAAAAACAATGAAAAATGAAAAGATAGAATTATTTGTTGGATCACACTCCTGTGGGTCAGAAATTTGTGGTGTACTTAGAAGAGCTGGCTCATCAGTACTGGGACTGTCTCTTGGGGTCATTCATCCTCAAGATGGCTAGCCCAGGCTTCTTCACATAGCAGTGGTAGGGTTCAGAGCAAGAGTAGAAGCTGCAAGCCCTCTTGAAGAGTAGGGTCAGAACTCATGCCCTATTACTTATGAGATATTCTATTGATCAAAGAAAGTCACAAGACCAGCCCATATTTAAAGGGTAAGGCAATGGAATTCACCTGTTAATGGAAGGAACTAAAAACCTGGCCACTTCAATCTACCACAGATACCTGCCCCATCATGTCTAAACTTCAGAAATAATAAGCCAAAGCCAGAAAAGACAGGAATAAGCTATTTTAAGATATTTGAATTTTACCCTGAGAGAAAGGGGAAATGTTGGAATGACTTGAGCAGGGAATTGAGATGGTTAAATATATGTGATAGAAATATCACATTGACTGAAAAGTAGAGAATGAATTAGAATGGATTAGAGATTAGTAGTACTGTTTGGAATGAAGAATGAAGGCAGTAGTACTGTTTGGAATCTTATTACAATGACCCAAGCAAGGTGACTTGACCCAGTATAGTGGCTGTGAGAATGGAGGAAGATGCACAAATTGGAAAGATATTTAGGAGATAGGAGCCATTAGAATCCTTGTGAAGATGGCAGTGAACATAAGTGGGTAAATAAATCAAGTAGCAATGATAGAAATTAAAATATTACTCTTTAGTTATAACCTTAGCTTATTTACATTCTGATTCCTTGCAGGTCCTGTACTAATATTTGAACTGTGCAGATGGTTTCCTATTATTAAGCAACATTGCCTTTAAAGTTGCTAAATTATGACATTTTTATAATTACATAGTTAATGGGTCACTAATACAGCAGGGTGCGTAAATAAAAATCTTACTCGACAACATGGATAATGTATTTTTCCTGCTTGTTTAGAAGCAGAAGGTAGGCATGTATTCTGCTGGCTAGCATTCTGAATTAAATAGAACAACCAGGTCTTCATAATAAGCCCACAAGAACAACTAGCATTCTTCTGGAGTTTTGACTTCTCAATAAGCTAACAATATTCATTGATAAAATTACAGGTTTCTGGTCTTTTTCATGGCTGTTACAATTTACATTCTGTATCCTGTTAACCTCCTGACAAAGTAGATTTCATTTTCACAACCAATACAATAATGTTCTATTCAGGATCGCTAACTTAATCCCTTTTAGTAGTTATGGTATGGTGTTCTCCTGCGTAATGGTTTAGTGTTGGTTCTCTTCCTACAAGGTTTTCTGCCATGATGTAGTTTCAGGAGATAACACCAGTTTATTACAAAACCATAGCATGGCATTCACTCCCCTCAAGGTCTTTTATTTCCTCTCTTCTGTGCTTTACTTTTGTCCAAGGGGAAAACATGGATAAAAGCAACAACTTCCACCATGAATTAGATATCTATTGAACAGTCAGATCTTCTGTCAGAGCATTTAGCTAAGATATAAATCTAAGAACAAGGTGAATACCGTATTTTGTTATGCAGTCGCCATCTAATTTTCACAGACTGTTTCCAAGTCCAAGTAATATTCATTTTATCTTTGCTTTTATTCACATTTTTTCATTATAAACAGAAAGTAGAGGTTTTAAGATGTTGGTTTCAGAGTGGAAGGAGGTATTGTGAAGCCTATTATCTTCATATATGCGAGTATGTCAAACACTTTCCTCCGTCTGATGTTAATAGAAAAGCAATGTCTGTTAAAGTTGAGTAGAAACTAAAGTTTCACCTTCAGACAATAATTTTATCTCATCCTAAACTTGAAATAAATCTTAGTAATGCCTTCAGTCCCTACAACAAATTAGCTCACATTAGAAAGCTGACTAAATATAAAACAGCTGTGTGCACATCATTCTGCTTGATTGTACATTTCAGTCCATAATATGAGTAGCCTTGTATGCATACTGAATGATCCATACCCAGAGGGTTAATTGGATGGTTGCTGATATATTTATATTGTATTGATTGAGAAAGTTTGAGATGAGTAGCTCCCCAAACTACAGTAATGAAAAACAACCATAATGTTGTATATTGATGATTATTTAGCTACAAAGGAAAGATTACTTCTCAGACCTGATTTACCATGGTACTAAAATATATGTTTACTTCAAATGGACAAATTGAAGAGCACTAGTTTCAGGGTAAGGCTGCAAATGATTTCTTTGAGAATCAGAGAGGAATATTTCCAAATGCAAGTTTGTTTCACAGGTAAACTGATTATTTCTGGGCTGCTATCTAGATCTCACTTAACAGGAAGATTTGAAAGCCTATCCAACGTGAGAAGTCCTTTAGCAATGACAGCACACTCACAAAAGCAGGTTGAACGAGTGACTATTTATAGAAGATAGTCATCATACGAAAAAGGTATGATGCTTATAGAACCTATAATCATATTTGGTATATACTAGATGTTTAATAAATGTTCACTGACATCAACCAAGCAATCAATCAGTATCAAAAGATACTGGAAGTTTTTAAATGCCTGATAAATTTGAGGAATCATATACCTGACAACAATTCTACAGACAAAGCATTGGGTGCTTAAAGAACATCCAAATTGAAAATCAATGCAAGGCAGTGCTTCATTAGTTAAATAATCTTGGGCAAGTCAAGTAACCTCTCTGTGCTTCTTTTTCCTCATCTGTAAAATAGAGCTGTTGATACATGAAAGGCACTTAAAATAATACCTGACACATGTAAAATTAAATAAATACCAATTATTTTAATGATGCAAAAATATTTCATTTCATTCTAAACTTCTATATTTATTATAGTATAACCGGGAAAATAGAAACAACCCTGAGTACCTAAAACAAAAGGAACTTAATACAGAAATTTGTTACCCAGGTTATAAAAAATCTTAGAGGCCAACAGGGAATGGTGAAGCAATCAAGAAATCAGCAGAAAGAGAGATTTATTATAGTCCTGGAATTTAAGGCCAAAGAGAGCAGTAAGTATAACCAGAACAGGAACCCAAGGGTCAGGGCCACCTAGAAGAACCTGTAGCCATGGCCACTTTCTATAAAGGGAACTAGAGCCCCAGAGACCAAGAAGGAGAAAGAGAAATACTGACTTCTTCCTCTTGTTCTCCAATATCCTGCTAGTGGTTTCCATTGCTCAAACCCTGTAGGAGCCATCTGACAAAGGAGCCTTGGAAATGCCACCTGTAGGTGTCAGCCCCTCTCACAATACAGAGCAGAGCAGGGGAAGTGCAAGGAATGGATTTGAGAGCCAAAAGACCAAGGACTTGTACAATCCCACATTGTTGTTGCCTTGTATTATTGCTTTACTAGTCTCTGTTTCTAACCAAACTGCAAATTTCTTTGGCAATAGAACCTAGGCATCATTGTTTTGTATTCCTAACCCCCATTCTCCTGTCAATACTGTGCTTTGCACATTATAGGTATTTAGTTATGAGTATTGGTGAAAATTTTTCACATAGGTCTGAATCACTTGACTCCTAGGATATAATTTTCATTTATTTATTTATTTATTTATTTTGAGGCGGAGTCTCGCTGTGTCGCCAGGCTGGAGTGCAGTGGCATGATCTCAGCTCACTGTAACCTCTGCCTCCCAGGTTTAAGCGATTCCACTGCCTCAGCCTCCCGAGTAGATGGGACTACAGGTGTGAGCCACCATGCCCAGCTGATTTTTTTGTATTTTAGTAGAGACAGGGTTTCATCACGTTGGCCAGGATGGTCTCAATCTCCTGACCTCATGATCCGCCCGCCTCGGCCTCCCAAAGTGCTAGGATTACAGGCGTGAGCCACCATGCCTGGCATAATTATTTTTTTCTCTGTGAGAGCAGAGATATTAATTATGTCCGCTGTTCTTCTGCAAGATATGCCTTTTTACTAAGATGCACGGATGAATGCATGCTAAAATAGCTGCATTTCTGAACTGATTAAGAATGAGCAATATATGCAAACTGGTTGCTTGAAGTTCTTTGTTTAGAAATCCTACTTATTTATAGAACTCCCTAATTTACTCATGGAAAAACAGGCCTCTTTACTTATGAACTAAAGCAAAATAATAATTGTTATGACAATGGTAGAAGGCCAATCTGGTAGCTTTTACACTTGTAACTTTATAACCAACAATAAAAAATACATTTTATATTATGACCCAGCACACACACACAAATGAAACAGATATTAGAAAAATGTGTAATATATTCTATTCCATTTTTTTAAATGTTGGTCGAACCCATTAAATTGATTTCCCAACCCACCAATGGATTACAACCTATAGTTTGCAAAACACATGTCTAATAGGATTATACCCTTGGCAGAGGTTGGAAATGCATGTCATCATAGGTTCTCAGCCTCTCCCTTGAGAGAGGTAATGAAAGAGATCAGAACGCCTTCTCCATCTACAGGTGGAGCCTGAAAAGCCAGACCTATCAGGCCCAGAATAAATACAATACCTCCTCTTTTCTGCCCACCATCTACTCCTAGTTGCCAGCTATAAGCAATTTGGGCAAGTAAAGATTCTGTCCTTAACACAAGGTATAAAACACTGAAAATAGCATTTAATTATGTCTTAGACACTGTACTTCTTTGGGTCTGAAACCCTTTAACCAGTCTCTGTGGGTCCTAAAATTTTCTTTTTGTGATTAACACAAGCAAAGCACAGTTTGGCTCAACTGGGGAAGCATTCTTTATTCGGTCAGATCTTGAAACAAAAACTAAAGGGACTAACTAAAAATCCTAGTGAAAAATAAACTCAATACAATTTGGAAATATGTTGTTATTGAAAAACAAGAAGACTTCCATTATGGTAAAAACAAGAGCTCTTCCCTTTGAGTATCATCTCAGAATTTCTGGTGGTTCGAAAAAATAACATTTTTAAGAAGTTCTGTTTTCTCACAAACTTCAGGATTTCTATCAAGCTGTCTGAAAACAAAATATTTTTGTTACTTAAACACAGCTGGCAGATTTGAGAGTGTTATACACAATTGGCCATATGTCAAAAGATACATAGAGCATAATGCGCTTTATATGGCTTTAAAATAAGATAATTAATTAAATGAAGAATATAGCACTATTCAGGAAAGTGAATGTAATATTTTGAAAACTTACCCATGAATTCTCAGGCAAGTTTGTTAACAGATTTTTAGTGCTAGAGTGAAATTACCCACTCTTCCTTGCCATCCCAGTCCACATAATAAATATAGTCATTCTAACCACAGTGTTGGGATGATGTACAATTCACAGTAGACAAATTCATCCCATAGGCACAGGCTCACTATTTCAACGACCTTTATCTGAGTATAAAATTTGACATACTGTCTCCAAGACAAAGTCAACTCCTGAAATAGTTATGCTTACGGAAAGAATGGATAAAGGGCATGTAGATAATATTATAAAATCATTTATTTCTGTCTTTAGAATAAAATAAAAAGATACCTGACAAATAAAATACAAATCCATGGGTAGCAGCACTGCAGAGCCCAGGGTCTGAAGGCTGGTTCTAATTCTGACTGTCATTTAATCATGTATCACGGGAATGTTACTTAATTTCTCATACTCTCTTTCCTCACCAGGAAAGTAAGGATAAGAATGGAATATATCACAGGAACCTTCTGCAAAGATTAAATGAGATTATATTTGTAACAGGGCTTAGTTCAGTTCCCGGAACATAGAAAGCTCTCAATAAAAATTGTCAACAATAAATATACATGCTATAATTGGGACAATGATTATTATTTTTCACATATTTTACTTCTCCAAGCTCAGCTTTGAGCTTCTAGTTCCATCACATGATTGCCAGGTGCCTGGGACTCTGCTAGATATCAATAGATGAGACAGTGGCATATTACTAAGAATTGAGTGAATGCTCATATTTATATAAGATCGAGATGCATCTGTTTCATTCATTCATATTTAGCCATTTAGCCTGAAACTCTCATCTTCACCTAATGACTAGTCACATTTTTTAGAGTAGTTTCATGGTGCAGCTGAATGACACAGAAATGATACATCCATTTTCCTCTCTATCCATCCTTACTTGACAAGCTCAGTTACCCAGTGCCACTCTCTGTGTACCCAGTCACATCAGGAGCTGTAGAACATGAGTACACAGCTCCTATGGGGAAAGCCCAGTGGTGATAATGCTGAAGTGCCATATGTGAAGATGATATAAAATCAAATTTAGGCAGAACAAAACAAACTGTGATTGTCACCTCATGCAGTGCAGTAAATGAAAAGACCATTAAAATCTATGAATTAGTTCCTAAACTCTCACACTATGCAGATGAGATAAATTTCTTCATTGAGAGAACAGGATTCGAGTTTGTTGACCCAAACACAAAAATGTGCTTCTAGATCCTTGCAGCAGTTCAACACTAGAGGGAATGAAGTTTGAGTAACAATTTTTCACAGTCTGATAGGCTAAACAGGGTTGATGGGTTTCCCCGTATCTGATCTGCAAATCCCTTATGGTAGTTTTGAGAACAGAGCCCATTACTGTATCTTGACAAGGGACAGTCTCCACCATACACTTAGTGGTCAAAGGACAATCTATCTGTGTTGTGAACACAGTTACCTGAGGGAAATGTTGAAGCCATGTGACTTCCTCACATTAAGCTAGCATTGTATTGCTTATTGGTGTAGAATAAATCTTGTTGTTACTTAATGCAAAGCTCCTTTGCTTTGAGTTAATCAGAAGGTCATTTGAAGGAATTAAACATTACATTTAAGTCACTTTCAAAATATCTTGAATTTGGACATAGCCTAAAACTTTCTACGAATGAAAATGTTTTATATTTTTTATATTAGTACCCAAATCACAGTTCTTTGTATGTTTAACTGCTGAAAATAGAAATTTAAAAGGTTTCACAAATAGATTCATGCTGAAAATGATGAACTATTTACTAAAAAAGATAAATTACTTAATGTCATCTCTAAAATAGACATCATAACTCTACTGGTAATGTAGAACTTTTGAAAAAATACTATTGTGATAATAAAGAACAAAATAGTTTGGCAATTTATTAAGTGGTAAACTCTAGCATACAAATTTAATGAGTAACTAATTTTCTGCTTATTGAATATTTGTATAATTTCAAATTTTAATATTTATTTTCTTATAATAAACAAGGTATTAATTTTTATTATACAATATATAAGTGTACCAAATGGAATTTTGTAGAAATTAGGGTAATTATCTTGCCCTGGCTCATAGTGATTTGCAAAGTAATTTTCTTTATTTTGAAAAATACTCATGGCCCTTTCTTTATTCTCCCAATTTTATTTCAAAATTAGACCTTCTCTTCCTTAGTGCATGTGCTTACCATGCACTAGTACATTGCACCCTAATGCAAATCTCTGGTTTAATATGAAAATTATATTTACCATTGATAGTGTAATTTAGTATCTGTGACAATACTATCTGTTAGAATTTGAATTGAAACTCTAACACACTTCTATTATGCTGAAATGAACACCTGTCCATTAGGTTCTAGACCTGAGACCAGGGATTCATTCTAAATCATCATTGCATAGCTATCCAGTGATGACAAACAGACCATGTTTATTCGAATAAACTAATGGCAAAATCTCATTACAAATGCACCAAAGCGATCTATTCCCCTTTTAAAATATATTGCTAATTTCTTCATCTTGTAATATAATTAAACAAAGTGACTATTTTTCTGGAATTTGAATAACAGAAATTATTGAGTTTGGTAAACTGCATGGAAACTGAGGACAAATTTATTTGAAGACAGATTGGGAGAAGCACACTTTTCTGGTCACTTTCAGTGCCAGTGCACATGCCTGCCTGGTCTTATTTTAAAATGCAGGTTGAGGAACTGAATATAAGTTACCTGTCCAGCAAGTGTTACATCACCCACCCCAGATGCACTATCCTACAGGGCCACTGGGTATTACTAAGAACTCTCATTCCCCACCTGCTATGGTCTTTATGTTTGTATCTCCCTAAAATTTATATGTTAAAATATTAACGCCCAAGATGATGATATTAGGAGGTGGGGCCGTTAGGAAACAATTAGGTAATAGAGGCAGAGCCCTCATGAATAAGATCATTGTCCTTATAAAAGAGGCCTGAGAGAGACCTCACACCACCCCCTGCCAGAAGGCACTGTGTATGAACCAGGAAATGGGCCCCCACCAGACACAGAATCTGCCAATACATTGGACTTTTTAGCCTTCAGAACTGTGAGAAATAAATTCCTGTTCTTTAAGCCATCCAGTCTATGGTATTTTGTTACAGCAGCTCAAATGGACTAAGACACTACCCCACCCTCCCCCACACCTTACATTTACAAATGTTTGTGTCCTGATGATATAAAATTGTTTCTTCCATTACATTCCCTCACTCAGTGGTTAGCTATTCGTTCCCCAAGAAGAGGGGAGAACCTCCCCCTCCAGCAGGCATTTACTGTATTTCCTCTGACCTAGAAATCACTGCCAGTTTCTTCCAGGTGATTACTCCAACACAGAATGGGATGATATATTTATTTCAACACTGAAGTCAAACATTAGCTCAGATTCTGTATCAGATATTCCATTTTTAAAATTCTAGCCATAAAATTTTCCAAGGTAATTTGGGAAATATGACTTCCTTCTAATAGCGTGGTAGCTGAGTGTCAGTGATCATAAACTATTTCAAAAGAAAAAAATGCAAGCAAGTTCTGCTTGAGATTAGAAGGGGAAGATTTGTGTAAAATCAAGATGTGAAAGTTATAGCAGTTCCTAAAAGCAAATTTTAGGGTTTGAAGATGGTGGTACTTTAAAGCTTAACCTTCAAAATTCTTCCATCTGCTAGATTAAAAAAAAAAATTAAGCTTAAAGAAAGATAACCTGAAAAAAATAGCACTTTCTTACCAAAATCATTTGAATTATTATTTTTTGTCTAAAATAATTAGAATGTTTTCTTCTATTCTGCAGGCTGCTTATTTTGACACAATGGTATTCTCAAGTTTTAGAATAATTTACTTAAACATAAATCCACATTTAAAAATACTTGCTTTTTAATCCAAATTAATTTATAATTATTTGGGTTTTCTGTGATCCTGCTGATTGAGAACAAATAAAATAAGCATGTACTAGAATGTCTATTTTACATCATATATAACTCACTTTCAAGCTGAAGCTCCAGTAGAATTGGACACAGAATTTGGCCTTTTAAATCTTCCCAAAAAAGCTCACCTTTTTTTCTTTTTGTTTTCCCCTCCATCCTCACCTAAATTGTCCTTTCTCTGCCTGTCTCCTGCAGAAATACATTATATATATTTATATAATATATAATATATATTTATATATATTATATATTATATATATTTATATATATTATTTATAATATGTAAATATATTATATATTTATATATTATATTTATATATAGGATATATATTTATATATTTATAAATATAATATATATATATTTTATATATATATCTGCAGGAGAGAGGCAGAGAAAGGACTATATATAATATAGGACAATATATAATAAAGGACAATAAATATTATATATAATATTTATATGTTATATATATTTTATATATTATAAATGTTATATTTCTATATACTATAGAAATATTTTATAATTTCTACATACTATAGAAATATTTTATAATTTCTACATAATATAGAAATATTTTATAATTTCTACATAATATAGAAATATTTTATAATTTCTACATAATATAGAAATATTTTATATTTTCTATATAATATATAATATTATATATTATATTTCTATATAATATATAATATTATATTATATTTCTATATAATATATAATATTATATATTATATTTCTATATAATATATATTATATATTATATTTCTATATAATATATATTATATTATATTTCTATATAATATATAATATTTTATATTATATTTCTATATATTTTATATTATATTTCTATATATTTTATATTATATTTCTATATATTTTATATTATATTTCTATATAATATATAATATTTTATATTATATTTCTATATAATATATAATATTTTATATTATATTTCTATATAATATATAATATTTTATATTATATTTCTATATAATATATAATATTTTATATTATATTTATATATAATACATAAATATTTTATATTATATTTCTATATAATATAAAATATTTTATATATTTACATTTATATATAATATTTGTATATATTATATATTTTTATATATAATTGTACCAGGTACTCATGCCTTGAAAACATTGAACAGTTAATGTATTTTTCCCCCTTCACTGAAGTTATTAAAATTATTCCCATAAAAGGAAGGCTTTACTTTTCCAAGAAAATAAAGATTATTTATGCAAATGACAATTATTTTCATGATCCTACTGTTTAACTCTGCGGAACTAGCTCTTTCCTATTCCCCTTGCATCTATCCTCCACATTGTTTCTTGTCCTTGCTACTTCAGGTATTGTTTTTCCTCCTCTCCTTTTCACCATACCATGTGGCTAATTCAGTAGCAAGTTTATGAAAACACATTTTTCTGAGTCACAAAGAAGCAAATGGCTTGCAAATAGATGGATATTTGGGGCTTGACTGTATAGTTAATGCGTGAACAAAATATAGATATAAATGGGAAAGAGCAGAGAGATAGATTCAGTATCCATTAATCTTCTTCAAATAGTTGATACCTTTTAACTGGGTACATGAAGATACAACCAAAGCAGAAGATATGGGACTGGATACAGCCTTTAGATGGAACCTGGACATAGTAAGAGAAGTGAATTCAGCATAAGAAAGCCCAATTATTGATTAAATGCACAACGGGTTTATGGTAAGTAAAAGGAGGGGCTCGGAACCTTGCGTTATTTTTTCTGGTATTCTGCTATTAGGTTTCCTGAGACAGCAAAAATGGGTAGAAAATTAGGTTTAGCTGAATTGCTGTGAACTGCACTGTCTTAGGGAAAGTAACATTAAACTTCCTCAGTAGGCCACACAACAGGTAATATAAGTAAGTTACTTTGAGGTCACTTACACATCCATTTACATCTTATTCTGGCTGTGGCTGCCTCAGGGACTTGGGAAAGTATCTGTGCTCCAGGGAAAGCATTAGACTCACTGCTACCCACAGCTGGTCCAGGAGATTTAAAAATAAACACAAGAGAGGAAACTTGCTTGGGATCTCTACCTCTTCACCTCCAAGGTACCCAATTCTCTCTAACGCTCCCTGGCCATAAAGAGGGTTCAGTATCATCTTCTCCCCCAGTATGTCCCCTATATTGGCAGTCATGCTGGTCCTGGAGAGGGCCTTCTGGGGGTGGCAGGGATCTGACCTTCCATAATCTTGTACTCTTCACCCAATCCACCAAACTTCTTTGCTACTCTCGTTTTTTGCAGCTAGGCTCATGAAAGACCAAAAAGTGAGCAGTGCATAGTATTTGAAAGTGAGGATGGCAGCAAGAAAAACAAAGAAGCAATGAGGCATGTGGGTTGCACTCTCCAAAGGCTGCCCCTCTCCAACATGTATCTCAACATTATTTCTGCAAATGTTATGGACCCAGGGACTGAAGAACTTTACCACTTGTGTGATGAAGTCGAAGGGGCAAATGTCTTGGTTTCACATTCAAAACCCTCTGTGCTTGATGGATACTTAAAAAAAAAAAATGCTAAAAAGCTGAAAGCCTACTGACATATCCCGCAGTTTACTGAGTGAATCTGCATTCCATGTGAAGCTACATGTCATGTTCTAGCACAAAGGGCCACAGATCAATTATACTCTATTTATTCTAAATTCACAGAAGGAAAAGTTGAAAATATAAAGAGTGAAATCAGAGTGGCTTCATTTTCTATTCACAATAGAGTATTAGCAAAAGTATTACCCACAACCATGATCCAACCAACATTTTCTAAGAGTCTTTCAAGATCTAACAACTTTGCATCAATCATGGCCATCATCCAGAGGCCCTCACTCTAAATCATCCTAGCTTAAGTAGACTTCAGTGGCAGAACTTTCTAATCTTTCCAATAAAGCAGAACTTTCTTTTAGTTTAGCTAAGTCACATTTCTTCCATGTCCATTGCTTTAATTGCATAAGAGAAAGATCACTGGGATCTCTATGCTCACTGGCCTCTTTACGTGCCAGGCCCTTGATTACTGCTCACTCCTCAGATAAACTGACTCTCCAATTGGCCTATGAGCAGCTGTAACTTCTTAACTTCTTAGTTCTTTTTATTCTTCCTCTCCCTCTCTCTCTCTCTGGTTAGAGACAGGGTCTCATTCTGCTGCCTAGGCCATAGTGCAGTGACATGATCACAGCTCACTACAGCCTCAAACTCTGAGGCTGAAGCCATCCTCCAACTCGGAATCCCAAAGTGCTAGGATTACAGGCATGAGCCATAGTGCCTGGATGACTCCTCTCTTTTTAATTACTTACATTTGGATTTTATACAATAAATCAAAATTTGTTCATTGGGATCTCCATGGAGGAAAGATACCACCAGTTAGGTACCCAGTTCACTTCACCAGTCAGGTACCCTGTTTACTTTAAGGAAGCATCAGTAATCAGCTCTGCAGTTTTAGTAATTCAATTCACCACAGATTGCTCAAGTGCCAACTATGTACTTAATACTTATATTGACCAGAAGTCTTAGGGTAACCTGTTTAAGTTAATATTAGCTATTCAATAACTGAGATACATTCATTCTAGTAGATTCTTAAAACAAGTTTTAAATAGGACACCTATGACTATGTTTTTACTGGTAAAAGGAAAAAATACTTATTCTTTAATAACATGTTTGGATTTCTGTTATTGCATTTTTGAGCAATTGGAACATTAAGTTCCATTTTATTTTATTAATTCTATTTTTTTTCTTTTTTTTTGAGACAGAGTCTCACTCTGTTGCTGAGGCTGGAGCGCAGTGGTGCTATCTCAGCAAACTGCAACCTCCGCCTCCCAGGTTCAAGCAACTCTCCCACTTCAGCCTCTGGAGTAGCTGGGACTTACAGGCACACGCCACCATGCCCAGCTAAGTTTTTTTTTTTTTTTTTTTTTTTTTTTTTTTTAATAGAGACAGGGTCTCACCACATTGGCCAGGCTGGTCTTGAACTCCTGGCCTCAAGTGATCTGCCCACCTTGGCTTCCCAAAGTGCTGGGATTACAGGCATGAGCCACCATGCCTGGCCAAATTCCATTTTACTACTGTTACTGATTTCTGTCATAGTGTAATGAAATGATATGGGTTTAAGATAATGAAACTTTTTATGAATTCACTTATTAATTGAATAAGTATTTATTAACCTACTATGTGTCAGAAATTCTGTTAGTAAGGTGCTAGGAATATAATGATCCGTGCTGTCATTAAGCTTTAAGGCATTGGGGGATACAGAAGGGTAAATAGAGAGTTGTAACATAAGGTAATTAAAGGCAATGAGGAGAAGTAAAAGTATGATAATAGGTAGAATGGGTTTCTCACCCACCCATAGGATGATCAGAGATGAGTTCATTTAGGAATCTAAAATGATATCAAAACTGTGACCTGAGGAATGATTATAAGATATTGGGGCTGGAAGGAATGTTCTAGGCAGAGAAACAGTAGCGTGCTAGCAGAATTTTTTAGGCAAGTTATTAAACCATTTGCACCTTGAAATAGGCCACGCTGGGAGTAATTATACTGTAGAAATCTGTGAATGATCCAAATCAAGGCCTTCTCCTTCTGGAAGACCAGAATATGCCTCCCCAAAATAAGAAGGATTGTTAAGCTGAAGGCAATTAAAAAGAAATAGATACAGGAGAGCTCTCTGTTCTTTCTCTATTTGCAAAGGTATCCTACCCTCCTCTCTACGAAGGAGAATGAAGTTTAACCACTGAAGACAGCTTTAGGCCCTCATCAGCCTGGAGATAATACCACAGGAATTTATAGTAGCAAGCTTTACTAACTAGCTTTTATCTGTCATTTATTGACCTTTCTCCATGTTGCCACCTAATAGAGACTCAAAGTTCCTTTCCTTTGTCTTTCCACTTCTCTAGACATTTACTGTTCTTTGTTGAAGATGCTGTATAAGCTAGGATTCAAAGCCACCTCTTTGAGGATTATTCATTTTCTGGATGCCTCTGATGTATATATGGAATCTACATATTAATAAACTTGTTTGTTTTGTTTTCTTTTGTTCATCTTTTGTAACAGGGGTCCATTCTAACTACAAACTATAGGGATTTTTCTCCTATATTCGCCTATGCCCCACTCCCACCTGCAGCTAATTTACCTGTACTCCATTGGAAGTGAATGAAAGCACAGTCAATTAAGGAACTAAAAGTTATCTCAGTTTAGTGGAATGGTAGAAATGAGGCTGGAAAAGTAAGTAGGAGCCAGATCTTGAAGGACTATGTAAATAAGGAACTTGGAATTTGCCAAGAGGATGAAGGGGAAGCAATGAAGAGTTTTAAAGGGGGAAAGTCTTCATTGTGTTTGCATTTTTAAATGCAAAATGTGACAGTAGTACGGAGAACATTCTGGACCAATACCATGTGAACTTTCTCAGAAACAAGTTGAAGGACATCAAGTAATTTGGAAAACACAGAAAAAGCATTCTCAATATGACAAGAGTACATCTGGGACAGATTAATCCCATGGCATATTGTAATAGTGTGTGTTCCACAGATGGAAAGGAAGGTAAAATAGATTATGAAAAATGTTTTATCTGCTGTCACCTGTAAGACAATAACCATAAATGGAAGTTATGTGTTGCATTGACCACAATGTCAATTTGAGCATTAAGACCCAAGAGAAAGCCAGCCAACAGATCATTCATTCACTTACTGTGAATATAATTCATTAATTGTGACATGATTCATTAAAATTTACCAATTAGCTGAAAGAGACACCTATAAAGGTAATTTGGGGGGCTTTTATTGATGGTATTTTACAATGAAATTTTAAATAATGTTCATGTCACAAGCAATGTGAATATTTTACTGTATATTTTTATGATTCAGTAGCTTTCCTGGATTAAATGAAAATGTATAATTTATTTTACAATAGACCCTTGATCATTCACAAATTTAACATGTTCATAGCCCACATTCACTTAAAATATTGCTAATGCCCATATGAAATGCACATAATCCTGGGCTGCTTTGGGTGTTAGAATCAGTCATTTACCTAGTGAATGAGCCTACTCAACAGCCCTGCATCTGTACCTCAATGAGGTTTTATTGTTGATCACTTCAATACTGATAGACTTAACAGAAGAATTGAATAATGGAAGGAGACTACATTCTTGTCTAAGAAGAGTCAACATTTTAAAGATTCCAATGCTTTAAAAATATAAAGCTATAAATTAAAAGCAATCCCAATATAATTAGAAGAGAATTTTTGAAGACTAAATGTGGTAACTCAAAACTATATATGGAAAAATAAAGGTGTAAGAAGAGTTAAAAATTTCTAGAAAAGAGGATGAATTAGGGGAGCACAGCATTACCAGATACCACCACATATTATGTAGCTATGTAGCTATGGTAATTAAAGAATGAGATACATATAAATCAAGAGACAGAGTAATGGAATAAAGAAGCCAGAAACAGACCTGTATAAATTTAGTACACAATAAAGGTGACATTTCAAACTGATACATTTAAAAAATTAAACATTAAAAATGAAGCCATAAAAGTAGTAGAAGAAAGTACGGTATAGTTTTAAAAATAGTTTTGGTAGAGGGAAGGACTTTGAAAACATGGAACCACAGGAAATAAAACATGCAAATTTGAATAAACATAAAATGTTTCTGCATGATGAAGCATTATAAACAAAGTAAAAAGCAAATAATATGCCAAAGATAAAATATTTGTGACATATGAAAAAGGAAACTTTTTATTCCTATAGAAAGAACAAATCAATAGAAAAAATAAACCTAAAAGAAAAAAGGCAGAGATCATAAAGATAGACTTCACAGAAAAGAAATAAAAATATATTTTAAATATGTGAAAATATGCTCAGCCTCACTCATTTCAAATAAATGCAAATTCAAACTTCAAAGAGATACAAATTTTCACCTTCAGATTGGCAAAGTATATGACACTCATATATTCGATGGGAAGGTAAATTGGTATGATTTTTAAAAAGGCAATTTGACACTTTATATCCAAATTTCAAACGCAGGTATCCTTTTAACCAGCAATCCTACTTTGAAGAATTTATTCCTCATGCACATTTGTATATATATATGTATGCTAAGATATTCACTGTATCATTATTTGCAATAGCAAAAAAATTTGAAACAAAGTTTATTAGAACACTGTGTAATAAATTATTGTGCATTCCTATAATGTGATACTATGACATTATCAATAAAACAATAAAGCAGATCTGTCAGGACTGAATGGGAGAGTTCCCAAGATACAGTGTTAAAGGGATAAAAGAGGTATAGAACAGTATATATGTATAGTATATTACTATTGTAGGAAAGAGATTATACATACAGAAAAAAATATGCAGTTATATGTCTAGAATAGCTTTGGAAGGACACATGAAAGGAACAGAGAAGAGAACAAATAAGGAAGAAGCAGGGTTTTTTGTTTTAACCATATACCTTTTATAGCATGTAATTTTGAGGGGGTGAAAATCAGGAGTGGCTGGAATCAAGGATAGAAAGATTATGAAAAGGTTTCAGGGAGTGTTCCAGCAAATGCAAAATATGCTCACTGAGTGAAGGATGTAACTTAAACAAAAGTTGAAATGGCTTTCATGTAGTACATTTCATCATCTTCATTTATGAGATATCTGTGATATGGTGGGAAGCATCATTATTCATAGCCATCACTATGAGTAAGTAGTGCTGTAAGGGCTGGAGCTGTCCTGTCTTAACCTGCACTGAATTCACTGGGATTAGCATGGTGCTTATGTCAAGGAAAAGCAGACCTGGACAGTAGTTAAAAGAGGTAAAAACAGACTTTATTAAAGAACTATCACGGTAGAGGGAAATAGACTTCAGTATAGAACTGTGCTTAATTCTGATACAACAAGGAAAAGTGAGAACTTATAAACAAGTAGCAGAGAAATGAGTCTGTGAATGGAAAATTACTTAGAAGGTAGGGGAATTGTTGCTAAACTGATCTAACAGGATTATTGTTGAAATCAGGCCAGGATGATCAGACACCACTTGGGTGATGGTGAAAAATGAGGAATTTGATCAGATAACTAGGCTGGGAATAATAGTGAGACTTCCACCCCCCACTGACAACACCCCACTGACAATATTAGATCATTGAGGCAGAAAACACAAAGAAATTCAAGACCTGAACTTGACATTTGACCAAATAGGCCTAACATATTTCTACAGAACTCACTGCCCCAAATCAACAGACTATACATTCTTCTCATCTGCACATGGCACATACTCTAAGATCAACCACACAATTGGCCATAAAACAATCCTCAGCAAATTCAAAAAAATAGAAATCATACCAACCACACTGTTGGACCACAGTGCAATAAAAACAGAAATCATACTAAGAAGATCTCTCAAAAACATACAATTATAAGGAAATTAAACAACCTGCTCCTGAGTAACTTTTGGGTAAACAATGAAATTAATGCAGAAATCAAGAAATTCTTTGAAACTAATGACAGCATACCAGAATCTCTGGGACACTGCTTAAAGCAATGTTAAGAGGGAAGCTTATAGCACTAAATGACCATATCAAAGAGTTAGATCTCAAAAAACCATCTAACATCACATCTATAGAAATTAGAGAAAGAAGAGCAAACCAATCCCAAAACTCACAGAAGACAAGAAAAAAACAAAATCAGAGCTGAGCTGAAGGAAACTGAGACACAAAAAAAACAAAAGATCAATGAATCCAGGAACTGGTACTTCGAAAGAATAAATAAAATTGACACACCACTAGCTAGACTAATAAAAAAAACAGAGAAGATCCAAATAAACACAATCAGGAATGACAAAAGGGACATTACCACCAACCCAACAGAAATACAAAATCCACAATGCTCAAGTAAGCCTTATCCCTGGGATGCAAGTTTGGTTTAACATATGCAAATCAATAATTGTGATTCATCACATAATAAAAACAAAAAATACATGATTGTCTCAATAGATGCAGAAAAGGCTTTTGATAAAAGTCAATATCCCTCCATGTTAAAGCCCTCAAAAACCCAGGTTTGAGGGAACATAACTCAAATAATAAGAGCCATCTATAACAAATGCACAGCCAACAGCATATTGAATGAACAAAAGCTGGAAGCATTTTCCTTCACAACCAGAACAAGATAAGGATGCCCATTCTCACTACTCCTATTCAACATATACTGAAAGTCCTGGCCAGAACAGTCAGGCAAGAGAAAGAAATAAAAGGCATCCAAATAGAAAAAAAAGAAGTCAAACTATCTCTGTTTGCAGATGATACAGTGCTATACTTAGAAAATCCCATAATGTCTGCCCAAAAGTTCCTAGTTCTGATAAACAACTTTGGCAAAGTTTCAGGATACAAAGCCAATGTACAAATAGCAGTAGCATTTCAATATACCAATAACATTCAAGCTGTGATCCAAATCAATAATTCCATTGACATTAGCCACAAAAGGAATAAAATATCTAGAAATACAGCTTACCAGGGAGGTGAAAGATCTCTACAACGGGAAGTATAAAACATTGCTCAGAGAAATCAGAGATGACACAAACAATTGGAAAAACATTCTATGCTCATGGATAAGAAGAATCAATATTGCTAAAATGGCCATACTGCCCAAAGCAATTTATAGATTCAATGGTATTCCTATCAAACTACCAGCAACATTTTTCACAGAATTAGAAAAAAAATTCTAAAATTCACTTGGAACCAAAAAAGAGCCCAAAGCAATCCTAAGTGAAAAACAAATATGGAGGCCTCACACTAGCTGACTTAAAACTTTACTACAAGGTTACAGTAATTAAAACAGCATGGTATTGGTACAAAACAGACCCATAGACCAATGAAACAATAGAGAACACAGAAATAAAGCCACATACCTACAACCATTTGATCTTCAACAAAGTTAACAATAAAAATGATGCTAGTGTAACTGGCTAGTCATATGCAGAAGATTGAAGCTGGACTCCTACCTTTCACCACATACAAAAATGAACTCAAGACGGATTAAAGACTTAAATTCAATACCTGAAACTATAAAAACTATAAAAACCCTAGAAGAAAACTTATGAAATGCCACTTTAACATCAGCCCTGGCAAAGACTTCATGATGAAGACAGCAAAAGTAATTACGACAAAAACAAAAATCAACATATAGGATCTAATTAAACTAAATACCTTCCTCACAGCAAAAGAAACTTACAACAGAGTAAACAGACAACCTATAGAATGGTAGAAAATATTCACAAACTATGCATCTGACAAAGGTCTAATAACCCAAATCTATAATAAATATAAAACAACCCCATTAAAAAGTGGGCAAAGGACATGAGCAGGCACTTTTCAAAAGAAGACATATATGCAGCCAACAATCATATGAAGAAAAGCTTGACATCACTGATCATTAGAGAAATGCAAATCAAAACCACAATGAGATACCATCTCGCACCAGTCAGAATGGCTATCATTAAAAAGTCAAAAAAATAACACATGCTGGCCAAGTTGCAGAGAAAAGAGAATGTTCATACAGTGTTGGTGGGAATGTAAGTTAGTTCTGCCACTGTGGAAAGCAGTGTGATAAGCTGCATTCTTAGGTATTTTATTCTTTTCGTGGCTATTGTAAATGGAACTGCATTCTTTATTTGGCTCACAGCTTGAACATTACTGGTATATAGAAATGCTACTTCTTTTTGTACATTAATATTGTAGCCTGAAACTTTGCTGAAGTTGTTTATCAGATCTAGGAATTTCTGGGAGACACTACAGGGTTTTCTTTTTGTGTGTGTGTGTGTTTCTTTTTCGTTGTTGTTGTTTTTGTTTTTTATTTATTTTTTTATTATACTTTAGGTTTTAGGGTACATGTGCACAATGTGCAGGTTTGTTACATATGTATCCATGTGCCATGTTGTTTTGCTGCACCCATTAACTCCTCATTTAGCATTAGGTATATTTCCTAATGCTGTCCCTCCCCCCTCCCCCTAACCCACAACAGTCCCTGGAGTGTGATGTTCCCCTTCCTGTGTCCATGAGTTCTGATAGTTCAATTCCCACCTATGAGTGAGAACATGCGGTGTTTGGTTTTTTGTCCTTGCGATAGTTTACTGAGAATGATGGTTTCCAGTTTCATCCATGTCCCTACAAAGGACATGAACTCATCATTTTTATGGCTGCATAGTATTCCATGGTGTATATGTGCCACATTTTCTTAATCCAGTCTATTGTTGTTGGACATTTGGGTTGGTTCCAACTCTTTGCTATTGTGAATAGTGCCGCAATAAACATACGTGTGCATGTGTCTTTATAGCAGCATGATTTATAGTCCTTTGGATATATACCCAGTAATGGGATGGCTGGGTCAAATGGTATTTCTAGTTCTAGATCCCTGAGGAATCGCCACACTGACTTCCACAATGGTTGAACTAGTTTACAGTCCCACCAACAGTGTAAAAGTGTTCCTATTTCTCCACATCCTCTCCAGCACCTGTTGTTTCCTGACTTTTTAATGATGGCCATTCTAACTGGTGTGAGATGGTATCTCATTGTGGTTTTGATTTGCATTTCTCTGATGTCAATCCTAAGCCAAAAGAACAAAGCTGGAGGCATCATGCTACCTGACTTCAAACTGTACTACAAGGCTACAGTAACCAAAACAGCATGGTACTGGTACCACAACAGAGACGTAGATCAATGGAACAGAACAGAGTCCTCAGAAATGATGCCGCATATCTACAACTATCTGATCTTTGACAAACCTGACAAAAACAAGCAATAGGGAAAGGATTCCCTATTTTAATAAATGGTGCTGGGAAAACTGGCTAGCCATATGTAGAAAGCTGAAACTGGATCCCTTCCTTACACCTTATACTACAGGGTTTTCTAGGTATAACATCATATCATCTGCTAACAGAGATAGTTTGACTTCTTTTCCTATTTCAATGCCTTTTATTTCTTTCTCTTGCCTGATTCCCCTGGCCAGGACTTCCAATATACATTGAATAGGAATGGTGAGATGTACCATTTCTCTTAATGGCACACTAATTTTTTTTAGTTTTATAAATGACTTTGTGCCTATATTTTTGTCATTATTGTATATTATCTATTTTTTCAGTTACTCTTTATTGTGGTTAAGAGAAAATATGATATTAAGAAATCTACATATTTGTGATCATCTTAATACAGATTCCTTTGCCAGACAAGATTTTACTACAATGCTTATCAATGATGGTACAGAGACCGCCTGAGATGCTTGTTTGAAATGAAGATTGCTAGGCTACATGCCCAGAAATTCTGGTTTACTAGATCTCGGTTGGTGTTTAGATATACTTAAAAATTGTCTCAGGCAATTTTAAAGTCAATTAAAATTACAAGACCATTGGTTTTCAACTCTTTTTTTCTTGCGGATCTCATAATAAAGACATATGGTAAAACAAAATGTATCTATTTTTCCTTTTTTTAATTAAACTTTAAGTTCTGGGATACATGTTCAGAATGTGCAGGTTTGTTACATAGGTATACATGTGCCATCGTGGTTTGTTGCACCCATCAACCCAAAATCTACATTAGGTGTTTCTCCTAATGCTCTCCCTCCCCTAGTCCCCCATCCCCCAGTAGGCCCGGCTGTGTGATGTTCCCCTCACTGTGTCGATGTGTTCTCATTGTTCGATTCTCACTTATGAGTGAGAATACACAGTGATTGGTTTTCTGTTCCTGTGTTAGTTTGCTGAAAATCATGGTTTCCAGCTTCATCTATGTCCCTGCAAAGGACATGAACTCATCCTTTTTTATGGCCGCATAGTATTCCATGGTGTATATGTGCCACATTTTCTTCATCCAGTCTAACATTGATGGGCATTTGGGTTGGTTCCAAGTCTTTGCTATTGTGAACAGTGCTGCAATAAACATACATGTGCATGTGTCTTTATAGGATGATTTATAATCCTTTGGGTATATACTCAGTAGTGGGATTCCTGGGTCAAATGGTATGTCTGGTTCTAGATCCTGGAGGAATCACCACACTGACTTCCACAATGGTTGAAATAAATTACACTCCTACAAACAGTGTGAAAGCATTACTATTTCTCCACATCCTCTCCAGCATCTGTTGTTTCCTGACTTTTTAATGATTGCCATTCTAACTGGTGTGAGATGGTATCTCATTGTGGTTTTGATTTGCATTTCTCTAATGACCAGTGATGAGCTTTTTTTCATATGTTTGTTGGCCACGTAAATGTTGTCTGTTGATAACTGTCTGTTCACATCTTTTGCCCACTTTTTGATGGGGTTGTTTTTTTCTTGTAAATTTAAGTTTCTCATAGATTCTGGATATAAGCCTTCTGTCAGATGGATAGATTGCAAAAATTTTCTCCCAATCTGTAGGTTGCCTGTTCACCCTGATAGTTTCTTTTGCTGTACAGAAGCTCTTTAGTTTCACTAGATCCCACTTGTGTATTTTGGCTTTTGTTGCCATTGCTTTTGGTGTTTTAGTCATGAAGTCTTTGCTCATGCCTATGTCCTGAATGGTATTGCCTAGATTTTCTTCTAGGATTTTTATGGTTTTAAACATAAGACCTAAGTCTTCAATCCATCTTGAGTTAATTTTTGTATAAGGTATAATGAAGGGGTCCAGTTTTGGCTTTCTTCATATGGCTAGCCAGTTTTCCCAAAACCATTTATTAAATAGGGATTCCTTTCCCCATTGCTTGTTTTTGTCAGGTTTGTCAAAGATCAGATGGTTGTAGATGTGTGACATTATTTTTGAGGCCTCTGTTCTGTTCCATTGGTCTATATATCTGTTTTGGTACCAGTACCATGCTGGTTTGGTTACCATAGACTTGTAGTATAGTTGGAAGTCAGGCAGTGTGATGCCTCCAGCTTTGTTCTTTTTGCTTAGGATTGTTTTGTCTATGTGGGCTCTTTTTTGGTTCCACATGAAATTTAAAGTAGTTTTTTCTAATTCTGTGAAGAAACTCAGTGGTAGCTTGATGGGGATGGCATTGAGTCTATAAATTACTTTGGGCAGTATGGCCATTTTCATGTTATTGATTCTTCCTATCCATGAGCATGGAATGTTTTTCCATTTGTTTGTGTCCTCTCTTATTTCCTTGAGCAGTGGTTTGTAGTTCTCCTTGAAGAGGTCCTTCACATCCCTTGTAACTTGTATTCCTAGGTATTTTATTCTCCTTGTAGCAATTGTGAATGGAATTTCACTCATGGTTTGGCTCTCTTTTATTGGTGGTTAGGAATGCTTGTGATTTTTGCTCATTGATTTTGTATCCTGAGACTTTGCTGAAGTTGCTTATCAGCTTAAGGAGATTTTGGGCTGAGATGATGGGATTCTGTAAATACACAATCATGTCATCTGCAAACAGAGACAATTTGGCTTCCTCTCTTCCTATTTGAATACCCTGTATTTCTTTCTCTTGCCCGATTGCCCTGGCCAGAACTTCCAAAACTATGTTGAATAGGAGTGGTGAGAGAGGGCATCCTTGTCTTGTGCCAGTTTTCAAAGGGAATGCTTCCAGCTTTTGCCCATTCAGTATGATATTGGCTGTGGGTCTGTCATAAATAGCTCTTACTGTTTTGAGATATGTTCCATCAATACCTAGTTTATTGAGTTTTTGGCATGAAGGGGTGTTGAATTTTATTGAAGGCCTTTTCTGTATCTAATGAGATAATCATGTGGTTTTTGTCATTGGCTCTGTTTATATGATGGATTACGTTTATTGATTTGAGTATGTTGAGCCAGCCTTGTATCCCAGGGATGAAGCCAACTTGATCATGGTGGATAAGCTTTTTGATGTGCTGCTGGATTCGGTTTGCCAGTATTTTACTGAGGATTTTCACATCGATGTTCATCAGGGATATTGGCCTGAAATTTTCGTTTTTTGTTGTGTTTCTGCCAGGTTTTGGTATCAGGATGATGCTGGCCTCATAAAATAAGTTAGGGAGGAGTCCTTCTTTTCCTGTTGTTTGGAATAGTTGCAGAAGGAATGGTACCAGCTCCTTTTTGTACCTCTGGTAGAATTCAGCTATGAATCCATCTGGTCCTGGACTTTTTTTGGTTGGTAGGCTACTAATTACTGCCTCAATTTCAGAGCCTGTTATTGGTCTACTCAGAGATTCAACTTCTTCCTGATTTAGTCTTGGGAAGGTATATGTGTCCAGGAATTTATCCATTTCTTCTAAATTTTCTAGTTGATTTGAATAGACTTGTTTATAGTATTCTCTGATGGTAGTCTGTATTTCTGTAGGATCAGTGGTGATTTCCCATTTATCATTTTTTATTGTGTCTATTTGATCCTTTTATCTTTATTAGTCTGGCTATTGGTCTATTTTGTTAATCTTTTCAAAAAACCAGCTCCTGGATTCATTGATTTTTTGAAGGGTTTTTCGTGTCTCTGTCTCCTTCAGTTCTGCTCAGATCTTGGTTATTTCTTGTCTTCTGCTAGCTTTTGAATTTGTTTGCTCTTGCTTCTCTAGTTCTTTTAATTGTGACATTAGGGTTTCAATTTTAGATCTTCTGCTTTCTCATGTGGGCATTTAGTGCTATAAATTTCCCTCTATACACTACTTTAGTTGTTCCCAGACATTCTGGTACATTGTGTCTTTTTTCTCATTGGTTTCAAAGAAATTATTTATTTCTGCCTTAATTTAGTTATTTACCAGGTAGCCATTCAGGAGCAGGTTGTTCACTTTCCATGTAGTTGTGTGGTTTTGAGTGAGTTTCTTAATCCTGAGTTCTAATTTGATTGCACCATAGTCTGAGAGACTGTTTGTTATGATTTCCATTCTTTTGCATTAGCTGAGGAGCGTTTTACTTCCAATTATGTGGTCAATTTTAGAATAAGTGCAATGAGGTGCTGAGAAGAATGTATATTCTGTTGATTTGGGGTGGAGAGTTCTACAGATCTCTATTAGATCCACTTGGTACAGAGCTGAGTTCAAGTCCCAAATATCCTTGTTAATTTTCTGTCTTGTTGATCTAATATTGACAGTGGGGTGTTAAAGTCTCTCACTATTATTGTGTGGGAGTCTAAGTCTCTTTGTAGGTCTCTAAGAACTTGCTTTATAAATCTGGGTGCTCCTGTATTGGGTGCATATATATTTAGGATAGTTAGCTCTTCTTGTTGAACTGATCCCATTACCATTATGTAATGGCCTTCTTTGTCTCTTTTGATCTTTGTTGGTTTAAAGTCTGTTTTATCAGAGACTAGAATTGCAACCTCTGCTTTTGTTTAATCTCCATTTGCTTGGTAAATATTCCTCCATCCCTTTATTTTGAGCCTATGTGTGTCTTTGCATGTGAGGTGGGTCTCCTGAATACAGCACACTGATGGGTCTTGACTTTTTATCCAATTTGCCAGTCTGTGTCTTTTAATTGGGACATTTAGCCTGTTGACATTTAATGTTAATGTTGCTATGTGTGAATTTGATCCTGTCATTTTGATGCTAGCTGGTTATTTTGCCCATTAGTTGATGCAGTTTCTTCATAGTGTTGATAGTCTTTACAATTCGGTATGTTTTTGCAGTGGTTGGTACCAGCTTTTCCTTTCCATATTTAGTGCTTCCTTCAGGAGCTCTTATAAGGCAGGCCTGGTGGTGACAAAATCCCTCAGCATTTGCTTGTCTGTAAAGGATTTTATTTCTCCTTCGCTTATGAAGGTTAGTTTGGCTGGATATGAAATTCTAGGTTGAAAATTCTTTTCTTTAAGAATGTTGAATATTGGCACCCACTCTCTTCTGGTTTGTAGGGTTTCTGCAGAGAGATCCACTGTTAGTCTGATGGGCTTCCCTTTGTGGGTAACCCGACCTTTCTCTCTGGCTGCCCTTAACATTTTTTCCTTCATTTCAACTTTGGTGAATCTGAAATTATGTGTCTTGGAGTTGCTCTTCTCAAGGAGTATCTTTGTGGTGTTCTCTGTATTTCCTGAATTTGAACGTTGGCTGTCTTGCTAGGTTGGGGAAATTCTCCTCTATAATATCCTGAAGAGTGTTTTCCAACTTGGTTCCATTCTTCCCTTCACTTTCAGGTACACCAATCACATGTAGGTTTGGTCTTTTCACATAGTCCCATATTTTTTGGAGGCGTTGTTCGTTTCTTTTCATTCTTTTTTCTGTAATCTTGTCTTTAAACTTTATTTAATTAAGTTGATCTTCAATCTCTGATATCCTTTCTTCGGCTTGATTGATTTGCTTATTGATACTTGTGTATGCTTCATGATGTTCTTGTGCTGTGTTTTTCAGCTCCATCAGGTCATTTATGTTTTTCTCTAAACTGGTTATTCTAGTCAGCAATTCTTCTAATCTTCTTTTGAGGTTCTTCGCTTCCTTGCGTTGGGTTAGAACATGCTCCTTTAGCTTGGAGGAGTTTGTTATTAACCACCTTCTGAAGCCTATTTCTGTCAATTTGTCAAACTCATTCTCCATCCAGTTTTGTTCCCTTGCTGGCGAGGAGTTGTGATCCTCTGGAGGAGAAGAGGCATTCTGGTTTTTGGAATTTTCAGCATGTTTGCACTGGTTTTTCCTCGTCTTCATGGATTTTTCTACCTTTGGTCATTGATGTTGGTGACTTTTGGATGGGGTTTCTGTGTGGACGTCCTTTTTGTTGATGGTGATGCTATTTCTTTCTGTTTGTTAGTTTTCCTTCTAACAGTCAGGCCCCTCTGCTGCAGGTCTGCTGGAGTTTGCTGGAGGTCCACTCCAGACCCTGTTTGCCTGGGTATCACCAGCGTAGGCTGCAGCAAAGCAAAGATTGCTGCCTGTTCCTTCCTCTGGAAGCTTTGTCCCAGAGGGGTACCCACCAGATGCCAGCCGGAGCACTCCTGTGTGAGGTGTCTGTTGACCCCTGCTGGGAGTTGTCTCCCAGTCAGGAGGCACGGGGTTCAGAGACCCACTTGAGGAGGCAATCTGTCCCTTAGCCGGGTTCAAGCACTGTGCTGGGAGATCCACTGCTCTCTTCAGAGCCAGGAGGCAGCAACGTTTAAGTCTGCTGAAGCTGCACCCACAGCCACCCCTTCCCCCAGGTGCTCTGTCCCAGGGAGATGGGAATCTTATCTATAAGCTCCTCACTAGGGCTGCTGCCTTTCTTTAAGAGATGCCCTCCCCAGAAAGGGAGAATCTAGAGAGGCAGTCTGGCTACAGAGGCTTTGCGTGGCTGTGGTGGACTCTGCCCAGTTCGAACTTCCTGGCACCTTTGTTTACACTGTGAGGGGAAAACCACCTACTCAAGCCTCAGTAATTGCAGATGCCCCTGCCCCCACCAAGCTGGAGCATCCCAGGTCAACTTCAGACTGCTGTGCTGGCAGCAAGAATTTCAAGCCAGTGGATCTTAGTTTGCTGGGCTCCATGGGGGTGGGATCCTCTGAGCTAGACCACTTGGCTCCCTAGCTTCAGCCCCCTTTCCGGGGGAGTGAATGGTTCTGTCTCGCTGGCATTCCATGCACCACTGGCGTATGAAAAAAAAACTCCTGCAGCTAGCTCAGTGTTTGCCCAAACAGCCACCCAGTTTTGTGCTTAAACCCCAGAGCCCTGGTGGTGTAAGCACCAGCAGGAATCTCCTGGTCTGCGGGTTGTGAAGACTATGGGAAAAGTGTAGTATTCTGGCCAGAGTGCACTATTCCTCATGGCACAGTCCCTCATGGCTTCCCTTGGCTAGGCGAGGGAGTTCCCTGACCCCTTGTGCTTCCCAGGTGAGGGGACACCCCACCCTGCTTCAGCTTGCCCTGCATGGGCTGCACCCACTGTCTAACCAGTCCCAATGAGATGAGCTGGGCATCTCAGTTGGAAATGCAGAAATCACCCACCTACTGCGTTGATCTCACTGGGAGTTGCAGACTGGAGCTGTTCCTATTTGGCCATCTTGCCAGCCACCCATATCTTGTATTTTAAAAAATTTTTCCATCCTGGCTAACATGATGAAACCCCGTCTCTACTAAAAATACAAAAAAATTAGCCAGGCATGGTGGTGGGCACCTGTAGTCCCAGCTACTCGGGAGGCTGAGGCAGGAGAATGGCATGAACCCGGGAGGCAGAGCTTGCAGTGAGCCGAGATCTCACCACTGCACTCCAGCCTGGGTGACAGAGTGAGACTCCATCTCAAAAAAAAAAAAAAAAATTTTTTTGCCAAGCATTCTTAATGTGCTAACTTTGTACAAATCTCTGATCAAAGTACTTTACAAACTCAGTTAATGTCTACAACCCTATGAGGTAGATACTCTTTATCTTTCTATTTTACAGATGAGAAGAATGAGACATAGAGATTTTTTTTTAAAACTTAAGAAAAGTAAAATACACAAGGACAGAGGATAAAACAGTGGTGACAAGGGATGAGGGCTGGCAGGGGAGGAGGGGAGATGAAGAAGGATACAAAGGATATAAAGGATACAAAGTAGCAAATGTGTAGGATGAAAAATTCTAGAGATCTAATGTACAACATGAAGACTATAGCTAATAATATTATATTGCATTAGAAATTTTTGCTGAATAGTTTAGCAGCTCTCACCACACATGCACACGCACACACACCTAAGTATGTGAGATTATAGATATGTGAATTTGCTCCAGTAGAGTAACCATTTTGCTATTTATATGTATCCTGTAACATGATGTTGCACACCTAAAATCTATTCAATACATTTTATAAAAGAAGAAAAAAAGAAAAACTTATCCAAGTTCACATAACTAGTAAGCCAAGCCTAGGTGATCCCAGAGTCTGCACTGAACTGTTTTCTTCTGAAAACATTTTACAACATCAAAATTGTTCCAATATTGCTTGATGGTCTAGTAAATATGCATTCAGTGACACTGGATTACACAGAAAGCGAAGCAACAATAACAAAATTTTAAAATTGAGGTTTTTGGGCACTGCAACATATTCAGCCAGAAACTTTTTAGTTTAAGTTCCATAGTTGATTCTCTTTTCAAATATGACATTTCCTAATTCAGCATCATAGATTTTGTTCAGATATAGTATTTTGGAGATTTGAACTGGAAAAGTTGAGCAATACATATCCAGATCAAAGGGGGGAAAAAGCAATTTGTTTACCTAATGAAAATTCAAACAGATTCTGGGCATATTTTCATGGGCTGGATTTGGAGGTCTAGGATTGTAGCTTTGAAGTACACTTCAAACTTTAATAATAATCCTTGTCTTAGTGTTTGTCTGTGTTGCAGTGGCCAAATGTGTGAACTCCAGAGTTTTAAATGCTGTTGTGCTCCTGCTGTCATGCCTGATGATACAACAATTGATCATCCAACACAAAGAATAAGAAGGCCTGACGCCTGTAGAGATCAAAACAACTACTATCAAAAACACGTTACATGATCATGACCCATCAAATAGTGCTAGGTATCTGGATTGATCAAGTCCCCAGAATATAATGGTGCATCCTTCATCTTAGTTTGAAGAATGACCAGAATGGGGGAGGGAGCATTAAAATGAAAAATGGTCATGCTGGCAGCTCTGCTGTGAGGGGGAATGAAAAGTGAAAGAGAAACCACACCTGCAAGACAATAATGGCTCCAGAACAAACTGTAGGAAACCAAACCATAATTGCAGACTATTAAAGCTCAAAGTCTTGAACACCAGCTCCTTCAGACCCATAGTTTCTTGAGAAAAGCACAGACAAGCTGATCTAACACTAACAACAGGAACTCTGCAGAGATGCACATATTATAAAAATAAGTTCACTGACTATCTAACTACTCTTTTCTTTTCAGATTTGGTCCAGTTTCTGCCAATACCATTCTGTTAATAACTTCAGCCTCCAAAATTCCCTAAGCACCCCCTTCCAAACTCCTTTGAGACACTTCAGTTACACTGGTATGCATTCTCCCTTGCTGGAAGCAGCAAGCTAATAAACCTGACTACAGCTGTGCTCCTGGTAGTGTTTGGCTGGCTGTCTTTAACACCTTTGTTAACACAAAGGAAGAAGCCCTCTAACACAAAGTGATCTTCCAATCATTCTTCCCTATCATGTGTAGAGGGTACACAGAGAAATATACATATACACATATATATAAAATTCAAGTGCATTTCATACTCCTATATTGACTACTACTAATACTATTCTATGGTACTGATTTCATTGATGCTATATTGGTGATTATATGTTTGTACACATGATCCAAATTAGCATAGGTATATGCTTTTTATGGAAATGTGAGTTTGACCACATTCAATAATATTATGAGTCTATTAATATTGAGTCAGACTCTGTACTTAACAATGACTAATCCATCATTTTTCAGAAGTCGTTTAAGTATTTAGAGATCTGTAACTCTGCAGTGCTTTGCATGAGAAATGTGCACTCTCTTTGCCTTACCTCACTAGATAGTCATTGATAGAGAACTTCAGTGTCTAGCCCTGTCACTTTGACATCTTTCCTCAGAGCTAAATTTACTTTCAATAATAAAGATGCATGAAATAATTCTTCAAACTTTATGTATTAGATCTTTGTCTCTTTTTGTTTCTGTCTGTCCATACACATAAACACTGTCTACACACACACACACACTTTTTTTTCCTTAGAAAAGTAACCCCTTTTAGTATATTTTTTTCTAACTGAATACACTAGTGAGAAGTTGTCTTTTAATTATTTGTCTCCCATAAGCAAGGAGCCATGGCCTTCTTAATTCATTTTGATAGAATATTGGAATGCTGGAACTATAAGTGATATTAGTGATTGTAACAGCCAGGGTTCTCCAGAAAAACAGAACATAGTAGGACACACACACACATACACACACGTGCACACACCAGCCTATTCAAAGTGAAGCGTGAAGATGACAAGGCTAAATATGACTTACATCCACCTAATGAATAGCAAATATATTTTCTCTTTCTGATGATTTTCTTAACAACATGTTATTTTCTCTGGCTTACTTTATTGTAAGAATACAGTATAATACATGTAACCTACAAAAATATGTATTAATTGCCTATTTATGTTATCCATAAGGCTGCCTCCAGTTAACAGTAGGCTATTAGTAATTAAGTTTTGAGGAAGTCAAGAGTTACACATAGCTTTTCAACTGTATGGAGAGGTTGGTCCCTCTAACTCTCACATTGTTCAATGGTCCACTATATATACATATATAGTCCCTTCACTTTAAGGATTTTTTCTCTTTTTTTGAGATAAAGTCTTGCTCTCTCATACAGGCTAGAGTGCAGTGGCATGATCTCAGCTCACTGCAACCTCCTGCTTCCCAAGTTCAAGTGATTCTCCTGCCTCAGCCTCCCAAGTAGCTGGATTACAGGCGTGCACCACCACGCCCAGCTAATTTTTGTAGTTTTAGTAGAGATGGGGATTTTGCCATGTTGGCCAGGCTGGTCTCGAACTCCTGACCTCAAGTGATGTGCTCACCTCGGTCTCCCAAAGCGCTGGGATTACGAGTGTGAGCCACCACACCTGGCCCACTTTAAGGAATTTTTTTAAAGAAATAAGTTCATAGGATTGCAAGGGCTGGCTAGTCCTGAATCTGTAGTGCAGGCCCCAGGCTGGAAATTCGAGGAGGAGTTAATGTTGCAGCCTTGAGGTAGAATTTCTTCTTCTTTGGAAAACTTCAATTTCTGTTCTTAAGGCCTTCGACTGATTGTATAAGGCCCACCCACATTTTCAAGGGTCAACTCCTTTAAAGTCAACTGATTATAGACGTTAGTCAACATCTGTAAAATACTTTCACAGCAACTCCTAAGTAGTGTTTGATTAAATAAATGGGTACTATAGCCTGGAGAAGTTGACACATAACACTAACTACTGTAGAGATCATCTAAACAAACTCAATTAATTTTACACATGGCTAGTCACCTAATATATTTAGGGAATACTAGAATGCCCAAGTCTATTTATACTAGACTGAGAGTTCTCACCAATCGAAAACCTTGATGTATACCACTGTATTTGTAAACAGACAATAGTTCCTAAGTATTTGTTGTTCATGGAATTTCTTATGCTTGTGATTCATGTGAAAAGAGTATCCTGAGATTGTTAGGAGCACTTTATTAAAGGATATAATACATGGATCAACCAACTGCGATTACCAGGATACACATAGTAAATTTACTGATGCATTTGTAAGTCTTAAGAATGGAATGAAAATATTTGAAACACATACAAATATTGTTGAGCTGTTTTATAAATTGGGTGACTAAAGACCACTAAGTTACTTTTTATTTTACCTCCAACTTGCAATTATACTTTAATAAAACTATCTAATAGTTTATATATAAAATAAATTTTGCTTAACTCACATTTACTTATTTCACAAATCAGGTAATATTAAGATGTGTTATTTATAAGAATTTGCATTTTTCTTTACTCAGAATACTTACAGGCTTCCAGTGAGATTATATCATAAATTAGTTTCTAAATAATGCTAAAAAATTCATTGGAAAATTTTTTTTATAATAGAAAGTGGGATTTCTAATTAGATCATTTGGCTTTGTTACAAAATGTGTAGTTTTTAAAATCAAGGATATATTGCTGTGAGATTCTCAATATTCACCTTTTTGAAAAACCAGAATATCTGTAAATGAACTAGATATTAGATAAAAAGCATACCATGACATAATCTTTTAGGTCATAAGAAAAGTCCAAACATTTTATTAGTGACTTCATCATTTAGTCAGAAAAGAAGATTTTAGTTTCCTCAAAATTTTTGGTAAAATATCAGCAACAATTCAAAAAATTACTCAGTATATAACAAAACAAAAGAAAAAAGACAAAAATGCCAAGTAAAAAAAACAGTGGGCAAAGAATACAAACAGGGAAATTCGAAACAAGAAATGTAAACTCCCAATAGAATATAAAATAAGCTTAATTATACTAGGATTAATACTATAAAAATTAAAATTAGATATTTTCAGCCTACTAAACTGTGAAGTAGTAGAAGTACTAACTTTAGTGTTGGTGGGATATATACCTTCTGTATTACTGTTGGTTATAGACATTTGTAATTTCTTCCAGTAGGTCAATTTGGAAATCTTTATAAAAAAAACTCTTGGAAAAAATGCATATTTTTCATTTCAGTCCATTTTCTATTACTTATAACAGAATATCTGAAACTTGATCATTTATAAAGAAAATGAATGTATTTCTTACAATTCTGAAGACTGAGATGTCGCAAGTGAGAGCCTTCTTGCTGGTAGGAACTCTACAGAGTTTTCTGAAGTGGTGCTGGGTATCACAAAGTGAGGTAGCTAAGTGTGCTAGCATGCCAACTCAGATCTCTCTTTCCCTTCTTATAAAGACACCAGTTCCCCTCCCATGACAATACATTAATCCATTAACCCATTAATCCATGAATATATTAATCCATTAATCTGTCTTCATGACTCACTCACCTGTTAAAGGTCCAAGTCTCAATACTACCACGTTGAAGATTAAGTTGCAGCATGAGTTTTTGGAGGATACATTCAAACCATATCATTCTTTTTCTTAGTAATTTAATTCCTAGGAATTTATCTTAAGGATATTATCAAATAAGTGGACAAGAATGGATGTAGTAAGATATTCATGTTTGTAATAATTATAAATTAATATAAAAAGGAAAATTGCTCTATAAGTTACAGTTTATTCATGCAATGAAATACTCTGCAGCCTTTAAAATGTTATACATGAATATTTAATGATGAAAAGTCAGGTTATTTAAAAAGTATACATAGCATACATAATATGATTCCAGTTTTTAAAAGTATGATGGTATACACTGAAAAATGTCTGGAAATGCAAAAAGCAAAGTCTTAGTAGTTGATCTGGACAGTGGGATGACCAGCGTTGTTTCCTTCTTTTGGCTTACTTTCATTTTATGTACCTTTAATAACATGAGTTTTCATCTAATGGGAAAAATAATGAGTTATTTTTAATTTAAAAAGAAAAAGATGTGCCCAATAAATAAGATGTTACTAAACAGTAGATGTTTACTTTCCAAACCAGAGACATGCTGGTATGAACTGAACTGTACCCCCAAAGCCCTGTCAATTCCTGCATTGAAGCCCTAACCCCCAATGTGACTATATTTGAGGATACAGCTTTTAGAATGTCATTAAGGTTAAACTAAGTCATAAAGATGGAGCCCTAATTCGATTAGATTGGTGGCCTCATAGGAAGAGGAGGACAGAGAGATCTTTATCTGCACAGGCTGAGGAAAGTCCCTGTGAGCACACAGTGCAAAGATGGCTGTCCATAAGCCAGAATATACTGGCACCCTGATCTCAAACTTCCCAGCTTCCAAAACTGAGAAACTAAACTTTCCTTGTTTAATTCACCCAGTCTATGGTATTTTGTTCTGGCAGCCCTTGCTGACTAAGACACATGCTTTCAGTCATAAATTTTACCCTGCCTGCTCCCTAAAAGATGTAAATTGGCTAAAATTGGGCTACCATTAATAAATTCTGTTAAGCCAGAGGAATGAACTTAGTCTAGACTCAGAAGAGGATGTTGTCTTTGGAAGAGCTGCAAGGCTGGTATGAAGATGATGGTGGAAGCAGTATAAGCAATGGCATGAAAGTGGGGCAATATGTGGCATGGCCAGGGGATAAGATGCAGACCAAGGAAAGATGACCAGATGGTTGGGTTCTCATTCTCATGAAATATCCTTTCAAAATGGTTACCAAACTTTCACAAATTGACAAAGAGAAGCTGTCAGGTACTATAATATCCTTTGATATATTTGTATTTTCAGACCTAGGTCATTCTGCCAATGCAGTGAAGGATGACAAGGAAAGAGAAAAGTTAGAGGCAAAACCAATCTCATGTGATTTCAGCCACTGATTTAAAGAAAGAAAAAAAACCTTTCAATCAGAAAATTTTTACAACTTCAAAATAGCCCTTGAAACAGATGAATTAAATGTTTTCTCACTATGTTATGGCATATTGTGTATATGCAACAAATATTTTCTCATAAGTTTCCCCATGCTTCTTTAATACAACCCTGCCCTAATTACTTTTTTTTGGTCATCCATTAATTTGGAGGAAATTCTCAGGTGTCTATTTTTGAAGTCATCTCTTTATGCACCCAAATTGTTCTGACAGCGTCAGTCTATGCTTTTTAAAACTGATATCCACTTAAATTCTCTACTGTTTCATGACCAGCTTGTTCTATGCTCCTTCCAGGAAGCAATGGAATCTCTATTCTAGCATCTACAAAACCCCATGTACATCTGCCATGCAATATAATAACAATGATAATATAAATATTTGGCTGAAGTGGAGATAAGTGAGGCAGAACCCATGAATGTCTCAACTGACAGTTTGATATGCTGTCTCTGTCTATCTTGAGTCACTGTCCTGCATAAAGTGTTGAAAGTGTAATTAAAAGATTGGCATAATAGTTCTAATTAGCAAGACGTTGTACAAGAATAAATTAATTTTAAAGTTGTGATAACAAGCTCATTGGCATCCTATGTATGTTAGATTTGGTGGGATGCTTATAGAGGCCATGTCAATGTGACTAATTGGCTGTGGGACTGATGCAATTGGTTAAACTGATTCTCTACAGGTTTTCTCAACTGCTTATGAGTTCTGGATTCAGATGTTATGGGTCCTTGGAACTAAGGTGCTACAGTGAGCTAGACTGCTGTCCTATAATCTATATGAGTCATATAACTGGGAATTGTTTTTAATCTTCTTCCATTCCTCTAACCCCATCATCACTATACTATTTGCAAATCCTCCAGTCATCTGAATGCTATTACAGAGCCAACTAAATGGAGAGGATTCATTTAACTGACACAAAAGAGCTCTGAGAGTCTCCTTTCCCCAACCTCATTCTGCCTAAATTACCACATGATGAACATGCATTTATTTTTGTAATAATAATTAGCATTATTGCAGTTCATATTTTCCAAGAGCAGTAATATTTCATTTTTAAATCTCCACGGCTTTATGAGTTAGGTCAGTGTTTTTCCTGTATAACAAATTTGGAAACTGAGGCATCATGGGGTTAAAATGCAAATGACTTACTCATAGTCACAGTGCTGGGATTAAAGCCCAGGAGAAGTGACCCAATTCTGGGTTCAGAGCAATGAGCAACACTCCTTCCTCACCTGAGTTTTGGGGTTTATATTAATTTTAGCTTATAATAGTGTGACTGCTACCTAAAAGCAATTTTCTATAGATCTGAGAAAGTTTCATATCCATCATGTTAAGCAACATTCTAAAATCATTTCTACCTTTTTAACTTTGTAATTTATCTTTAAATGCCCATATACACCCAAGGCACATACATCTAGGAATTGTTAACATGTACCACAATGTTGATATTGCACATTTTGAACAAAAGAATTAGCTAAAAAATTAGATAAAATGAAATCAAATTGGAAAGAGAAAAAAACAACACAAATCTTTCCTTACAATTTAGTCAAACTGAAGGCTACTATAGACATGAAAATATGCTGTAACTTAGAAAACCTTAAATTCTTTTGATAAATACCTCTGTTGTTACCTAATTTCTTCAGAAGGGCCCCTACCAAACCTTAAATGTTCATATTTCTATTGATGCAACATAATTTCCCCATTTTAATAAGTGGTGTGTTATATTTTTATTTAACTTATTTTCTGATTACTGTTTTCAGTTCCAAATGGTCCTGATGTTCTTTGGAAGAGTGTCCAAAGAAAACAAACTTTTTTTTAGCTCTCTCTCTATAGATAGATAGATAGATACACACACACACAATTTATATACACACACATACACATACATGCACATATATATTTATATATAGTTAATTGGCAAGATAAAATTGCATACATTTATGGTTTACAACATATTTTGATCTATACATTGTGGAAGGGCAAAATCAAGCTATTTAACATATGCATTACCTCACATACTGTCATTTATTTTTTGTGGTGAGAACACTTAAAATCTACTCTCTTAGCAATTTTCAAGAATGCAATATATTGTTATTAACTATAATCACCATATTGTATAATAGATCTCTTGAATTTACTCTTCCTAACTGAAATTTCATATCCTTTGACCATCTCCCCAACCCTCCCTTCAACCCTCCCCCTGCTTTCAGCCCCAGGTAACTAACCACTATTTTTTTTTTTCTTTTTTTTTTTTACTTTAAGTTCTGGGATACATGTGCAGAGCGTGCAGGTTTGTTACATAGGTATACATGTGCCATGCTGGTTTGCTGCACCCAACAACCCATCATCTACTTTAGGTATTTCTCCTAATGCTATCCCTCCTCTTGCCTGGCATCCTCTGACAGGCCCCGGTGTGTGATGTTCCCCTCCCTGTGCCCATGTGTTTTCATTGTTCAGCTCCCACTTATGAGTGAGAACATGCAGTGATTGGTCTTCTGTTCCTGTGTTAGTTTGCTGAGAATGATGGGTTTCCAGCTTCATCCATGTCCCTGAAAGGACATGACCTCGTCCTTTTTTATGGCTGCATAGTATTTCCTGGTATATATGTGCCACATTTTCTTCATCCAGTGTAACACTGATGGGCATTTGGGTTGGTTCCAAGTCTTTGCTATTGTGAATAGTGCTGCAATAAACATACATGTGCATGTGTCTTTATAGTAGAATGACTTATAATCCTTTGGGTATATACCCAGTAATGGGATTGCTTGGTCAAATGGTATTTCTTGTTCGAGATCCTTGAGGAATCTCCATACTGTCTTCCACAATGGTTGAACTAATTTACACTCCCACCAACAGTGTAAAAGCATTACTATTTCTCCACATCCTTTCTGGCATCTGTTGTTTCCTGACTTTTTAATGATCACCATTCTAACTGGCGTGAGATGGTATCTCATTGTGGTTGTGATTTGCATTTCTCTAATGACCAGTAATAATGAGCTTTTTTTCATATGTTTGATGGCCACATAAATGTCTTCTTTAGAGAAATATCTGTTCATATCCTTTGCCCACTTTTTGATGGGGTTGTTTTTTTCTTGTAAATTTGTTTAAGTTCTTTGTAGATTCTGGATATTAGCCCTTTGTCAGACAGATAGATTGCAAAATTTTCTCCCACTATTCTACTCTGCTGTTAATTCTACTTCTTTAGGTTCCACATTTAAGTGAGATCATGTGGTACTTGTCCTTCTGTGCCTGGCTTATTTCACTTAGGATGATGTCCTCTAGATTCACTCATGTTGTCACTACTGACAGAATTTCCTTCGTTATAATGGCTGAATAGCTCTTTCCCATCTTGCATGATGGCAGGTGAAAAAGTTGAGAAGCCAGATACTAAGGAGAAGAAACCCAAAGCCAAGAAGTCTGATACTGGTAGCAAGGTGAAAAAGGGTACCCTCAAGGCTAAAAAGCCCAAGAGGAGAAAGCCCTGTTGCAGCTGAAATTCTATCCTTGTCAAACGAATTGCCAGATATTCCCAATCTGCTATGTATTCCAGAAAGGCCATGTACAAGAGGAAGTACTCTGCCGCTAAACCCAAGGTTGAAAAGAAAAAGGAGAAGGTTCTTGCAACTGTTGCAAAACCAATTGATGATAACAAGAATAGCAGTACCAGGTTGGTTAAACTTCTCAAAGGGCCTAGATATTATCCTACTAAAGATATGACTCGAAAGATTTTGAGCCATGTGCACATGTACCCTAAAACCTAAAGTATAATAACAAAAAAAAAAAGAAAGGAAAAAAAAAAGATTCTGAGCCATGTCAAAAATCCCTTCAGTCAGCACATGAGAAAACTGTGAGCCAGCATCACCCGTGGGACCATTCTGCTCATCCTCACTAGGTGCCACAGAGGCAACGGGGTGGTTTTCTTGAAGTAGCTGACTAGTGACCTGTTACTTGTGACTGGACCTCTGGTCCCCAATCGAGTTCCTCTACAAAGAGCACGTCGGAAATTTGTCATTGCCACCTCAACCAAAATTGATATCAGCAATGTGAAAATCCAAAAACATCTTACTGACATTTACTTCAAGAAGAAGAAGCTACAGAAGCCCAGACACCAGGAAGGTGAGATCTTCAACACAGAAAGAGAGAAATACGAGATTACAGAGCAGTACAAAGTTGATCAGAAAACTGTGGACTCAAAAATTTTACCAAACTCAAAGCTATTCCTCAGCTCCAGGGCTACCTGTGATCTGTGTTTGCCCTGATGAATGGAATTTATCCTCACTAATTAGTGTTCTAAATTCCTTAAGAACCACCTAATGAAATAACTTACATATTTAAGTAAATAAAAAATAAAGGCTGAGTAGTATTCCTTTGTGAAAACAGTCATTTTTTAAACCTTTACCTTCTGTGTGGACCCATAGCACTTAGAATAGTATTGTCAGAAATCTTTCTTTACAGTTGGTTGTTCCAGGAGCCTTTACAATCTTGATTTATAATTTTTTCAGTAGAATATCATCAACTGTCCTACTCATCATAGTATAATATTCATGATTCAAGTCATCTGTGACTATAGTGGTCTTTCAAGCTTATTTGTTTATTGTCTTATATCTCAGTTTGAGTAGGTTACTGTGGCAACAGGCACTATAGAAATGTACAAGATAAATAATGGACTATGAATCTTCACAGGTGTCCAGCTAGGATATTTTTAATGAAAAGCCACTCTAAAATTGAAAGAATGTTTCTCATATATGTTATGACCCACATGTTGAAATCACTCATTTATAAACAGGTATGCCTATCACCAAAAAGCCAGGTGAGTTCTTCTCAATTTAGAAACACACTTTAGGAAGTTACTTTAGGTTTGCACTTAGCAAAATAATTAAAATAGTTTTACTTTATTTTTCTTAAAGTTGCCAAGCCTAAAAGCATCACAAACACTAAATGGATTCATTGTTTTTCTTCATCCATCTCAGCTCAAATCAGATGTGGCTTAACATTTGCTCTATAACAAGCACTTGTATGTCTTGATGTACAAATTTCATAGGCAAATTTTAAAGGAACTTTGACAAATGGCAATATCTGTAGATGGATTGAAGCCCAGGAGTATGAGAAGTCTGGAATTCATTTTGTGTACAGAATAGTTAAAGGAGCAGGGTGAAAAAAAAGACAACAGAGCACATGAGAGCTGCCTCCAGGGTTTGAAGATTCAGTGAAAGAGACAACTTATTCTGTAGCTCTCTGGAATGCAAAAATACAATCCAAGTGTAGCGGTGAGAAGAGGTAGGTTTGGTTTCCACATACAAAGTGGCTGTGCAACACCAAGAGCTCGTCAGTATAGAAACAACGGCCTCATGATGTAGTGAGCTGCCTGAGAGAATTCCTGGAGGGCGGGATGCTTGGAAAAGAAAGCTGCTAGGATCCCTTCAAACTCCGTTACATAATTCTTGGATAAGAATTGTGAACATTTGGTGAGCTACCATATGTTTTACCTATTTTAGCTCATTGCATCCTCACAAGAATCTTATGAAGTAGATACTATTATTACATAAACAAGGAAACTGAGTGGCAACAACAAAATTCAATACTTTGTCCAAGGCCACTTGATAGGAATAGTGGATTTGGAATTCCAACCGAAATAATTTGATGCCACAGCCAAAGCCAACTACTATGCCACAGAGCTCTTAAAACTGAGTGGCACGTTGGTTCTGTGTGACCCTAAATGTCTCCAAACAACCCTTCAGAAGTCTATGTCTATTAATAGTCTCATCTTTAGCAGTGATGCTACATATCACAAGTGTATGCGGTGTCTAAATTCAACTAGATACTAGAAGTACAACTATTTGTGTGTTTGTGTGTGCATGTGTGTATGCATGTACGTTAGGGAAGCAGTCTGAGAATATTTGGGCATTGAAAATGAGTTATCATGTATTTGCACTTAAGGCTCCTGTCTTCTGTCCACTTCTCTATCAACACTTTTTTACTGGGTGACTCATCTTGTCTCATGGCTTTACATGCTATCTACATATTGATTTCTCAAATTTAAATCTCCAGCTCTGACTCCCCAGCTTTGATCTCCAGACACATCTATATTCCTGCCTGCTTATCATGGATGTCCAATTTGGGATGCCCAAAGTACAATTCTTTCCAAAAGCTTACCTATGTGTATAGGCTTTTGCCAGAAATAAATATTTTATCTCTCTTTTTAAATTGAGTTTTGCCTCTCCACATTATACTAATACATAATGAACATGATTTTACAAGTTCCATTTTCATTTTCCAGGGCACAGTAACTCAAACCATATTATCTGAAAGCTGTGTTAAATGTCAGTTATTTCAAATACTCTTTCCAGTGACGTCAGCAAGATGGCTGACTAGAGTTACCTGGTACCCGTCACTCCCACAAAGATGAATTAAAACAATGAATAAACAACTGTATTTTGACTAAAGTGACTGAGGAAGTACACTGGAGAGCCCCAGGGGAGAAGGGAAATCCTTGTGAAGCATGGAAGCCCTTGATAACACCACAGAGAGGGGAGCGAGGCATCCTGACTCTGCCACAAGGTCTCCCCTTCCTGAATGAGCTCAGAGTCAGGGGAGACATTTTCTTATGGAGAAAAAGCAAGACAGAGATCTCCATCAGTCCCCACTGCTGCCACATACACCAGCCATCCTTGCTATCTAAAAGTTCCTTGGTCCTCAAAGGCCCCAAATCCAGTTTGGAGAGCAACTGGAAGTACATACAGCTACACTGACTTAGAGTAGAAACCCACCTTGAGCATCTTCCAACCCTAAGACTAAGCACCTATGGTTTGGGGCAATCTTGAAATTGGACCCACTGCTAGGCATCCTGCACCACCATCAGGACAAACTCCTACAGCCTACGCCCCTGAGGCAATAACAGACATCACTAATTCCGATTACAACTGAAAAAACTGCACAGGGATCACACTAATGAATCTACTCAGAAAAAAAAGCCAATGTCCCATACCCAAACAACACCCTAGGGAGTCATCTACAGGCAAAAGTCTCTCTCTATAAAAGTTACTCTATAAAATTAGAAAAAGCTTCTATTCCACTAGATGTGCAGAGATCAATGTAGGGATATAAAGACATGAAGCAAGAAAACATGACACTCCGAAATGAATACAATTAGTCTCTAGTGACAGACCCCAAAGAAAAGGACATATATAGAATGCCTGAAAGGATCAATTCAACAAGAGGATATAACAGTTGTAAATACATATGTGCCCAACAATGAAGCACCCAAATATATAAAGCAAATAATATTATTAGATATAAAGGGAGAGACAGATGCAAAACATAAAAGTAGGGCACTTCAACACCCCACTTTCAACAATAGGCAGATCATCTAGACAAAAAAATCAACAGAAACAGCAAACTTAAACTGTACCACAGACCAAATGGCCCTAATAAACATTTACAAAACACTCCATCTAACAGCTGCAGAATACACTTTCTTCTCAACTACATGTGAAACATTTTCCAGGTAGATCACATGTTAGGCCACAAAACAATTTTTAACAAATTTAAGAATACAGAGATCATATCAGGTATCTTTTCTGACCACCATGGTATGAATCTAGAAGTCAACAATTAGAAAAACTTTGGAAACTTTAGAAGTATGTGAACATTAAACAACATGTTTCTAAACAACCAAGAGTCAATGATGAAATTGAAAGGGAAATTAAAAATTTCCTTGAGAGAAATGAGAATGGAAACACATCAAACCTATGTGATCTAAGATCTAAAGTTGATAGCAACAAATGTCTACACCAAAAAATAAAGAGATATAATAACCTAACAATATTGTGCAAGAAACAAGAAAAACAAGAGCAAACTAACCTAAAATTAGTAGAAGGAAGGAAATAATAAAGCTCAGAGTAGAAATAAAATGGAGACTAAAAACCAATTTAAAAAATCAACAAAATAGAGTTGGCTTATTGAAAAGATAAATAAAATGGACAAACCTTTAGCTAGACTAAGAAAAAAGTGAGAAGGCTGAAATAAATAAAACCAGAGATGAAAAAGGAGACATTACAACTGATACCACAAAAGACAAAGATCATGAGACTATTATGAATAGCTATATACCAACAAATTTAATAACATAGAAGAAGTGGATAAATTCCTGAACATACAGTGTACTGTGATTAAATTATGAAAATATAGAAAATCTGAACAGACCAATAACAAGTGAGGAAATTGAATCAGTAATAAAAAGTCTTCCATCAAAGAAAAGCCCAGGACCTGATTGATGGCTTCCATGATGAATTCCACCAAACATTTAAAGAAGAATGAATACCAATTCTTTTTTAAATACTCCAGAAAATTAAGAAGGAATACTTCCAAACCCATTTTATGAGGTCAGTATTAGCCTAATTCCAAAAACAAATAAGTACACAACAAAAATAACAAAATTACAGGTCAATATCCCTGATGAACATAGATGCAAACATTCTCAGTGAGATACTAGCAAACCAAATCCAACAGTGCATTAAAAAGATCATTCACCATAATCAAGTGGGATTCATGCCAGACATTCAGGGAAGATTTAACATATGCAAATAAAAAATTTGATCCACCATATTAACAAAACGACAAAAAGCATATGATCATTTCAAAAGATGAAGAAAAAGCATTTGACAGAATTCAACAACCATTCATGATTAAAAATAAATCTCTAAAAATTAGGTATAGAAGGTGTCTACCTCAACACAACAAAGGCCATATATAACAAACCTATAGCTAACATCATACTCAACGGTGAAAAGCTAAAATCTTTTTCTGTAAGATCAGAAACAAGTCAAGGATATCCACTTTCACCATTTCTGTTCAACTCAGTACTGAAGTCCTAGCCAGAGCAATTAGGCAAAAGTAAGAAATAAAAGGCATCCAAATTGGAAAGGAGAATATCAAATTGTTCCTGTTTATAGACAATGTGATCTTATATATAGAAAACTGTAAATACATCAGCAAAAAAAAAAAAACCTTTTAGAACTAATAAATGAATTAAGTAAAGTTGCAGGATACAAAATCAACATACAAAAATCCGCAGCATTTATATATGCTATAGTGAACTATCTGAAAAAGAAATTTAAAAACCAGTTCCATTTATAACAGCTACTAAAAATAAGATACCTAGGAATAAACTTAACCAAGGAGGTAAAAGATCTCGACACTGAAAACTGTAAAACTTTGATGAAAAAAACTGAAGAGAATACAAATAAATGGAAAGATATCCCATTTTTATGAATTTTAAAAAACTTATATTGTTAAAATGGCCATATTACCAAAGAGAGCTATGGTTTTAGTGCAATCCCTATGAAAATTCCAGTGTCACTTCTTGTAGATATAGAAAAAGCAATCCTAAAGTTGATATCGAACCACAAAATACCCAAATAAAGCTGGGGGTATCACACTATCTGACTTCAAAATACACTACAAATTATCACGTATACTCCATAAATATTTACAATTATTTTGTATAAATATAAAAATATATTATATAACACAAAACTACACTGACCAAAAGAGCATGGTGTGGGCATAAAAATAGACACAAAGACTAAGGAAACAGAATAGAGAGCCCAGAAATAAATTCACACATATACAGCCAACTGATTTTTGTGGAAAAAGTCTATTTAATAAGTAGCTCTGGGAAAATTAAATATCCACACACAGAAGAATGAGACTAGACTCCTACCTATCAGTATATACAAAAATCAACTCAAAATAGATTAAAGACTTAAATGTAAAACCTGAAACTATGAAACTACTAGAAGAAAAATAGGATAAATACCTCATGACATTGGGCTGGGCAAGGATTTTTTAAATAAGACCTCAAAAGCACAGGCAAAAAAAGCAAAAACAAACAAATGCTGTTATATTGAACTAAAAAGCTTTTGCACAGTGAAAGAAACTATTAACAAGGTGAAAAGACAACCTACAGAATGGGAGAAAATATTTCCAAACTATACATCTGACAAAAGATTACTATTCAGAATATATAAGGAACTTATACACTTCAACAGCAAGAAAACAAATAACCTAATTTAAAAATGGACAAAAGAGGGGGAGGGGGGAGGGGCAGCATTAGGAGATATACCTAATGCTAAATGACGAGTTAATGGGTGCAGCAAAACAACATGGCACATGGATACATATGTAACAAACCTGCACATTGTGCACATGTACCCTAAAACCTAAAGTATAATAATAATAAAAAAAAAACTGTTAACCTTATTGTTAACAATAAAGCAGTGCTATTTGGCATTTATTAAAAAAAAAATGGACAAAAGACCTTAATAGACATTTCTCAAAAGAAGACATACAGTCAACAGATATGTGAAAAAATGCTCAGTATCACCAATCATCAGGGAAATGCCTATCAAAACCACAATGAGATACCACCTTAGTTAGAATGACTATTATCAAAAAGACAAAAGAAAACAAGTGTTGGTGAGGATGTGCAGAAAAAGAAACACTTAGACACTGCTGGTGGAGTTGTTTCCTATCACAGCCATTATGGAAAACAGTATGGTGGTTCCTTAACAAACTAAAAATAGAACTACTATATGATCCCACAATCCCACCACTGGGTATATATTCAATAGAAATGAAATCTGTATGTCAGAGAGATCATGGCACTCCCATGGTTAATGCAGCACTATTTTCAATAGCCAAGATATAGAGTCAACCTCAGTGTCCATCAATGCATGAACAGATAAAGAAAATGTGGCAAACAGACCGGGCGTTGTGGCTCACACCTGTAATCCCAGCATTTTGGGAGACCAAGGTGGGAGAATCACTTGAGCGTAACCTTGAATTCCTATTCAAGGTTACAGTGAGCTATGATCATCCCACTGCACTCCAGCCTGGGAGACAGGTCTCAAGAAAGAGAGAAAAAGGAAAGGGAAAGGGAAAAGGAAAAAAGTAAGAGAGAGAAAGAAAGAAAAGAGAAAGGGAGAGAAAGAAAGGGAGCAAAAGAAAAAAGAAAATGTGGTATATATACACAATGTAATATTATTTTGCGATAAAAACTGAAATCCTGCCATTTGTGGCAAGATGGACAGATCCAGGGGTTGTCGTGTTAAGTAAAATAAGCCAGGCATAGAAAGACAAATACTGCATGATCTCACTCACATATGGAATCTTTAATAATGTTGATATCATAGAAGCAGAGAGTACAACAGTGGTTACCAGAGATTGGGGAGGGAAAGAGGAAGAGGTGTAAAGGGGGAGGTTGGTCAAGAGGTACAAAGTTACAATTAGATAGGAGGAATAAATTCTGCTGTTCTATTGCACAGTAGAGTGACTGGCTAACAGTAAAATATTACATATCATAAAGTAACTAGAAGAGCTTTTGAATGTTCTCACCACAAAGAAATGATAAATGCATGAGGTAATACACTACCTACCATAATTCGATTACTATACACATAGATATGTGTTGAAGCATTAAACTGTATCCCATAAATATGTACAGTTACAATGTGTCCATTAAATACATTAAATAAAAATTAAACAATACCCTTTTCAACTTTGAAACTGTATGTACACTCTTTACAAGGTATAATGTTTCAGAATTAGACTGAAAAATAGGAAGATATAATGAGCTATCATTCTAGATCCCCTTTGTTCTTTTTCTGTAATAAAATAATTATCATTTCTGGGAAAAATAAGTTGTCATACCTAAAAAGCCTGGGAACATGATAATCTAGTTGAAAAGCATAAACATTGGAATCAGATACACCTGGGTTTAATCTGCCATTCACAGGCTATGTAACTCTAGACGAGTTGCTTAGGCTCTGAGACTCATTTCCTGATTTGTAAATTGGAGATGTTACAGGATTTTATTGGAATGAAGTAAAATATTCCGAGCCTAGTGCCTATTACATAGTAGGCTTGAAATAGTTGTTCACCTGCCCTCTCAGCACTCCCAAAAAACATTCTTCTGTTATAGAGTATGAGTGAGGGAGCTGAATATAAAAGTAGAGAGTTGATATAAACTCTTGGACACTCTAGTTCAGTGTGTTATGTTCCCTTAAACTCTTAATTATGTCTTTCCCTTTAGTGCTTTAACTTTGTTGTATATATAGATATATAAAACTCTGTTGCATTGCATTCATATTTTTTGACTTATTTTGACTGCTATTAACCTGTCAAATATTTGTTCTTCTTTAAATTTATATTTTAAAAGGTATGTTACATTCTTTCTCATGATTTTATCAGAGCTTGAAAGCAAAATCTTATTTTGAAGAAGACATTGTCAATGTTATATTGAAGCCAATAAAAAAATTGGATATGCAGGAAAAATATTGCTTCACAGGTAAATTTTAATGTTTAAAATATGACATTTTCAGTCTCTATCTGCATTGTTTATCTCAGAATATTCAGAATATGATGAGTGGCTGAAAGTGAATCTGAATTCTCTCCTACTCCTGGGCAGTAATAAGCCTATAACTTTAGAAATGTAATGAGGAACCCAAACTAAAAAAGAAACAAAGATTTTTCACTTTAGTTTTGTGCGGATTTTCAGAAAGAAGCAAAAGAAATTTGCAGATTTGGCTCTTGAGCAAGTTACATTTAACATGTTGGTATGAGAACAAATGTGACAATTAAAAACAACCAAATGGTTACCTAGTTTAGAGAGCAGAGAGGGAAAAAATAGAAAGTAACACCTTCTGTGGAAGTAAAAGAACAAATGGCAATGCTAGATATGGAATTGCATCAATATAGTTCTTTTTCCAATATAAAATGCCTTGGAAACTTACAGCAAATAATACAAACTTGACAGAATATGTTCTCAGATTTACTTTCTATACCTTATAAAAAGACTAACAGGCAGTTCAAGCATCGTGTGCACCTTGGCTTTTCTTTTTTATCTCTTAGCCAGTTGGCTTGCTATTGTCCCTTTCCTACTTTCACCACTTCCTCCACTGTGCAGTACTTACCCTTGCTCTTAACAAATACAGATTGTACTCAGGAGAAAACATATTGCTCTGAACATACCAATAAACAACAAATTTTAGCCCAGCTTTTTTTTTCCAGTGTTCTACAAATTGTGGCCTAAGAAATATCTGCAGCAGAATTACCTGGTGTATTCATTAATTCTTAGGCTCCACCCTAGACCTAGTAAAGCAGAATCTCTGAGGATAGGGCCTGGCAATCCACAAATTAAACATACTTTCCTAGTGATTACACTCACGTTGGAGAACCACATCATCCAGTGATCATTTATTTAAACTTAACATGATTCAAATTACTGAGACTTCCCTCTTCCAAAGACACTCTTTTAACCACAAGAGGGACAGATGAGAAGAGTAGAAAGCTCGGGGCTACATGCCGGAAGACAAGAGACCAACTCCTGCTTCTAACACTTTATGAGCATATGATCTGGCTTTCAGCCTCCTCATCTGTAAGACAGGAGAAAACCACCTGCCCAAGCCATCTCAGAGGGCTGAACAGAAAACAAAATGTAATGGAAAGTGTTTTGAAAACTGTAAATTTCTACACAAGTCTGAAGTCTTGTCATATTATTTTGATGATACCTAAGACGATTTTCCGAAAACTGCCTCAAAGAGAATAAAGAGAGAGTTTAGAAAAAGAAGGAAAGATGTGTTTTTTAGACAAGGGGTTAAGACTATGTAAAGAATTATTAGCATAAAGTTTTCCCAGATGACTTCTATCTACTTCCATTAAATCTAGTAACTAATTCATTCATGCCATTTGTGCCATGTACCACACTAGCTGCTAGAGATGCAGTGAAGAAAATGATATTATCACCCTGGATCACAACTATACATGGGGAGATAGACACGATTCATTATAGAACAATGTGACTACTAATATGCAAAATGCTAGGAAACAAATAGGCAGGAAGATCAGGAGGGATTTGTGAATGTTTTCATTGAGGAGGATATATTTGTGTTGTGCCTTAAAGGATGTGTAGAGGTTCACTAGTCCTTTAAAAGAGGAAGGATCTTCAGGAAGAAGGCACAGTATCAGAAAAGTTCTCTGTCTGAAAGTGCAGAGTGGGTTTGGGGAGCATGAGGAATAATCTGGACAAGTGAAGCACAAGGAATTTTGCAGTCACAGGTGGCTTCATGACTTGCTCTTCTGCTAATTGTGTGATTCCCTAGTTTATTTATTTGTTAAATGGAGACAAGAAGAACTTGCAGAATTATTTTGAGGAATAAGTATTGTGTAGGCCATTGTTGCATTGCTATAAAGGAATACCTGAGACTGGATAATTTATAAAGAAAAGAGGTTTAGTTGGCTCACAGTTCTGCAGGCTGTAGAGCAAGCATGGTGCCAGCCTTTGCTCGGCTTCTGCAGAGGCCTCAGGAAGCTTTTACTCACGGCAGAAGGTGAAGTGGCACATCTCATCAGAGCAGAAACAAGAGGTTGGGGTGGGGGGCGAGGTGCCAGACACCTTTAAACAACCAGATCTTGCAAGAACTTACTATCATGAGGACAGCACTAAGGGGTTGATGTTAAACCATTCATGAGAAATCCACACCCATGATCCAATCACCTCCCACCAGGCCCCACCTCCAACAATGGTGATTACAATTCAACATGAGATTTGAGTGGAATCACAGATCCAAACCATATCAAGTATAAAACAATAGTAGTAGGCATTCAATAATCACTACCAGTAGTAGAAATTCAACATTCTAATAATGTTTGAGAGTCTATCTAAATAGTGTAAAAGAAAAAGAAATAGGTGAAAAGTCACTGGTTCTCAAGCCCTGAACACATGGACTGGAAACAAACAGTATGTGTTCAGGACTACAGGTGTGTTATGGATTTCACAGCTGAAATAAATACAATTATTGAAGATCAGAGCATTTGAAATAACAGCATTAGAACACTGAGCACTAGCATATGCCCAAAGACTTGGTATTATCACGTTTTCAGCCTACCACCAGCAGGAAATCTGACTCAATATTTACACATATAACAGTAAGAGTCTCTATATGCCTTTATTGTTTATTTGCTCGATCCATTTATTGAACTCCCATTATGTTCCAGGCACTGGAAGTACAGTAGTGAATAAAACAGTAACTGTATCTGCCATCATGGTGTTATTAAATCCATATGCATAATAAACAGTCATTTCAAAAATATTTTAGTTTGGTTAGTAGGGTATGATAATGTTTTGGAACACTAACTTTGGCATGAAACAGAGATGTACTTGAATTCTGTCGCCACCACTTTTCAGCTATGTGACCTAGGGAAAGTGTACAGTCTGTTCTAGGACTAAATTTCTGCATGTGAAAACTGAATACTTAGCTCATGTGGTTTTTTTTGTGAGGATTAAATGAGGCACTTCATGGGAAATACTTAGCATAATATTAGCATGTATACAGTAAGCATTCCATAAATATTAGCTATTCATTTTGGATAAAATTCTATCTATAAAGACTCCACCTAGACATCTCTTTTGGGCAGTGGAACAGGCTAGAAAATTTGAATGATTATTTTGTGGAAAAACAACTGAAAATGTTGGCTAAAATATATGTAATTAAGTATTTCTATTTGCAAAGCTTTACTGGCAAGAAAGAAAGAAAAATCCTTAAAGGCCAAAAATGAAGGTAAAGCAAAAATCTAGAAAAGTAAGTACAAAAGCTAGCTTTCACTCTGGAATCATCTATAATCCCTGGTGACCTTGAGCATCAATGTTTATGACCATTTGTCTCACAGGCCTTGGATATGAAGCCTAATACCCATCAAAGGAGGGAAAATCCATAGGAGACTGTGGCAGAAAACTTAGATGTTACTGTAAGGGTTTAAGACCTTCATTATAAGGATAAGCTAAAAAATTCCACCCCACTGAAAAGGGTAGAAAGGAAATGTCTCAGCACAGGGTTGAGTTGGAAAAAAAAAAAAAAAGTCCTTCCTTAGAATTTTTAAATAAAACATGGACCTCGGGCAAATTTGGAGTCCTAAGCAGCTATTGTAATCTGCCATTTTGAGAGTCCACACCCCAACACATTGCACCCTGCCCTAGGACTCAAGAGCATGAGTGCCTCCACATCCCTGGAGCCCCATTGGCATTGCCTACCCCGAGCAACCACCATGGCTGGCTGCTATTGCTGGGGACAAAGCAGGTACCTACGTGACATATGGGACAATAAAAAGATAAAATACTCAAATTTTCAGAGTCCTGAAAGGCAAAGAGTAAATGGCACGGTTACATATAACAAAATAATAGATGAAAACTTCCCAAGTCTAGCATGAGATTTAGACATCAAGATGTAGCAAGCTCACAGATCCCAAGTAGATATAATGCAAAAAAAATGTCTTCTCACAACATATTATACTCAAGCTCAAAGGTCAAAGATGAAAATACAATTTTATAAACAAGAGAAAAGCATCTAGTTATTTATAAAGGAATTCACATCAGATTAACAGTGAATTTCTCAAGATAAAACTTACAGGCCAAAAGAGAATGGAATAATATATTCAAAGTGCTGAAATAAGACAACTGTCACCAAAGGGTACTCCACCCAGCACAGTTATTCTTCACAAATGAAGGAGAAATAACGTCCTTCCCAATCAAGCAAAAGCTAAGGGAATTTATCACTAGACTAACCCTGCCTGAAATGCTTAAGGGAATCCTACACCCAGAAGTGAAAGAATGCTATCTACTACCATGAAAACAAACAAACACAAAACCCACTGGTAGAGCAAACACCAACAAGGAAAAGACTCAAATGTTACCACTACAGAAAACTACCAGATCACAACGATTAAAAACATAGAAAATAAAAGAATGGAGTATGTATAAAACAAGGAGAAATAATAAAATAACAGAAATAAACCTCCACATATCAATAATAATCGTAAGTAAATGAATTAAACATCCCACTTAAAAGATATACACTGGCTGAATGAACAAATAAACATCACCCAATTATATTCTGCCTACAAGAAACACCTGTAAAGACAGATGTAGACTGAAAGTAAAGGAGTAGAAAAAGGTATTTCACGCAAACAGAAACCAAAAGTGAGCAGGAGTAACTACACTTATATCAGATAAAACAGACTTTAAGTCCAAAAAAGTAAAAAGAGATGAAGTCATCATATAACAATGAAGGAATCAATTCAGCAAAAGAATATAACAATTCTAAACATATATGCATCCAACACCAGAGCACCCACATATATAAAGCAAATATTGTTAGATTTAAACAGAGAGATGTATTCCAGTGGAATAACAGTTGTGGACTTCAACACCCCACTCTCAGCATTAGACAGATAATCTAGAAAGAAAATTAACAAAGGAACATTGGCTTTAAACTGCACATTAGACCAAATGGACCTAACAGACATTTACAGAATATGGCATCCAACACTCACAAAATACACAGTTTTTCTTATTATTCAAGACAGACTATATGTTAGGCCACAAAACAGTCTCAACAATTTTTTAAATATCAAAATCAAACCAAGTATCTTCTCAGATCACAATGGAATAAAACCAGATATCAATACCAAGAGGAACTTCGGAAACTGTACAAATACATGGAAATTTTAAAAAATGCTCCTGAATGACTATTGTGTCCATAAAAAGTAAACAGAAAATAAAAATATCTCTTGAAACATGAAAATCAAAACACAGTATCCCAAAACCTATGGAATACAGCAATAGCAGTGCTAAGAGGGACGTTTATAGCAATGAACATCTACATTAAAAAAGTAGATTTAAAATAAACAATCTATTAATGCACCTCAAGGAACTGGAAAAGCAAGAATGAATCAAACCCAAATTTAGTAGAAGGAAAGAAATAATAAAGATCAGAGCAGGACTAAATGAAATAGATTAAAAAACTACAAAGGATCAATGAGGCTGGGCGTGGTGGCTCTCGCCTGTAATCCCAGCACTTTGGGAGGCCAAGGTGGGTGGATCACCAGGTCAGGAGATCAAGACCATCCTGGCCAACATGATGAAACCCCATCTCTACTAAAATACAAAAAATTAGCCGGGCGTGGTAGTGCACACCTGTAGTCCCAGCTACTTGGGAGCCTGAGGCAAGGGAATTGCTTGAACCCAGGAGGCAGGGGTTGCAGTGACCCAAGATCATACCACTGCACTCCAGCCTGGTGATAGAGCAAGACTCCCTCTCAAAAAATAAAAATAAAAATTATCAAAGAAACCAGAAGTTGTTTTTTGCAAAGAAGAACAAAATAAACCACTTGCTAGACAAACCCAGAAAAAAAAAAATAGAAGAGACCCAAATTAGAAATGAAGGAGACATTACAACAGATATCACAAAACAAGTGGTACAAAATAAACACAACAGATTATCAGAGACTATTATGAACAACTATACACTAAAGAACTGGAAAACCTAGACAAAATGACTAAACTCCTGGACATCTGCCACATTCCCAGATTGAATCAGGAAGAAATAGAAAGCCTGAACAGAAAAATAACGAGTAATGTGATCAAAAAAGTAACGAAAAGTTTCCCAGGCCGGACACGGTGGCTCATGCCTATAATCCCAGCACTTTGGGAGGCCGAGGCAGGTGGATTACCTGAGGTCGGGAGTTCGAGACCAGCCTGACCAACATGGAGAAACCCTGTCTCTACTAAAAATACAAAATTAGCCAGACATGGTAGCACATGCCTGTAATCCCAGCTACTCGGGAGGCTGAGGCAGGAGAATCTCTTGAACCTGGGAGGCAGAGGTTGCGGTGAGCCGAGATCACGCCATTGCACTCCAGCATAGGCAACAAGAGTGAAACTCCATCCCCCCCCACCCCCCAAAAAAGAGAAGTAATAAAAGTTTCCCAACAAAAGTTTGTCCAGAGTCAGATGGCTTCATTGTCAAAGTCTAACAAACTTTCAAAGAAGAACTAACACCAATTTTCCTCAAACTATTCCAACAAATTGAAGAGAAGCAAACTTTCTCTAACTAATTCTAAAATGCCAGGCTTACCTTGATACCCAAAGCAGATAAGGAAATAATGAAAAAAGAAAACTACAGGCCAATATTACTGATGAAAATAAACGTAAAAGCCCTCAAAAAATTAATAGCAAACTATATCCAACAGCACATCAAAAAAAATAATATAGCATGATCAAATGAGATTTATCCCAGGGATGCAAGGTTGGTTCCACATATGCAAATTAACACACATGATACATCACATGAATGAAATAAATGACAAAAACGATATGATCATCTCAAAAGAAAAAAGCATTTGATAAAATTCAACATCTCTTCATGATAAAAACCCTTAACAAACTAGCTGTAAAAGGAATATACCTCAGTATAATGAAGGCCATATCTGACCAACTGACAGCCAACATCACACTGAATGGGGAGAACTGAAATCATTTGCTCCAAGAACTAGAACAAGAGATCAATGGCCACTTCACCATTCCTATTCAACTTAGTGGTGGAAGTCCTAGTCAAAGTAAACAGGCAAGAGAAGAAATAAAAGGCATCCAGATTGGAATAGAGGAAGTCAAATTGTTCCTCTTTGCTGATGATATAATCTTATATCTAGAAAACCCTAAAGACTGCACTGAGAAACTCTTTATGTTGTGAGAAGTCAGGGACCACGAATGGAGGGACCGGCTGCAGTCATGGCAGAGGAACATAAATTGTGAAGATTTCATGGACATTTATCAGTTCCCAAAATTAATACTTTTATAATTTCTTATGCCTGTCTTTACTGCAATCTCTGAACATAAATTGTGAAGATTTCATGGACACTTATCACTTCCCCAGTCAATACCCTTGTGATTTCCTATGCCTGTCTTTACTTTAATCTCTTAATCCCGTCATCTTCGTAAGCTGAGGAGGATGTATGTCGCCTCAGGACCCTGTGATGATTGCGTTAACTGCACAAATTGTTTGTAGAGCATGTGTGTTTGAACAATATGAAATCTGGGCACCTTGAAAAAAGAACAGGATAACAGCAACATTCAGGGAACAAGAGAGATAACCTTAAATTCTGACCACCGGTGAGCCGGGCGGAACAGAGCCATATTTCTCTTCTTTCAAAAGCAAATGGGAGAAATATCGCTGAATTCTTTTTCTCAGCAAGGAACATCCCTGAGAAAGAGAATGCGTCCCTGAGGGTAGGCCTCTGAAATGGCTGCTTAAGGGGCAGCTGTCTTTTATGGTCGCAGCTGTAGGGATGAAATAAGCCCCAGTCTCCCATAGTGCTCCCAGGCTTATTAGGACGAGGAAATTCCCGCCTAATAAATTTTGGTCAGACCGGTTGTCTGCTCTCAAACCCTGTTTCCTGATAAGATGTTATCTATGACAATGCATGCCTGAAACTTCTTAGCAATTTTAATTTCACCCTGGTCCTGTGGTCCTGTGATCTCGCCCTGCCTCCATTTACCTTGTAATATCTTATTACTTTGTGAAGCATGTGACCTCTGTGACCCACACCCTATTCATACACTCCCTCCCCTTTTGAAAATCGCTAATAAAAACTTGCTGGTTTTACAGCTCAGGGGGCATCACAGAACCTGCCGACATGTGATGCCTCCCCCGGACACCCAGCTTTAAAATTTCTCTCTTTTGTACTCTGTCCCTTTATTTCTCAGACCAGCCAACACTTAGGGAAAATAGAAAAGAACCTATGTGACTATCGGGGGCAGGTTCTCCCAATACTCTTAGGTCTAATAAAGCAATTCAGTAAAGTTTCTGGATATAAAATCAACATATAAAAATCAGTAGCATTTTTATACACCAATAATAAACTTGCCAAGAAAGAAATCAAAAAAACAGTCTCATTTACAATAGCTACAAAAAAATATATGGGAATAAATTGAGCCAAGGAGGTGGAAGATCTCTACAAGGAAGGCTACAAAATACTGAGGAAAGAAATAGAAGAGTACACAAATGGAATGACATTCCATGCTCATGGACTGGGAAATACATTATTATTAAAATGATCATACTGCCCAAAGCAATCTACAGATTCAATGCAATCTCTATCAAAATATCAATGTCATTTTTCACAAAATTAAAAAAAAAAATCCTTAAATTTGTAAGGAACAGAGAAAGAGCTCAAATAGCCAAAGCAATCCTGAACAAAAATTGCGAAGCTGGAAACATCACATTAGTTGACTTCAGAATATATTACAAGGCTATGGGATCTAATTAAACTAAAGAGCTTCTGCACAGCAAAAGAAACTACCATCAGAGTGAACAGGCAACCTACAAAATGGGAGAAAATTTTCACAACCTACTCATCTGACAAAGGGCTAATATCCAGTATCTATAATGAACTCAAACAAATTTACAAGAAAAAAACAAACAATCCCATCAAAAAGTGGGCAAAGGACATGAACAGACACTTCTCAAAAGAAGACATTTATGCAGCCAAAAAACACATGCAAAAATGCTCATCATCACTGGCCATCAGAGAAATGCAAATCAAAACCACAATGAGATACCATCTCACACCAGTTAGAATGGCCATCATTAAAAAGTCAGGAAACAACAGGTGCTGGAGAGGATGTGGAGAAATAGGAACACTTTTACACTGTTGGTGGGACTGTAAACTAGTTCAATCATTGTGGCGATTCCTCAGGGATCTAGAACTAGAAATACCATTGGACCCAGCCATCCCATTACTGGGTATATACCCAAAGGATTATAAATCATGCTGCTATAAAGACACATGCACACGTATGTTTACTGCGGCACTATTCACAATAGCAAAGACTTGGAACCAACCCAAATGTCCAACAACGATAGACTGGATTAAGAAAATGTGGCACATATACACCATGGAATACTATGCAGCCATAAAAAATGATGAGTTCGTGTCCTTTGTAGGGACATGGATGAAATTGGAAATCATCATTCTCAGTAAACTATTGCAAGGACAAAAAACCAAACACTGCATGTTCTCACTCATAGGTGGGAATTGAAAAATGAGAACACATGGACACAGGAAGGGGAACATCACACTCCAGGGACTGTTGCGGGGTGGGGGAGGGGGGAGGCATAGCATTAGGAGATACACCTAATGATAAATGACGAGTTAATGGGTGCAGCACACCAACATGGCACATTGATACATCTGTAACAAACCTGCACATTGTGCACATGTACCCTAAAACTTAAAGTACAATAATAAAAAAATATATATTACAAGGCTACAGTAAACAAAAGAGCATGGTATGGGTATATAAAAATAGATACGTAGACCAATGGAACAGAATAGAGAACCCAGGAATAAATCTATGTATTTAGAGTCAATGGATATTTAACAAAGGTGGCAAAAACATACCATAGAAAAATGTCACCCTCTTCAATAAATTGTACTGGGACAATTGGATGTCCACATGCAGAATAATGAAACTGCACCCCTATCTCTCATTGTATAAAAAAAATCAACACACAATAGATTAAAGACTTAAAGGTAAGACCCCAAATTATAAAACTATTAGAACAAAACAGAGAAAACACTTCAGGACATTGATCTAGGCAAAGATTTGATGGCTAAGACCTCAAAAGCACAGACAATAACAATAGACAAATGGGACTATATTAAACTAAAAAGCTTCTGCACAACAAAGGAAACAACAAACAGAGTAAAGAGACAACCTATTGAATGGGAGAAAACATTTGCAAACTGTACATTCAACAAGGGACTAATATCCAGAATAGACAGGGAACTCAACAGTATAAAAAAAAAATCCCAATAAAAACTAGGCAAAGTACATGAACAGACATTTCTCTAAAGAAGACATACGGATGACCAAGAGGTATATGAAAAAATACTCTACTTCATTTATCATCAGACATATGCAAACCAAAACCACAATGAAGTATCATTTTAACCCAGTTAGAATGGCTATGATGAAAAGATAAAAAAAATAATAACAGATGCTGGTGAGTATGTGGAGAAAAGGAAACTCTTACATACTGTTGGTGGAAATGCAAATTAGCACAGCAACCATGGAAAACAGTAAGGAGAGTTCTAATAAACCTAAAAATAGAGATACCATTTGAGCCAGCAATCTCACAACTAAAAATATATCCAAAAGAAATGAGTGTATCAGAGGTATACCTGTACCCCCATGTTTATTGCAGCACTATTCACAATAGCCAAGATATGGAATCAATCTTAGTGTTCATCAGTGGACCAAAGGATAAAATGTAGCATATATACACAATAATATTATTTGACCATAAAAAAGAATAAAGTCATGTCATTTGCAACAACATGGATGGAACTGAAACTCATTATCTTAAGTGAAATAAGCCAGACACAGAAAGACAAATATCATGTGTTCTCACTCACATGCAGGAAATAAAAAAATTAATCTCATGGAGGTAGAAAATACAACGAAAGATACCAGAGTCTGATAATGATGTGTGTGGTAGTGTGTGGGGGATAAAGAGAGGTTGGTTAATGGGCACAAACATAAAATTAGATAGGAGGTATAACTTCTAATGTTTGATAGCAGAGTATGGTGACTATAGCAACAACGTGTTGTATACTTCAAAGTAGCTAGAAGAAAGGACTTGAAATGTTTCCCACACAAAGAATTGATAAGTTCTTAAGGTGATGGATACCTAAAATACTCTGACTTGATCATTACACCTTCTATGAATGTAAGAAATACTCACACGTAGCCTATAAATTTGTAAAACATTATGTATCAGTTAAGAAACAGATGTTTTCAGAAAAACCAAAATGAGACACTTTACCAGCCACAGACACCTACTAAAGCATATTTTAAAGTATATAGTTCAGGCTCAAAAAGGAATCATCCCAGAAGGACATGCTGAGATGTCAAAAGAAATGTTGAGTCAAGAAATTGGTAAATTTGTACATATATCTAAACAAATACTGACTGCATAAAAATTAATAATAATGCCCAATATGTGGGAATAACCAAGTAAAAGTTGATCTAAAATCTGGAAATATTGCATATCATTTTGCAGAGGATAGGAGTTTAGTGTTCAAAGTCCTTGCATAATTTGAAGGAGTGTGAAGATGTTGATTAACTTTAGACTATGTTGAGTATGCATGTTAACACTTTGGGGAAATATGAAATGAGACCCAAAAAGCCCTGATCAATCCAAAGTAAGGCAATAAAGAAAAAATACACCAATATAAAAAGCAAAATAAATGAAAAACAGTACCTAAGGTGGTAGAAATAAATCCTTATTATACCTGTGATCACTATAAATTTAAATGAATTAAAATACAATGATTGTCAGATGGGAAACAAAATAAAATGTACCTATATGATACTTAAAAAGACATATGAGAAACAAAATGGCATAGAAAGGCCAAAATTAATAAATGAGAAAAGATATATTATGCAAATACTAATCAAATGAAAGCTAGTATATCTAAGCTGGCAAAAATATAATCAATAAGTATGTAAGTATTTGAACAGTATAATTAAAAATTTTGATCTAATGGACTCAGCAATTGTAAAATATATGTTATTTTCAACTACACACAAAAACAGAAATTGGCCATGTACTAAACCATAAAGTAGATCCTAAATTTCACAGAATAGGTATTATGTAGATCGTATTATTTCTTCAGAATTCAATTAAGTTAGAAATTAGAAGGCATTAAAAGCCTAAATAAGTAGATATGGGTAGAAAGACCTAATATATATGCCAATTCTTCCTAAACTGAATTTTAGATTTAATACAACAAAAGTCAGAATTCAAAAGGTGTGTGTGTGTGTGTGTGTGTGTGTATGTGTGTGTGTGCACGTGCAGGTGTAATTTAAGCATTTGATTCTAAGATTCACGTAGAAGAACAAAAGCTAGCCATAACCAAAACACTAATGACAAACAACAAGGGGCTGAAGAGGTCTTGCATTAACAGATATAAAGGTCATAATAAGGCAAGAATCCATAAGATAGTACAGCATTTGTTTAGAGATAGACTAAGAGTCCCACGAAATAGTAAAACTTTCATAAATGGACCATCTTATATATCTAAATGATTTCTTATAGACCTAGTATTGGAAGTCAATGGGTGAAGTATGAAATATTCAACAAATTATTCTTGGACAATTGATTATCTATACAGAAAAACATAAACTATATTATATACAAAATCAGTTTTATGTTGATTAAAGGCAAATATGAAAAGAAAAACTAGAAAACTTTTATAAGACAACTTAAAAGGATATATTTATGACCTTGGTATATGAAAGGATTTGTTGGTTTTTGTTTTTTTGGTTTTTTTTTTGTTTTGTTTTTTTTTTTTTTGAGACAGACTCTCGCTCTATCACCCAGGCTGGAGTGCAGTGGCGCCATCTCGGCTCACTGCAAGCTCTGCCTCCTGGGTTCACGCCATTCTCCTGCCTCAGCCTCCGGAGTAGCTGGGACTACAGGCGCCCAACACCACGCCTGGCTAATTTTTTGTATTTTTAGTAGAGACGGGGTTTCACTGTGTTAGCCAGGATGGTCTCGATCTCCTGACCTTGTGATCCACCCACCTTGGCATCCCAAAGTGCTGGGATTACAGGCATGAGCCATCGCGCCAATGCAACTGACAATATAGAATTTATAAATATGACTATATAAAACTTAAGACACAATAACTAAAGTGAAATTAGGAGACATAATTTATAGAAGATACAATAATAATTGGATAATTTAATTTTAAAAATGAGCAAATAAATTTAAAAAGTATTTAATTGAAAAAGAGCACAGAAGACCAAAACATGCATGAAAAATGCAACAGCAACCTAGTTAGCAACTGGGAAATACAAACTAAATGCGATATCACTTCAAGTCTATCAGATTCATAAAAAAAGAAAATATCTGACATTATTGAATACTGGCAAGGATGTGGAGCAGTGAGAGCTTTCATACACTTTCATATTTAGGAGCAAAAAGCGGTACACAATTGTACTGAAACTGTTTCAAAAAATGGAGAAGAGACTTGTCCCTAACTCATTTTATGAAGCCTGCATCACCATGTAAAACCTGGCAAAGACAATGAAAAAAACAAAACAAAACAAAAAAAACAGGCAAAGGCCAATATCCCTGATGAACATTAGATACAAAAATCCTCAACAAAACACTAGCAAACCAAATTCAGCAGCACATCAAAAAGTTAATTTGCCATGACCAAGTAGGCTTCTTTCCTGGGATGGAAGGTTAGTTCAACATACACAAATCAATAAATGTGACTTCTCACATAAAAAGAATTAAAAACAAAAACCTTATGATAATCTCAATCGATGTGGGAAAAGCTTTTGATAAAATCTAATATCACTTCATGATAAAAACCCTCAACAGATTAGGCATTGACAGAACATAACTCAAATAATAAGAGCCATCTATGACAAACCTAAAACCAACATCATACTGAATGGACAAAAGCTAGAAGCATTCCCCTTGAGAACTGAAACAAGACAAGGGTGCCCACTCTCACCACTCCTATTCAACATAGAACTGGAAGTGCTTGCCAGATGAATCAGGCAAGAGAAAGAAATACAAGGCATCTAAATACTAAAAGAAGTCAAACTATCTCTCCTCAATGACAATATAATTCTATACCTAGAAAATCCTAGACTCCACCAAAAGGGTTTTGGAACTGATAAACAATTTCAGTAAAGTTTCAGGATACAAAATAAATGTACAAAATTCTGTAGTATTTCTATACACCAATAATGTTCAAGCTGAGAGCCAAATCAAGAATGCAATCCCATTTACAACAGCCACAAACACACAAAATAAAATACATAGAAATATATCTAACCAAAAAGGTTAAAGATCTCTTCTAGGAGAACTACAAAACACTGCTTAAAGACATCATAGATGACACAAACAAATGGAAAAACATTGCGTCCTTATGGGTTGGAAGAATCAATCTCATTAAAATGGCCATACTCTACAAAGCAATCTATAGATTCAATGCTATTTATATCAACCCACCAGCATCATTTTTCACAGAATTAGAAAAAACTATTCTAAAATTCATATAAAACTAAAAAAGAGCCTGAATAGCAAAAGCGATTCTAAGCAAAAAGCATAAAACTGGAGGCATCACATTACACAATTTCAAACTATACTCTAAGACTACTGTAACCAAAATAGCATGGTACTGGTACAAAAACAGACACATAGGCCAATGGACTGGACTGAGAGAACCCAGAAATAAAGGTACACACCTACAGCCTCCTTTGGTTGACCTTTGACAAAGTCAACCAAAATAAGGAATGTGGAAAGGACTCCTTATTCAATAAGTGGTGCTGTGATAACTGGCTAGCCATATGCAGAAAAATGAAGCTGGATGCCTACCTTTCACCATATAAAAATTTACTCAAGATGGATTAAACATTTAAATGTAATACCTTAAACTCTAAAAATTCTAGAACATCTAGGAAACACCATCCTGGACATTGTCCTTGAGATAGAATTTATGACTACATTCTCAAAAACAACCACAACAAAACCAAAAATTGACAGATGAGACCTAATTAAAGAGCTTCTGCACAGCAGAAGAAACTATCAACAGAGTAAACAGACAACCTGCAGAATGGGAGAAAACATTCACAAACTCTGCATCTGAGAAGGGTCTAATATCCAGAATCTATAAGGAACTTAAAGAGTTCAACAAGCAAAAAACAAATAACCCCATTAAAAAGTGGACAAAAATATGAACAGTCACTTCTCAAAATAATACATCCAAGAGGCCAACATATGAAAATATGCTCCACATCATTAATCATCAGAGAAATGCAAATCAAAGCCACAATGAGATACCATCTCACATCTGTCAGAATGGCTATGATTAAAAAGTCAATATACACAGATACTGGTGAGGCTGTGGAGAAAAGGGAACACTTATACATTGTTAGTGGGAATGTAAATTAGTTCAGCCACTCTGGAAAGCAGTTTGGAGGTTTCTCAAAGAACTTAAAACAGAGCTACCATTTGACCCAGAAATCCCATTACTATTATTATCCAAAAGAAAATAAATCATTCTACCAAAAAGACACATGTATGTTGATTCCAGCACTATTCACAGTAGCAAAGACATGGAATTAACCTAGGTGCCCATCAACCATGAATTGGATAAAGAAAATGTGGTACATACACACCATGGAATACTATGGAGCCATAAAAATGAATGAAATCATGTCCTTTGCAGCAACATGGATGCAACTGGAGGCCATTATCCTAAGCAAATTAACATTGGAACAGAAAAGCAAATATCACGTTTTCACTTACAAGTGGGAGCTAAACAATAGGTAGTCATGAACATAAAGATGGCAACAATAGACATTGGGAACTACTGGATGTGGGGAGGAAGGAGGGGGCAAGAGTTGAAAAATTATTAGGTGCTATGCTCAGTACCTGGATGATGGAATCCATCATACCCCAAACCTCAGCATCATTCAATATACCCATTTAACAAACATGGACATGTATCACCTGAATTTAAAATAAAAGTTGAAATTATTTTTAAAAAGTGGTACAAAAACTTTGAGAAAAAATTTGGCATTGACACATACACACAAACACACACACACACACAAACACACACACACCCTATGACTCGGCAATTCTACTTCTGTGTTCTACGAATACTCCCTAGAGAAATCTCTTATACCCATTCACAAGAAAAAAGGTAAAGTAATGTTTGCAGTAGTAAGAGAAGGAAGAAAGAAAAAAAAAAAAAACAGGAAGCAATCATATGCACTAAAACAGCAGAAGAGAAAAGAACAACACATTGTGGCATGCCATAGAATGGAATAGTAAAGAGCTGTAAAAAGAATGATCCATAGCTACAGGCAACAACATGGAAGGACCATATTACTATAAGGTCAAGTAAAAACAACACAACCAAACAAAAACAAATCTCAGAGGATTACCCAAAGAATAATTTCATTTATATTAAATTTAAAAATATACAAAATTAAACATATTAATTATGAATACAAACATATGTGATAAAAATGCATTGAAATGATAAAAGTCAGTATAACAGTTGCTTCAGGGAGAAGGATGGGATTGGGGGAAATGAGGTTGGGGTGGGACACAGCATGGAGCTTTAATATTTGATCTATGTTAATTTTGTAAGCTAGGTAGTGACTAAACAGGGATTGGATTGTTATATGTATGTGTTTTTGTGTGTGCATATGCCTGCATATATGTTTTTGCACCTGTATGTGTACATATTTTTTATTAATAAATGTTATTCTTAAGAACACTTTTGCCAGGCATGGTGGCTCATGCCTGTAATCCCAGCACTTTGGGAGGCCGAGGTGGGTGGATCACCTGAGGTCGGGAGTTCGAGACCAGCCTGACCAACATGGAGAAACCCCGTTTGTACTAAAAATACAAAAAATTGGCCAGGTGGGGTGGTGCATGCCTGTAATCCCAGCAACTCCAGAGGCTGAGGTAGGAGAATCGCTTGAACTCAGGAGGTGGGGGTTGCGGTGAGCCGAGATAGTACCATTGCACTCCAGCCTGGGCAACAAGAGTGAAATTCCATCTCAAAAAAACAAACAAACAAACAAAACCACTTTTAGGTTCACAGCAAAATTGAGTCAAAGCTACAGAGGGTTCCCATGTACTCTTTTTCCTCACACAAGCACAACCTCCCCCATTATGGAAATCTCCCACCACAGTGGTACATTTGTTACAACTGATGAACCTACACTGACACATTATTTTTACCCAAAGTCCACAGATTACATTAAGGTTCACTCTTGGTGTTGTATATTCCATGGGTTTGAACAAATGTATAATAACATGCATCTTCTACTACATACATACATACATTACATACAGAGTAGATCTCTACTCTATATCTCCTCTGTGCTCCACTTTTTCATTCTTCCCCTCCTCCTAACTCCTGACAACCACTGATCTTTTTACTGTCTATAGTTCTTGCCTTTTCTAGAATGTCACATAAATTCAATTTATACAGTATGTAGCCTTTTCAGATTGACTCCTTTCAATTTAGGAATATGTATTTAAGTTTCCTCCATGTATTTTTATGGCTTGCTAGCTTGCTTCATTTTAGCACTGAATAATATTCCATTGTCTGAATGTACAACAGTTTATCTATTCACCTACTGAAGAACATTGTGGTTGCTTCCCAGTTTTGGCAATTATGAATAAAACCACTATAAACATCCTTGTGCAGGTTTTCGTGTGGTCATTTCAATTCATTTGGGTAAATACCAAGGAGTGTGATTGCTGAATCTTATAAGAGCATGTTTCGTTTTGTAACAAACTGCTAAATTATGTTACAAAGTGACTGTACCACTTTGCAATGAATGAGAGTTCCTGTTGCTCTACAATCTCACCAGCATTGGTGTTGTCAGTGTGCTAATAGGTATGTAGTGGTTGTTTTAATTTGCAATTCCCTAATGACATATGTTGCTGAACATCTTTTTGTATGCTAATTGCCAGCTTTATATCTTCTTTGATGAGATGTCTGTTAAGGACTTTTGCCCATTGTTTTCACTGCTTTGTCCATTTTCTTATTGAGTTTTAAAGGTCCTTTGTATGTTTTGGATAACAGTCCTTTATCAGATATATCTTCTGCAAATATTTTCTCCCAGTCTGTGTCTGGTCTTCTTATTCTTTTGATATTGTCTTTCACAGAGCAGAAGCTTTTTGTGTTTGATTTCTGGTTAAAAAAAATTAAAAAGCACATACCTCTTAGGACTGCAGTTTAGAATTTTAATTTACCATCATGAACACTATTTTTAAACTTGTGGAGGGTGTAGAAAGGTGATAACATGAATGTATGAATTTTTCAACAGTTTATGTGCTCATCCTTTATCACAATATACAGACTATCCTTTTAAATTGTATTAAAAACTGCACGGTTTCCTGCTATGTTATCTTGGTGTCTTGGCATATAATAATGTTTCTTACAAGGGGTAAGGGGTGCCACAGAAGTTATCTTTATGGCTGAACATAATCTGGCAGTTCAATATATTAGCAGGCTACATTACCTAGGTCTACAGTGAATTGCATAAACATTCAGCCTAGTAAAGTAATGCTGCTTTGTAAAAGCTCAAGTATCTTACCCTTGATTTTATTAGCATTCACAATCTTTTCCTTAGTGTATCCCTGTAAAGTACAGAATAGAATTTCTGAACAGCTTACATTGAATATTAAAGGAAAGGAAAGTCGCTGACAAAGTCAAGGAATTCTTTTTTTTTGTTCTCTTTCCCTTTGTGTAGTGTAATAAACCATTCAGGTAGGTTCTCTGCATTCCAGACATGCAGGCTTCCATGGATGAAGTCCTTCCTCCACAAGTCAACTGCCTTGCTGTCAGCTCCAATGTAAGTCCCTTCAAACTCTCTGTTTCCATAATAAACCCTGACCTGGCATGACCACCTCCTTCATGGTTCAGGAGTCACTGAAAAGCCAGCAAAGATCAGAGCTGGGTCTCTCCTGAATGAAGCCACTGACTGCCCAATTTATATAATTATATCTAGACAACTGTTCTCTTGGGACTCAGCAGAGGCAAAGAGAGATGGATTTCTACCACAGTGTTAGAGAATAAAGGACAGTTTCTTATTTTGTAAGCCACCCAGGTGTAGGATTGGACAACATATTACCACTTAGCATTTGGACAGCAAACTGTTCAGAAATCTGTAACCTGTCTCGTGTCACATAGCTGGAGAGAGAACTTTTTTTTTTTTTTTTTTTTCACATCTTTCAGACTTGCTAGCTTTAAGGCCATCTGTGTAAAGCCCGTGCAGTTGAAAGCAGGCAACTTTGCCCTCAATGTAAAGTTGCCATTAGCTGAATCAGCACTGGTTCAGGGAGGTTTGGAATTCAGCAATTGTAACTTCCTCAATATCATTCGTGGATGTGTCATGTTCAAACCAAACTGGAAAACTTAAACCTCTGAGATTTTGAGTACTAGATTGTCTTTTTGGCACAAATACAGGCATTTTTAAAGGGAAATACGGGTTCTCAGAGTTAGTTCAAAATATAAATTTTGAAGTTGAAATAAGGTTTGGATTTTGATTAAGTGTTTTGTTTGGGAAGATAGAGATTGGCTTGAAGCTCTGGCTTCTTCTGACCCCACTGAATGGCTTTGAAATCATGAAGCAAATACAGCTGTGGTGCCACAGATCTAGTTTTGTAAATCAGAACAATATCCTGTTTGGCTTCTCACTGGGCCAGCCCCCACATGCCACCTGCCTCTCTGGTAGGCCCTAAGGCCCCACCACCATGTAGAGCTCTAAAAAGTTCCAACACCCAGGACCACCTGCAACACTGCAAGGCACATTGGATCCATTTTGTTGTTTTACTTGATGATGACCCATACTTCAATTGCATAATACTGCAATGATCAGAGAACATTTTCTGGACAGCTTTTTGGCAATGTACCTTCTTTACTAATAAAGCAAAGGAGAGCAGCATTGCTGTCTTTGTTATTGTTTTCAGTGAAGTTTCCATTTCTTTATTTTTTAATTTGTTGTTTATGCAGCCAGACAGGCAGGCACTGTGTGTGTGTGTGTGTGTGTAGATTTATTGCTCATAAGTTTGTTGTAATAAATGGGAAAATACATGTCAAGTATGTATGTATACAAAAATACATGTGAAAATACACAATGTAGTAACTACATTGGGTTTCATTACAAAAATATTGTAAAATGATGTGGCAGATTCAATTAATTTTCAAAAAACATTCATTCCTTTTCCTTATCTTCATGAAAGAAGAATATTTCCTCATCCAATTAATGCCATACTTGGCCAGTAACTTGCTTTGGCTAATGGAATGTAACTGAAAGTGACAGTGTGCCAGTACTGGAACTAGCCTTAAGAAGCATTCTATGTTCCTATTTAGCCTCCTGGGACCTTCTAATTTCTGTAAAGAGAAAAACATACTCCTGATAGCTGCTGACTATTGAGCCTAATAAGTATAACACAGTGTAAACTTGATCCAAAACCTAACGCAGAGCCACTCCAGCCAAACTGCCCACTCAGTAGCAAGAAATAAATGCCTATGTTGTAAATTATGAAGCCTGGGGGTGGTTTTCAATGCAGCATTATGTCATCAGTCAATAGCTGGTAAAATGAGTGTTATCTATAATTTTTAAAACATCTTTATTGAGATGTCATTGATATACCATATGATTCATCCCTTTAAAGTATATAATTCAGTGGTTGTAGTATATTCGCAGTGATCACCACCAGAATTCAGGGTTTGAACATGTTCATCAATCCCAAAAAAAAGTTATAGACATGAGTATCACTCCTCACCATCACTCCCAGCTCTAGGCAGCCTCTATTCTAATTTCCATCTCTATAAATTATCCCATTATGTGCTTTTCATATAAATGGAGTCATAAAACGTGGTATTTTGTGATTGGCTTATTTCACTTAGCATAATGCTTCCAAGGTTTACTTATGTTGTAGTGTATCAATATTTTATTCTTTTTTATGGCTAGATAATATTCCATTATATGGAGATAGCACATTTATTTATATCTTAAATTTTAACCAGTCTGTTGATTTTTACACAGAAACATAAAATACTAAAGATTGTACCGTATATTATGCTAATAAACTTGTTTTAGGAATGTCAGCCTGAGATAGACCTAGGTATTTTTTTAAATATTAGAGAGAGAAAGGAGAGAGAGAGAAATTAATTAGCTTATTTTCTAAGACTTTATGCTCAAAAATTAGGTACATATATTGAACATCTCAACTTTCTCTGAAATAACTTCTATCAACCAGTAATTTAGTTAACCCTTTTGTAATGTAGTTATATTGTTATTCTATAGCCTGTCTCAGGTTCATTTTATTGTTGTGGGGATATAGGCAGTTGAATTATACTTTATTTTAACATTATCAAAAATACTGTGAGTGCTCTTCAGTACTCCCATGACAAAGGCTTACCATGATATTAACACTATGGTTTGTTGGGTGGGGGGGGAGTTAAACTAGAAATAATAGAAATAATTCTGGTTCTATCTCTTATGAGATGTTTAAGGGTGGGTAATTCATGTATTTACAACTTCCAAAATAATAACTGGCATTTATTAAGCACTTATCACGTGTCAGCAATGTTCCCAGCACTTGACATGTATTTTCCCATTTATTACTCGCAACGAACTTATGAGCAAAGAACCATTAATATTCCCATTTCAAAGATGACAAATTGAGACAAAGTGAGATTAAGTGATCTAAGGTTAAGACCATGACTTATATTTAGAGACCTCTGACTCCCAACCCAGCACTAGTTGCAATTGGCCACAAATGTCTCTCAGTCACCATTTGCCTATCTATGGAATTGATAATATCCATATGATCTTCACAGCTGGGTGTGACAGTATACGTAAATTATACAGAAAGATTAGGATAGCAAGGAATAGACAGACACAGATTGCCTTCAGTGGCAGGCTTTTTCTAGCTATACACAGCGGAAGAGAAATGAGATAGAACAAATGAACTTTCTGATCACTCTGTGTGATTGCACCATGAAATAACTGTATCTCAGAAATTGTCTTGCCTGGAACATACCACAGATCTCACAGAAAGTTGGCAAAATAGGTTATCATCATGTAGGATATATTTTGGGCACCAGTCTCTTCTGAATGCTTCTGTTTTTTCTCCAACTTATCTGCAGTCATCCGATAGGGAACATTCCTCTTGGGCAGAGTTCCATGCAAAGCCACCTCAGGGGAAAATGGTCTTTTCTATTAAATCAGTGTATGAATGGAAGCCCTGGGCATGAGCTTTGGCATTTTTTTGCAGAAAGAACAACTTGGGGCCACTTTTTTTCAGAAGGGAGCTGTGGATCTTATGTGTACTTAGGACTTGTGGATTCCTTTCTGAAGAAAAGTGTTTCTGGTTTTCTCAATGTGCTCAAATGAAAAGCACTAAATTAAATAGAAAATTATAGCATGCTTCTCTTAACCCCTCCCATTAAATTGTAACCTTGAGGAAAATCAAGAGTTTCTCTAACATTTATATGTTAGAGAAAAATAATAAAAATACACAATTTTTGAAGTAGATCAAATGATGTGAATACTTCCTAGACTTTGGATTTTAAAAAAAATATTATCAACCAATACCATGCCTTGCTAGAGGGGCAATATGGCATAGTAAGAGTGCAGATAGACCTAGGTTTGAACCCTTCTTTCCTTCCTCTACACACACCACTTCTTCCTTATTTCTACTTTGATACAAAGTTGCGGATTTTGGAGAGACAGGTGAAAAAAGAGTAGCTATCTAAGAAACTTAAGCAGATGAACAATGATATCAGGTAAGGATGAGTGTAAATGGCAAACTAGAAGGAGGACTAAACAAAGAGAAAAGAAACAAAGTTTGTGACACAAGAGAAACACAAAGATTGGGATTGAAGGAAAGTGATGACAGGTTTAGGAAATAATTGTAAGTGAGGGATTGCAGAATTATTGCCATAGCTTTCTAAAGTAGTCCACCTGACTTTACTTTGTCACCAGTTCCAATCCCTCTTCCTCACTACAACCAATTCTTTTAAATTATAAATCTTATGTTACTGTCCTTGCTTAAAACTTGGTAGTGGCTCCCCATTGAGTTCCAAATAAAATACAAATGCTTTTTGTCTGTTTTCTGTCTATCTCCTCAGCCTTATCTCTAGCTGTTTCCTCTGCACAACAGATTCTCCACATCTACACAACTCCCACCATACGGCTAAATGCAGTTTGCTGTTTCACTCTTCCAAAACTTCGCATATGGTATCCAATGCCCCAAATGCCTCTTTGACCCTTCACTTGGGGATCCTCAGAGGGCTTACTTACTTACGACATCCTCAGAGGGCTTACTTTTTTAGCTGTTCTTCAGAAATCTCTTTCTTCTTTTCCGAACATTTGTGGAACACTTACTGGGTGGGCTGTATGCAAGAAGCTGTCATACAGAAAATGAGTAAGACATATTCTTTGTTCTTGACTAACTCACAATTGAAAGCCTCTGTTTTTATCATGTTATTCATGCCCCCTCTTTTTTGAAGACTGATTTTAAGTACAGAACAGTTTACCTTGATTTTTGGTTCCCAAAAACGTGAACTTTAAATTTAAAAACTAGACAAATGCACAACTGTATTCATATATTCATCTTACCTTAATTTTAATTATTGTAATTTTATCTCATATTAATCTTACATTAATTGTACTGATACTATCATAAGCCAAAATTATAGAAAGTGATTCCACTTGATAAAATGAAGTTAAATGCTTTTAAAGTATACATAAAGAACAAAGGCATTATGCAGATATAACTGCTTTGTGACAATTAGTAGTTAACTCATAAATACTACATACCTAATATGTGCACAGGTGCTATATTTGTAGGCACCGTGGGCAAATTCAAAAGAAGGCAAAAGCATTCTCTGGCATGTAAAGCTTACAATGTGATTATGTTTACCAGGTAGGGACACTTAAATTCACATTTGATAAGGCGGTGGAAAAAGCCTTTCTGCTCTCTTCCTTCCAAATGGAATTTCCTTTCTGTGCCATTAAATGAGGGCTATGGCCTACAAGATCATCATGTTTTCAAAGGGGATTGAAAACTTCTTTAGAATAGAAGTGTGTCGTTTTCATCTCTGCTTTTTTCATTGCCTGAGAGAATACATAGCACATAATAGGCACTTAATTTGTTAAATGAATAAATTTATTGATGGATGGTGAATAAATAGGGTGCTCTGTTCACCTGGTACCCATATTTCTTTTTTTGAGAAGCATCTTTTTTAAAGAAAGAACCCAAAAGTATGTATGACAATTTCTACTCTGAGCTTTTGTTGCCAGATTGTCAATTTTGGAATCAACATAATAGCCATGTTGGTCAAGTTGGAGAGTTTAGGGACACCTTAAGATATAAATCCAAAACAGTCATTACTGGAGTAGGGGGAAAATCAAACAAACAAAAAAAGAAAGCCATATTGTCAGTATGAAGACTTATAGCTCTGGTTTACCCAATAGGTAAGCTAGGTGCATGACTAAGGCACCAGCATATCAGGGGCAACAAAAAGAGACATATAGCTGTAACAAACTTATTTGGCATTTGGCAATCATTTCAGTACACATGTATATATTATTTCAAACAACAAAACTGTATTTTGAAGTACAAAACACAAATTTTTTAAGGTCTTCATCTGGCCCTGCTGACAATGCAAGTTTCTACAATGGAACAAGCAGATTTCACTTCTATTAATAGCTAGGACTGTAATTAGCCAGACATCTCAGAAAATGACCCATGCAGTCATTGTATTCGATGGTGAAACAGATAGCCATGTGGTAAAAAGGGAACGGTGGCAGGCATTCCCCTTTTTTTTAAGTATTGGGAGGGTGAAGTGATAGCCACAAAACAGGTTCGGACTTTACATTTCCTTATATGTATTTACAGCAAAACAACAACAACAACGTATATAGTTCTGTGGTTGCATATCTATGTGTCTAGGAGTTTTTAAATTACCAGTTGGTATGGTTTGGATGTTTCTCCCCTCCAAATCTCATGTTGAAATGTGATTCCCAGTGTTGGAGGTGGGGCCTGGTGGGAGGTGATTTGATCATGGGGATGGGTCCTTCATGAATGGCTTAATGCCATCCCTTTGGTGATGAGCAAGTTCTTGCTCAGTTAGTTTATGGGAGATCTGGTTATTTAAAAGAGTATGGCACCTCACCTCTCTCTCTCTGGCTCTCTCACCATGTGACATGGTACTCCTCTTGCCTTCTGCCATTATTGTACACCTCCTGAGGCCTCGCCAGAAGCTGATGCCAGCACCATGTTTCCTGTACATCCTGCACAACCATGAGCCATTTAAACCTCTTTTCTTTATAAATTACCCAGCCTGCAGTATTTATTTATAGCAACACAAGTGGACTAATACACCAGTTATGCCAAAGAATTACAACAAAGAATGGAGGAGATATCCTACACATTAGTTTTTCGAAGTTCCTTTGCAACTTTCAATACAAAACACTACTGCAATTTTAATAAGCAGAGTCTGTTTACATCTTTTGTCATTTGATAGTTTTTCTACATTTTCCAACAATTATCCTCTTGCAAATAAAAGAGCTTAATTATTTCTATAATGGAAGGATTAGAATTCCCACGAGCAATTTTTTTTCTGCTTAGAAATTGTTGTAGGTATAATAAAATGTCAGTAGTTCATGACCAATGCAGCTCCTTGTGAAAGTATTGGAATGAAATCTGAAAGATACGAAATACCTAAAATAGTAAGGTTTTGTTTTTTTTTTTTTTTTTTTTTTTTGGCTATTATTAGCTGCTATCATCCAGGTCAGGACCAGGGAGAATAAATTAGTGGGGTAAAGCCATAACACAATAGCTGATGCTCATGTAGCTGTTTTTTGTTTATGCAATTTTCACTGCACCAGTTCAAGGCAAGTCTAGGTAAGTTATGTAATCGCTGCCCAGAGAATTTCATTTTGTTGTAGTTACAGCACTTTAGATATGCTTTGCATGCATGCCATTTTTTGTTGCCATTTGAAAACAGCTGAGCTAATCTTTTTAGGTTTTGAATATTGCTAAGTTGTATTATCTGCGGCTTTTTTTAAATTCTGTAGTTATTATTTTTCCAGAATGTCCATCTCTTATTCCTACTCTCTAATGAAGGTCTAATACTATGTAACAGGCTTATTTTATTTAGCAAAAACAGAACATAGGCTTCTAAGATCTTATTTTCTGAAGGCTGGTCTCACTTGATGCCAAGATGTAACATGACCAACATTGTGTATCTTCATGAACCCAGCCGGTCATCTTTCAGGCATACCCTTGACTACCATACCCAGAAGAGTAGTGACTATGCTGAGAAGTTGATCTGCAGTGATTTTACTTCATTCATCAGGGGTTTATGACACCAAACATTTACAGAATTCCTGCCCTCAAGGAGGTCCAACAAAAACATTCTCTTTCGGCACATTCTTCTCTCATCTATTTAAAGGCTGACTTTTGGGAGTGCTAGAGCTCAGGCTGCTTGCAGAAGGGAAAGCTAAATCTTAACTTTTGAAAAAGTTGGCTCATCGGTTTCTTCAGGTCTTGAGGAGGAATAACCATAAGCTTGGTGATTTACATTTTTTGCAAGTTTTGTCTTCCTGTGTCAATTTATAAGAGCAGGTAAGCTTCTGTGATTTTGACTGTGGTCAAAAGGCAAACCAGAACGTTCAGTTTTTTGGTTTTTTTTTTGTTTGTTTGTTTTGAGACAGAGTCTTGCTCTGTCGCCCAGGCTGGAGTGCAGTGGCATGATCTCGGCTCACTGCAAGCTCTGCCTCCCAGGTTCACTCCATTCTCCTGCCTCAGCCTCCCGAGTAGCTGGGACTACAGGCACCCGCCACCATGCCCGGCTAATTTTTTGTATTTTTTTTTTTTTAGTAGAGACGGGGTTTCACCGTGTTAGCCAGGACAGTCTCGATCTCCTGACCTCGTGATCCGCCCGCCTCGGCCTCCCAAAGTGCTGGGATTACAAGCGTGAGCCACCGCACCCGGGTGAACATTCGGTTTTTATGTGCTTTGATCTGGCCAATTTGATCTGGCCTCTTGTATGTTGATGGTGTTTTTCTCTGGGTGGTAAGATACTATTGAGGAATGTAAATATACATATGCAGCTTAAATAAAACTTGGTCTCCTTGTGGATGGTGTTCAGGACAATCTTAACATGGCACCACATCTGTGGGGGCCAAGGCTCTTAGTCCCCTAAAGGTTTGTTAAAAATCACTGACATATGGCAGATTGATTAATAGGAGAAAAGGCATACAAATTTAGTTAACATGTATACACAGGAGCCTTCAGAATGAAGACCCAACTTCCCAGTGAGGTATAGAAACTTATATACCATCTTGAAGTTACAGAAAGAATGGGGCCTTGGATTCTGGTAAAACAGGTTATGGGAGAAGGTAGAAGAGGAATTCTATTGAGGAATAACAAATAATTGCTAGGGAGAATGATTGGATTAAGGAGCAGAGATTAACCTGTGAATAGTTTTCTTTGGAATGTAAATGATCTTTGGAGACAGTTATTATCTTGAAATGGGGTCTGTTCAGGTGTCTCTTTTTTTTTTTTTTTTTTTCCATGTAATGAGTAATGAGATAACAGGGAGGGGAAGAAGAACAATTGTTCTCTTTGGTGGGTCAGTTCTGTCTTTATGTAGATGGGGAAAAGTCTCTTCCGGTACTTGTTGTTCTCCAAGGGTTTTTAATTAAAAATACCCACTATGCCAGGGGGGCCTTATATTGGGGTGAAATTATTTTTTTCACATCCAAAAGAAGAGTAACTCTGAGTCAAAGGGCATGTAAGCATATGCAGATTTTTTTTTAACTGGGCCATGCAACAACATCTTAAATGATTTTCTCAATCTCCACTCCAGTTACTAAAACAATCTCTCCTCAGTTTCTAGCTCCGTTCTCTGACTCCAAACTCCACCTGTGCTCATTTATTCTTCCATCTCCTTCATTCGTTCCCACTCTCTTTCTTGCCTCCTCTTCTGGCCTTGCATAACTAATCTCTTCCCTGAGAAGCTCTTTGCCATTTCTTTTTTATACCCTTTTTCATTTTTTAAACTTTAAGTAAGAAAGTATTCCAAATATACAAAAGAGCAAACATATAACAAATACCCATGTACATACCACTGAGATTAAACATCTTTTATGCTCTGGAATATTTTACATAAAATGGAGACTATCTGCTCCTTGAATGTTGCCAGGAAAAGAAGCTTGTACAACATTTTAAGCCTGGTGTGTGTTTGTTACTGGTGGAAGAGGTCTGAGTTACCCCAAGTTACCGGTGGCCTAGCCTTAAGGGTCTGTAGCAACTTTGGTCCTTGCCTCCTCAGAAGAAAGAATTCGACTGAGAGGCATAAAGCAAAAAAGGGACTGAGGTAAGTTCTAGAACAGGAATGGAAGTTTATTTTAAAAGGCCTTAGAACAGGAAAGAGAGGAAAATGAGCTTGGGAAAGACCCAAGTGGGCATGTGAAGGTTAAAGAGAGAAGGTCAAGTGCCCCATTTAACCGTGATCCTAGGACTTTCATAAGCTTGCCTGTTTCCCATGATTCTTCCCTTAGGGTGGGCTTTCTGCATGTTCAATGCCTTCCTTACCCTTTGCAATTGAGCACGTGCAGTGTGTTTAGGGAGTTATGAGCATGCCCATCTGAGGCTTTCTTCCCTTAGGGTGGAATGTGCCCCCAGAAGATCATACTTCACCATTTTTGTCTCTTAACATGCATGCCCAGGAAGTTGCTTCTCCCTGGGGCCTACATTCAATTAACATTTTGATGTTAACAGGCGTGGACCATCAGGAAATGGCCTCTCTCTGGCACTGCTGAATTATCATTTTTAGACAGGCAATGTGATAATTGCTGATTATAGATATAGATATATAGATATATAGATATTTTTTAACTAGGAAAAGGTTCATTCTTTTCAGGAAAATGTTTCCATATTCATTGTGAGATTAGAGAGTTCCCTGGACCTCCTCATAGGACTTGCAACAGGGCTGTTGCTTGCTTACTCGGCTGCAGCGCTCAAACCTCTTGCGCGAGGGGGAGCATACAGGCGAGCGGGTGCTGGGGCCGGGGTGAGCACTTTTGGGCTCCGGCCCCGTGGTAGCTTCTAGGGGTGTGTTACAATTAATGCTTTTGAAGCAGTTGCCATCTGCAGATGGCTAAGTGTTAACCGCTCAGTGGAGAATCAGGGTGACAGCCTATTCATTCCTCTTGGTACCTGGGTCCTTGTCCCGTGTTCATGACAAATCAGGTCACAGGGACTTGAAGGATGGTGAATGTGGAGGTTTTATTGAGTGATGAAAGTGGCTCTCAGTGGGATGGGGAGCTGGAAAGGGAGAGGAGTGGGAAGATAATCTTCCCCTGGAGTTGGGCCGTCTTGGCCAAACTCCTCTCCAACCGTCCAGCTGCCTCTTCAACATTCAGATGCTTCTTCCTTCTCTTTCTCTGCCGTGCTGCTCTGTTCCTCTGCCAGTGGAGTTCGGAGTTTTTATGGGTACAGGGTGGAGGCATGGTGGGCCAGGGTGGTTTTGGAAAAAGCAACATTTGGGTAGGAAAACAGGGATGTGAAGTTCTCATTTAGGGCTGCAGGCCCAGGGTTGTGGGTGGGGCCTTTGCTGGGGAACCGCTCTTTTCTAGCCGACACTTCCCTGCCTCCTCTCGTATCCATTGGAATACATTTTTCAAGCTTTTGTCTATGATTTTTTTTCTTTGCTCCGGATAGGTTCTCCTCAAACAGCGCAGAAAGTAGAACACAGAATTTGGGGATTCTCTGTACTGAGGGGCTCAACAAGGTGTCCTGTGCTAAGTGTTGTAACTTGGGAATTTGTTTTTAATAAAACTCCTAAAGGAGCAGAAACATTAAGTTTGCAGTAATCACATATAAATTTGGCTCACTGGGGGATTTTCAATAGTGAGTTTTTTAGGCTTTAATTATTTAAACTAGCAAGACCCTGTATTCAGGTTTTATTTCTTATAATGAAATAATTACACCAGAATATCCAAGTGGCGGATTTCTCCCCGGCATGCATGAATTAAGGTAGAAAATACATTGATTTTTCTTCCAATGATAACAGACGGAAAGGTCACAGCTTCCAAAACTTCTCATTCCGGAGAGATTCATGCTTGGAATAGTGCATTCCCTATTTAATGAGAATAAAACATGTGGGCGTTGAACAAGTGTACCATTTTTTGCTTTGATTGCCAATGGAAAGTATATCAAGTCATATAGTAATTTAAGACACGTTAAAATACGTTATTAAATCTTAAGACATCCATTGTAATCCTATTTTATGTTCTAATATATGTAAATCAACATTCATTGTTAAAAAAATTACTTTGTTTCTATTTCAATACCCAATCTCCATGGGCCCTACCAACTTGAGCTCTCTGGGACCTGTGGAAATCCAGTTTGAGCTCTTGGGTATTTAACAAATAATCTGTGTAATGTTGTAAGGTGTCACAACTGGTGTCCAGATTCTGTGAGGAGGCTTTCAAGGCTTAGTAGGAATAGAAGAAAACAAATAGAGTGGCAGAATAATTGCTACTATATTAGCATTTTTTTTTTTTTTAACATTTGGGGCCAGACACTATGTCAAGTACCTTATTGAGTATTTCACTTAATCTTCATAACAATCTTTTAAGGACAGAATTCTTATTATCTTTGTTATGGCTCTGAGGAAGTTGAGGTTCAGAGAAGTGATGTGATTTTTTTCAAAGATATAGAGCTTATAAATGGCAGTGCTAAGCCCTGGGTCTATCATTCTCTAACCCTAAAATCCATATTCCTGTTCCATATACAGTATTTACCCTCCTGACTGGAAAAGAACTAGAAGCATGGGACCAAAGTAGATGGGATTAAATACTATTTGCAACTCCAAAATAGTATTTGTGGCCTAAAGATTGTAAACCAAAAACTATCTGACACAAGTCTCAATCACCTTAGGAAGTTTATTTTGCCATGTTTAAGGATGCACCTGTGACACAGCCTCGGAGGTCCTGACAACATGTGTCTGAGGTGGTCAGGGTACAGCTTGTTTTTATACATTTTAGGGAGATATACATCAATCGATACATGTACGATTTACATTGGTTTGATCTGGAGGGGCAGGACAACTTGAAGGGGGTAGGGAGTTGGGGGAGGAGATGGGAGGGTTCCATGTCATAAACAGATTTAAACATATCCTGATTGGCAATTGGTTGACAGAGTTATTATCAGCAAAAAGGAATGTCTGGGTTAAGATAAAACGTTGGGGAGGCCTAGGTTTTATCATGCAGATGAGGCCTCCAAGTAGCAGGCTTTAGAGAGAATAGACTGTAAAGATTTCTTACCAGACTTAAGGTCTGTGTTGATGTTAATGCTGGAGGGGTACAATGAGGCATATCCGACCCCCCACTTCCCGTTATGGCTTGAACTAATCCTTCAGGTGAAATTTTAGAGTGTGCAGGTCTAGTGGGAAGTCCATTCAGATGGTTGCAGGTGGCCTTCAAATTTTATTTTTGGTTTACAAGACTTTTTTAACATGGGGGCCATGGCCCTCGGCCCCCTAAAGTTTCGCTAAAAAATCAATGCCCTGAGGTAGATTAATAGGAGAAACGTCATACAAATTAATTTAACATGTACATTCTTCTTCAGAATGAAGATCCACCCCTGCCCCCGTTAATGAGGTACAGAAACCTACATACCATCTTGAGGTTATAGACAGAATGAGGGCTCAGAGCATGGCCAAAAACAGGTTTGTTGGTAAAGCAGGTTTTAATGGTAAGACAGGTTATGGGAGAAAAGAAAAGGCCTGGCTAGCAAAGTAGTCTTATTATGTAGATGAAACCTCACAGGTAGCAGCCCTAAGAGAAAATAGATGGTAAATGTTTCTTTTCAGACCTTTAAAGGTATCAGACTTGAAGTTAATCCCTCCAAGATTAGGGAAAGGCCTAGAAAAGGAAGTCCTAGCTGCATTATGGAGATTCTCTACAGATGCAAATTTCCCCCACAAAAGAGCTTTGCAGGGCCACCTCAGTCTGGTCTTGCAGACTGGGCTTGCAGCAGCCATTTCAAAATATGTCAAACAAATACACTTCAGGGTAAAATATTTTTATTTCCTTCACTAATACATCTAAAACTTAGAATAGCTCATCTAAACTATAGAATGTACTTGATATCTTTTGCTGCTCTAAAATGTTTACTCAACAGGGGGATCGTTCTTTGAAACAAACGTTCATCTGCTTCATAGGGTGGCGATACCTTGCTGAGGCCTCTGCTGCCTGTGTTTTTAACACAGTTACAGCTTCTTGTATTATCTCCATACTCAATGATGAACTTAAATAATGCCCATACTGAAGCCCACAGAGACCTGTTAAGTTGTGAGGGCAGAGGGAAAGGAGCAATCTCTCCCTGAGAGATTGCTGAGGAGAGAGGGCGGAGTAACTGATTCAAGGTGTTCAATATGCTATTACATGTTCTGTTCTCTTGAGGGAGTAATTTTGTGTTCTGCAGAATATATTACAATCACAACTATGGGGAAGTAACATGATGTAGAAAACAGCAAGTCCTTTGGAGTCAGATAATGATGATATTGATAATAACGGTAATGATGATAATAACAATAAAAATAGCAGCAGCAGCTATCATTTACTGAGTGCCTGCTCTGTATCAGCTGATCTTCTGAGTACTTTACATGTATTACCTCAATTAATTATTTACTAACCCTGTAAGGTATTCTTTCTATTATATAGATGTGGAAACTGAGATATGGTCAGAGGTGTTTGAAACAGGGCGACTCCATCTTGAATAGGGGCTGGGTAAAATAAGGCTGAGATCTACTGGACTGCATTCCCAGGAGGTTAGGGACCCTACATCACAGGATGAGATAGGAAGCTGGGACAAGGTTCAGGTCACAAAGACCTTGCTGATAAAACAGGATGCGGTAAAGAAGCTGGCCAAAACTCACCAAAATCAAGATGGCAACGAAAGTGACCTCTGGTCGTTGTCACTGCTCATCATATGCTACTTATGATGCATTAGCATGCTAAAAGACACCCCCATCAGCACCATGACAGTTTACAAATGCCACAGCAACATGGGGAAGTGACCTTATATGCTCTAAAAAGAGGAGGAACCCTCAGTTCAGGGAATTGCCTAACCCTTTCCCAGAAAACTCATGAATACCCCTTGTTTAGCATATAATCAAGATGTAACTATAAGTATACTTATTTGAGCAGCCCATGCCACTGCTCTGCCTATGGAGTGGTCATTCTTTTATTCCTTTACTTTATTAATAAACTTGCTTTCACTTTACTCTTTGAACTCACCCCAAGTTCTTTCTTGCACAAAGTCCAAGAACCCTCTTTTGAGGTCTGGATTGGGACCCCTTTCTGGTAACAGAGTGGTTAAGCAATTTTCCAAGGTCACATGGGAAGTAGCTGACCTACGTCCCTATCCCAAGCAGTCTGATTCCAGAACATGTGATCTCAGCTAATTGTGGGTTGAATTTTGAGATCCATCATGTAGAAACTGTGTGACTTGGAGCACATTATTTTCTTCCCTGAGCCTCATTCTCCTCATATGTGAAAATGAGGGCTGTGGTATAGATTATGTGAAACAATATACAGAAAAGCACCTAAGAGCACAGTGCCTGGTCCATGGTGAAGGTTCAGTAATATTTATTGTTCTTCCTGCTTCCTGGTTGGTACTCTGGACCAGGTTTTCTTTTGTGATCAAGAGAACACCTTTATCAGAATCACCTACAGTGCTTATAAAAAATGCAATGCCAGCATTTCTTATGCTCAAGGATATTCAGTTCATAGCTGGAAGGTTTGGTATAAACAAGCAAAGTAAAATTTTAATGACACTTTCCAGCAAATAGCAATAAAAAGAAATTACTAAGTACCTTTAAATTCTGAACAGATGTAGCTTTCTGGCCATCTGAATCAACAGCATCACAAACATGTCAACAAAATATATAAATCTGACTAAATGTTACATCATCATTCAATCTCATTCTAGATATGACAATGAGGTTAGCAATAATAATAGTAATATAGGGACCAACTCTATTCATTGTGTTCCCAGAGTACCACCATTTAGGTTAGTGAATGTATATACATACACACATGCATGAGAATGCACACACACACACATGCATGCATGCACGCACATGCCTACAGACATCCAAAGTAAAGAAAAAACAAAGTGCAAACATTTCCTCAGGGTTCACATAGACCCGTCTGAAATGCACGTGTCAAAAGAGAATTACCTTGTGTGGAGTTAATGAACTTTACATGGGGGGGAGTGTGTGGCCAGAAATAAGAGGCAAATTCTTCTCCTCTAGTTAATCTTTGGAAAACACCTTCTCTACTGCAAATTTATAAAAGGTCCATGTTCAAAGTTTTTAAAGAAAAAAAAATCACCTGGGGCATGTCCTATTCAGTATTTGATACTTAAAGGTGGGCAGTGCATTCATTCAATCATTCAAATACTGATTGTCTACCATGTAACAAAACATAATCTGAAAACCACTTATATAGTGATTTGAACAAGGAATGGTCAAGTTATAAGGGAGGTTTGAGGGTTCAATAGCCCAGTGCTACTCAAACTTTAACATGCATTTGTATCACCTGGAGAATATTGTTACAATGCAGACCCTGATTAGGTAAGTCTGGGATAGGTGCTTGAGATTCTGCATTTCAAATGAAAGATGACTGTGCTATACTACTGGCCTGAGGACTTCACCTTAAGTAGCAAAGCTATAGTCTATATTGTACATTCCCAAACTTACTTATAGATCAGATGTTGATCCTTCTCATTCATCTCAGGCTCCTTTCATCAAAGTGGGTGACGGGAATCAGAATTGTCTGAAGGTGCTAATTAAATATGCAATTATCCCTAGGTGATGCTGATGCACACTAAAGTTTTAAAACCACTGCTTTAAGAAAAACAGTGACTAAAAATCATTCATATGTGCGAAGCAAGCCTCAACTCCTCAATTTTACTGTAGGTCAGTTATCCAACTGGCAACACGTTAGAATCACCCTGGGAGATGTAAAAATACCAATGTTCTGGTTCTACCCCTGACCAATTAAATTGAGATTTCTGGTGGTGGGCCCCAAGCATACATATTTTTTAAAAGCTCTCTAGGTGATTCTAATGTATAGATGGGGTTGAGAACCACTGCTACAAGGCAAATTGTTTTTTTATTTAAACTTAGGAATGTCGTTGATCTAAGCAGAAATTGTGGGGTTAAGAGTTTGTCTTTGTCATTTCTTCTTTCTGGGCCTTTTTCATAAGCACTCTTCTTGCCCAAGATATGCATTGCCCTTGTGTTCCCCTGGCTGTCTGAGATTTGCTATCACTGTGACTCAATGATCTCATGTGTTCCTCGTCCTGGCTTCCTTCCTTCATCAGAAGCAAAGCATGTGCCTCATCTCCTATGAGCCATATATATATATATATATATATATATATATATATATATATATACATACATACATACATATATATATATTTTTTTTTCCTGCTGGTGAGTAGAAACAGGTTAATCAGAAAAATCAATCCCAGGTCATGTGTAAATTAATGTGCTTTCCCTCTTTGGTAACACACTCCCTTAACCCAGTTTAAATAGACTTTAAGGCGCTTCTGAATTTGGCAATGTCAAGCATGACTGTTTGGATAATATATTTGTGCCTCAAATAAGCTGCCACCTACTCCAATAACCGTTAGTCCTAGAGTTGATTAAGGAAGGACTTCTGTTTTGTGGTTGATTTCATAATGAAAGGCACTTTTTTCCATCATAAATATTGTCCAAGATATTATATGATGTTCTGTGGGTTTTATTTTTACAGAGGGAAATGCTAAATGTGGCGAGGAAATCATTTTGACAGCAGTTGCTTTTGTTATGAAGAAGGGATTTAACAATTTTTAAAATATGTGCTCTTCTAAGCATGAGGAGGTGAGGAAGTCTTTGATCAGATCCTTGTAATCAAGGACGCACAGAAGAAAACAAAGGATGCACAAATATGAGAAATTGACTACTTCCAGAAGGAAACTGTTACATCAACATCAATTAATATTTATTGAGCACCTACTGGGTACCTAACACTCTGATAGCAACTTGAAAAATGACATGGAGTACATACCTATAAAACATAATTACCAGGGCCTATTTTTGGCTATTTGTTTAAATTCATTATGTCGAGGACAAGCAAGCAGGGCTGCTTATAATTTGGTCTCATTAATAAAACTGATTCCTAGGGAGACTCACTCAGAAGGATAGAAAATAAACCATATTGAAAAATATTTTCTGTTGTTCTGATAATTATAGCACATAACACACAGGTGGGGCCAAACACTGTAATTGCAAGTGTGATTCTCAAATTTTAGTAATCAACCCATTCCCAGAGGAAGTATGAGATCCAGCACACTGTTACAGATTTTCTTCACCTATCAGTTGTGGAATTCATAAATGTTATTGATTTTGTCCTTATGAACTGAGGTTAATTATGCTGGTATGTGTGTATATCACTGAGATGTGAGGTAAGAGAAATGAGACTGATTCCACAGCTTGCACATAGTAATCATTTACACTAACTTATGCTCATGGAATGACAACTCATACATTTAAACCTCTTCTGCTTTGAAAATGGAGACAGGGTCTGAACCACGTGACATAATCACTTGAACATTTTAGCTAATATATTTCTATTTGACTTTAATGAAATAAGCTAAAGAATCTGTGCTATAGGCATGTGAAAAATGCCAGAATAACTTACCTGGAAGATTCAAGCTGAGGAAATACTAAGACAATCTGAAAGTTTCATAAACATTAACTTGTCATAAGATATGGAAATTGGCCATGTTGCTTAAAATTCAGAGAAAACTGATATTTGTTATAGATTATCACACTAATCAATTCACCTGACCATATTTTAGTACTCTGGTTGGGCACGATTTTATTACTTGGAGTAGAAATCAATTTTGCAAATACTTTATTTCATGTATTTATAATGTACACATTTTTCACTTCCAGAAAATATCCAAGATGCTTACCTTATCAGGTAAGAAAAAATAGATTAAGAAAAACTTAATGCATGTTCCTAGCACTCTAGGATGTCTATAGCCTGCTCCATACCAAGCCTTGAAAAATGATACATTCGAACAGCCTAGAGAGGCAAAGTCCCAATACTGTGGGTCATATTTCCAATTTTTATTAAAATTGTGATTTGCCTTGGGCCTGTGAGGGTATACTTATCTGCCTAGCTTGATTATATTCTCTCTGAAGGTGGTCCAAGGTGAGAAACTTTCCACAGATGAAGAAATAACTTGGGTGGATTTGTTAGGAAGTTGGTGAATAATATCTATTGTTATTCTCAAAGTTTACTGTATTTCTTAAAGCAAATAGTGAGGTCACAGTACAGATTGGAAATAGTGTGACTAATCCTAGTAACTACTAAGCAACTTGAATAAACAGAGACAGGAAGAAGGAAAAAAGACAAGCTTATGGGGTACATACCCTGAGCCTGAGAATCTACCTATTGAGTTCACCAGCTCTCACTGTTTTCCAAGAGATGATCTGATCAGAAAGGATTACATTTACTCAAGTTTCAGGAAAATGCTTACTCATTTCTTGTCCACACATCTCAGATATTATCTTAAAAGAAATAATTGGTGAAATAGACTCTAGAACAATGTAAGGGGACATTTGTCCATAGTGATTAGGCTTTTCTACACTTTGAGCAAGCAGAAGCACTGACTACTTTTGTGCCAGGTGATCTTTTTAGAAGTATGTGTATAGCCAACATCTCTGATAGAGGAATGAAATAGAGGGTAGGTTTTTTTCTGTAAGTATATTAAAAATAATATCTTCCTCCAGGAAAAGCATCAGGCATACTTACCGCCCAGGATAAACTATTTGGCTTCCTTAAGCTCAGAGTTTCTTTCCTATAATGCATCCCACTGCCTATGTAGATGTCATATTATCCTTTCCATATTTCCCTTGGGAACTGTGGCTCAGGGAACTTACACAAATGCTGATACTGTGGGTACTGCTACTGCTATGAATAATAAATTGTCCCTTGCCTCTGATCCAGGAGTCTCCTGTCTTCTACGAGGTTAACTTTCTAGCTTGCAAGTAGGGTGAAATCTCAGACTTGTCACAGTTATTAAGAAACAATAGAATGTTAGACCTAAAAGGGACATTAGCGGTATGTAGTCCAACATACCAACCCATAAAAGGCTCTGAGAAATTCTACAGTGAGGACAGTCATTTAACACTGATTAACTTGGTTTTCCAAAACATGTTTGTGCATAGATTTTTTTTCTTTTTACATAACACCTATGAGCATTTTTTGGATTTATTGGAGGAAATGCTGCCTTAGGCTGAAGTCCAAACTGCTTAACATGTCCTATGAAGCTAGTCTATCTCTCCTTATCTCTGTTTTATAAATGAGGAAACTGAGACCTAGAATTTATCTCTCCAAGGTCAAAGAGGTGATTAACAATACTCATGACTAAAGATAATTAAAGCATATCCAAAGGCAAACAGCTTAACTCTGAATTTGTTTATAATCTCATTTTAGACTTAACGTGCTCCTTCCAGATCTCCTCGGATTTCTCCTACAATATCTGCGTGCCTGTCCTCATGCCTATTTTTGTTTCCAACCACCATGGTCTTCAGGAACAGGAGTATGAAATTCCAGCATCCTTGCCTCAGGTTGGGAGGATTCTGAGATGTAAATCTAGCATTCCTCTGTGGAGTCCAGCAGAAGCCTACGTTCCCCAGGACTTTTGCCCAAGATTACACTCCTACTTGGCTTTCTATCCCTGTCCTGCTTTACTCACTCTCTTACCAGTTTCTCCTGGGAGCACTTCCTTAATAAATCACTTGTACAGAAATCCTCATCTCCAAGTTGGCTCCTGGAGAACCTGACCCAAGATGGTAATCTAATTATTTAAGTTAATTAGACAACTCTCGAAGCTTTGAGAGAGCAGTATTTGTGTGTGTGTGTGTGTGTGTGTGTGTGTGTGTATACCTTCCCCTCCTCACCTGGAAAATCTGATGGCGGAATTGGGGCTTCAAAAATAACAATCATTTTTTATCTCTGCCCCATGGTGACTCTATACTCAGTATATTTTAGAAAAAAAAAAAAAAAAACCCACTAGGCTCAATGATTGCCACTACCAGTGGAATAAGAGTTAGAGGAGGTATGATTGACTGACTAAAGGAGGTGAGACAGCACAAGCTCAATTCATAGGTATAATTGTCACTTAAAAATTATGAACTGCTTGCTCTCTTCAAGGCACTCCAGGTTATGTAGAAATAAATGACAGAGTCCTTTCCTTCAGGCAAAATAGTACTTTTTTAAAAAAAGACAAAAGAAAACTTGCACAATGTGAAGAAGATTGTTCCCAGAGCCTAAGAAGTAGACACATTGAGGCAACATAAAATACTTTTGAAAAACAGAATTATTTTATTTATTCATTCAAAAAATTACTAACTAAATGCCCACTGTGCATCAGGTTATCAGGTACAATGCTAGGCATGGAGTCAGTGATGTGTTGGTGAATATTTAACAACCAGCTCAAAACAAGCCTGCTTTGTTGTGTTTGCCAGTTTCTGTCGCGAAAATATTCCCACCATGGCTGATTTTGAGCTACCATGGGGACATCAATGGACTCAACAACAGTTCTGAAAATTTAACAATAGGCTCTTGTGAGCCAGTACAAGCCAGTTCCAGCACAAGCTAGCTCTATCACACTACACTGCCTGAGGATATAACAGTGAACACAGCTTACTGACAGAGACAGAAGCAAATAGAGTGTGCCTTGGAAAACAGAAAAAGGTAGGTGCCCCTAAATGGAACCCCTGAGTTTTAAAGGTATGTGGGCAGGCAAGGATTTTCAAAGAAAGGACAGTGATTTGGAGACCAGAGGCATGAGAAGAAATTCATCCAGTGAAGAAAGGTCTGGAAGTGAGAGAGAATGGCTTCTTTTAGGGAACTGAAAAGAGTAGGAGCAGGAAGGAAAGTAGGAAGAGGTGAGATTAGAGAGACAGGGAGGGATGAACTGTGACCAGCCTTGAAGGACACACGGAACAGCTTGGCCTTTAGCCTAAGGTACCATTTCCTCCAGAAAGTAAGTCCACAAAATGACAATAGGCGTTATGTAAAAAGAAAAAGAAAAACCTATGCTCAAACATGCTTTGGAAATACTAGGTTAATCAATATTAAATAGTTGTCCTCTGTAGGATTTCTCAGATCTTTTCATCTGTTGACATGTTGTGTGACTCTCCCAGAATGAGGTATAACATACACGATTTCCTGAAGTTATTTGAGGTTGGAATACTTCCCACTTATTTTGAGGATTATATCTCAGGAGTAGTACGCTAGAAAACTAGTGTCCATAGAACACAGTCTGGAAAGTGTTCTAAGAACAACGGGGAGGCATTGGAAGTCATTAGGCAACAGTAACATAATCAGATAATGCTGCAGTTATAATTTCTTTCAGTTATTAGTGATTTCTTTTCAATCATGTTCTTTTCTATTGCCCCCCACACCTCCCCAACTGGCTTCTATCCCCAAATTGTGGGGAAAAAAAGGCATAGGAAAACTTCTAAATACATCTTAATAGTAAAAACTAAAATAGTTTCACAGGGATACTACATTACTACTAAATTTGTTAGATGTCATTGTTTTGGTTTCTGCCTTTAATGTCTCTTTTAAAAATTTCCATTATTGGCCTGGCACAGTGGCTCACGCTTGTAATCCCAGCACTTTGGAAGGCCGAGGCGGGTGGATCATGAGGTCAGGAGATCGAGACCATGGTGAAACCCCATCTCTACTAAAAATACAAAAAATTAGCCGGACGTGGTGGCGGGCGCCTGTAGTCCCAGCTACTCGGAGAGGCTGAGGCAGGAGAATGGCATGAACCCGGGAGGTGGGGCTTGCAGTGAGCCGAGATTGCGCCACTGCACTCCAGCCTGGGCGACAGAGTGAGACTCCGTCTCAAAAAAAAAAAAAAAAAAAAAAAAAATTTTCCATTATTTCCGAAAAGCAGAGAGGGTAAGACCTGGGTTTTTCTCAACATTCAAGCCTAATTTTTTTTCAAAAGGGAACAATAACAAATTACAATCTGTCCATTTGTAGAAGATTATAGACTCTCAAATTTGAAGTGGAAATTGTAGCTCAGATGATCAGGTACTATATATATACTTTATAGTAATTTCATTCTACATAAGGAATGAAGGGGACAGGGGTTGAGGTAGATGAGAAAAGGAAAAAAGGGGGGAGGAGGGAAAAAAGACCATTTAGCAACCTATCAGAGCTTGATGAAGCCTGATATAATTAACAAACTTGTGATATCTCTAGCAATTGTAATTCCAATTATTTGCTAGCTAAAGGCAAGTTTCACTGCTCTAAGTTAGGAAATCATGTAAATAGCCTAATTAATATAATTTGCCTTATGCTCTACTAAGAAAACAAAAACAAATATGTCATTTTTTAGAATAAATAGCATGATATAGACTAAATATTATAAATATTCAGTCAGTTTGCAGAACAAATATTGCATATTATGGATCCTTTTCAGCAATTCTATGAAGTTCAGCATGATTTAATGAAATTATGATGGTTGTTTGAGTTTTACAACTACATTACAATAAAAAGAAAGCACTTCCTTTGCATGGATAAGAGAAAGATCCTTGATGAAATAGCATGGTAGAGCTTATGATGCTGTGGGCCTGAGGAGACAAAGAAGATTTTATTCTTTTTCTTGCCAGTTCTCTAATCTCAAGAGAACCCCAAAGTTAAAATAAATCTTTTAAAAATTCTATATGCCAGTGGTGGAGAGACACAATAAATAATTTTTTGCCATTTCATCATGTAGAACTGAGAGATAAAGCTGTCTGTAAAACCCTAAAAGACTTACAAATCATTTCAACAGGTTGTCATATGTTAATGTCAACAATAATTTAATCACCACATGTAAAATACATAATACAATGGTTGGCCTGCATTGCTTTCTGTCTGGGGGCTCCACCTCACCCCTTTATATTTAATCATTTGCCCTCTGTCCTATTCTCAAGTATTTACCCCTCAAGAACAAGCTAAGGCCATTACCATTAAGAAGGAGAGAGAAGGAAAGAGGATGGCTGAGTTACTAAACAAGTATTTATTGAGGTTCTATATTCCCAGCACTATACTAGGCACCGCAAAGTAAGAAAAAAAAAAAAAGCCAGACATGACTCTTACCCTGAAGAATTTTACTACATATTTGGATGATCAAAATTCTCATTTATGAATTAATTACAGATCAACTAAATGCTATGTATATATGACATTAACCTGAAGGGCAAAAGCCAATAGTCAAGAAATGGGAGATCCACTAATTCGCTGGAGTGGTAACAAGACTTGACAGTGGACAAGCTAAAGGTTAAGCAAAGTCTTGGGGTATGTTTAGGATATGGAGTGGTAACAATGAGAGAGCACTGTAACCAAGGAGGGATTTGGCATAAGGAAAGGCACAGAAATGTGTCCATGTGTGAGAGAAAGGGTAAAACTGATACCAGAAGCAATCATGTCTACCAGAGTGGAGTTGAGTAAGATTATTAAAGGTTTAGTAAGCCCAGAAAAGGCGCTGGGTTATAATGATGTAGAAAACAGACAAGTTCCTGGGCCAGAAAATGATAGGATTGAACCAACAAGATAAACACGAGAGAAAACAAAAGAAACAATTTCAAAATTTGGACAGATTACAGCACAGAAAAGAGTGGAGTCATAGTCAAGAAGGGTATTTTAGTAAGTGATAAGTGAAGAGATGAGCAACTGAACAAAGCAAGGTAAGTAAAAATGAACAAGGAGGGGCCAATCAAAAAGACATAGCAAATAAAGAGAAATATCAAACCATCTTTTATGGGTTTTTTTTATGACAATTTAAATACAGGAGCCAAAGGAGAAGGAAGAGTTAAAGAGGACCTCAAGGCTTTTAGCTATGACTAGAAGTAGTGGTACAACTGAGATAAAATTATGTGATGAGTTCTGATTTATATATGGAATTGAACCATAAGTAGAACAATATTTTGTAAGTACTTTGGAGAGTCATTAGCACAGAATTGATTGAAGCAGGACATTTAGACCACCACTATTTTGATATAGATGTCAAAATAGCATTTACTTGAATACAAAAGCCATGAAAGTTAATGTGGTGAAGACTGCCAGACTCCATTCACCTTTCCTTCCATGGAAATAGACCTGTAGCCTGACATATATATGGCTGGTGTGGTAAACAGAATAATGGCCCCCCAATGATGCTCCCATCCTAATCTCCAGAACTTGTGAATATGTAGGCTCCATGGCAAGAGGAGATTAAGGCTGCAAATGGAATTAAGGTTGTTAATCAGTTGACTTTAAAACAGGAAAATTATCTTGGATTGTCTGGGTGAGCCCAGTGTAATCGGAATGTCCTGTAAAATGGAAGATGGCAGCAAAAGAGGTCAGTCAGAGACATTTGAAAATGCTATGCTGCCAGCTTTGAAGATAGAGGAAGAGGCCATAAGTCAAGAAATGCAGGCAGTTTCTAGAGCTGAAAGAGTCAAGGAAATGGATTCTTCCTTGGTGCCTGCAGAAGGAATACAGCTCTACTAACACTTTGATTTTAGCCCACTGAGACCCATTTCAAACTTCTGGCCTCCAGAAATGTAAGATAATGCCTTTGTATTGTTTCAAGTCACCAAGTTTGTGGTAATTTGTTACAGCAGCAATAGGAAACTAATACAACTGGCCAGATATACTATACAGACATACTATATTTCTTGTCCATTCTTGCAGTCAGGTATGACCATTTGACTAACTTTTCACCAATAAAATGACAGAGATAGCAATGTGCATGGTATTCAGGCCAAAGCCTTTAAGATAATAAGCCTGCTTCCTCCTTCACAGTCTCTTTTACCATCCAGTAAAATAAAACACAGACATGATTGCAACTATGTTTTGAACATGCAGATAAAGACAATACCGAAGAAAACAGTAAAGAAAATGGAAAGAAACTGGACTTCTGTTATGCTATGCAAGACACCCTCTCACTGATCTTAAACGTGGACTGTTACATGAGAGAACTATTTTTGCATCTTGTTTGAGCCACTGTATTTTGGAGTCTTTATGTTATAGCAACTAGTATGACCCTAAACGATACAGAAGATTATTTCCCTGAAAGAAGGAATTTGTATGTGGTAGAGTTGCGAGGATTGACAGGAGAGTGCAATGTTACAACATTTATGAATAGACAAACTTTCAAGAAGAAGATCATGATTAATAATTGTAAATGCAGGCCGGGCATGGTGGCTCACGCCTGTAATCCCAGCACTTTGGGAGGCCAAGGCAGGTGGATCACAAGGTCAGGAGTTCAAGACCAGCCTTGCCAACATGGTGAAACTCTGTCTCTACTAAAATTACAACAATTAGCCGGGAGTGGAGGCATGCACCTGTAGTCCCAGCTACTTGGGAGTCTAAGGCAGGAGAATTCGCTTGAGCCTGGGAGGTGGAGGTTGCAGTGAGCCAAGATCATACCACTGCACTCCAGCCTGGGCAACAGAGCTAGACTCTGTCTCTAATAATAATAATAATAATAATAATAATTGTAAATACACCAGAAAGATGAAGGAGAACACTTAATGGGGGGTGGGGAACCCTTGGTATGGATTAGTGAGAGTCACTCTGGTTCCCTCTCATTTGTCCTTGTCCATCTATTCCTAGGAGTTTACATACCATCTATATACATATAACTCCCAAATGTATGTCTTTAGACCAGGTCACCTTTTTAACTTATTTGGTATTTCCATTTGGATATTTCATATAGGCATCTAAAACTTAACAGATCAAAAAGTGGACACTTGAGTAACCCTATATTCTTCAGAAAACAAAACAAAACAAACACTGCTCTTCTGACTGCCTTATCTCAGTAAAAGCACCTAGTTCCCCCAGTTGTCCAAGCTTGAAAACTGAGAATTTCGTCTTCTCCTTCACCTTCCACATCTGATCCATTAATCCAATACCAAATCCTGTCAATTCCACGTTGAAATATGCCTCAAATTTTACCCTGGTCAAATACATCATCACTTCTTGCCTGAAATTATGTAGTATCTTAACAATTGTACCCGTCCAATCCATCTTTAGCCACATTATAAAATTGTAAATGATATTTCATCATTCCTTTTTAACCTGAAACAGATTCCTATCACACTTGAGGATTAAATATAAAATTATTAATATGGCCTTAAACAACCCTGCATACTACTTCTCAAGTTTACTTTTCCAGCTTTTTTTTTCCTCGTAACTTTTCCCTTTGCTTTTTTTGCTGTGGCTGTATAGAATGTCTCTCAAAGTTTTTAATGTACCAATTATTTTCTTCCTCAGGGGTTTAACATATGTTTTTTCACTGTCTAGAACCTCCTCTTCTACTCTATTCTCTAACTCTTCTCATCCTTCAGGCCTTGGTCTGAACATGGGTTTTTCAAATAGACATTCCTTATTCCCCAATAAAAATGAAGTGATCACTGTTATTCTCTTAATAGAGTCATTATTTTCCTTTATAGCACTTGTCAAATATTCTTATTTTTGTGATTCTTTGGTTTCTATATGTCTCTACAGTTTCTATGTCTATGTAAACAAAAATTATATTTGTTCTCTCTACTACTCTATAAACAGCTCCTAATTTGTAATATGCCTGACATGTAATATGTGCTCTGTAAATATTTGAGGATGTTGGTGACTTTGGGGGAAATACTCTCCATTTGAGTGGTGGAAGCAAGAACTCAGACTTCATAGCTTTAAGAAGAAAGTTGACAAACAGGAAGAGCTGTTAGAATTGGGGGTAGATGAGGAAGGAAATAAGAAAAAAAGAGATGAGACTGGTTCAGGAAAAGCATTTATGATTGCCTTGAATTAGCCCTATTTCTGCTCTTGACCATTAGACAATTGACCTATATGAAACTCCTACATTTCATAAATACTGGCATTGATTACCATTAGAAACTGTTTGTGCCTTGACATTAATTGCTCTGTTAATAGAAATGTTCCTTGATTTCTAGGACCTAACAACCATAGGAAGAAAAAAAATGGTGGGAAAGACATTTAAATAAAAATGAACATACAAGTAGAAGTAGGAATAATATCTCTATAAATGATAATACACAGTAAAGACTTAAGTTTACTGCTAACATTAAGTTTTGCTGGGTGACAAAAACAAAACAAAACCAGAAATCCCTAAATCGCCAATTGTAAGGAGACTTCATGACAGTGTGAAAGAGCAGAAAGTGGCGTGAACTACAAAATAAATGACTACGAGATAATATGCATATAAAAATATAGTCCTAACTATACATCACGGAGTACAATTATCAACAGGAGAGATTTTATAGACATTTTTCACAGAAGAGAACTTTATCTTGCATGCATAATTTCTCCTGTCCACTACTCCTACTCTTCCAACTATCAGCAAAAAGCATGTCTCATCCAGACCAGTTATTATATTTCCATGATATAAATCAAAGAATAGGCAAAGAATGACAAGGAGACAGGATAAAAAAAATCTGCAGAAGAATGAAAGAACTAAGTGAAAGAGGTTAACAGAATCTATGAAGAGGTGGGAGAGCAGATAGAACTTAGACGCTTTGCAGGCTGGAGAGGGAGGATTGGGGTAGGAGAAATATATGGTTTCTAATGAGTGTGGTGTATGATAAATTGAGGGGATAGAAATGGGACATGTGATGCATTGCTTGGGTTTATGAATTTTTTGATTTTGAAGTGTGACTTTTGGCTATGACACCACTCAGGACTAAAACACGTGAGTTATATCTTTATTAGGGTTCCATAAATTTGGCTATCATCACTAAATGGACATGTTCCAGAAAAAAGAACTATGAATATCATCAACTCTTCCCTGAAAACTCTGACCAAATCTGCTGCATTTGTTGAATGAAATGATGACATAACTATATCTCAATCACTGAATGTAGTTGTGATCATCCCAAATGAAGAGAGAAAATCTGTAAAGAAAACTGAGAAAGACCATTGGGATTGGCTATGGACTGAACGTTTGTGTTCCCTCAAAATTCGTATGTTAAAGCTCTAATCTCCAATGTGATAGTATTTGAAAGTGAGACCTTTGGGAGATGATTAGGTCATGAAGGTGAAGCCCTCATGAATGGAATTAGTGCCTTTATAGGAAGAGACAAGAGAAAGATGATCTCTCTCTGCCTTGTGAGAATACAACAAGAAGGTGGCAAGAAGATAGCCATCCACAAAACTGGAAGGGGCCCTCCCTTATCAAGAACTGAATCAGCTGGCACCTTGATCTTGGACTTCCAAATTCCACAACTCAAATAAATAAAAGTGTATTGTTTGGACCTCCTCATCTATGGTATTTTATTATAGCAGCCAAACTAACTAAGACAGGATTCAAGTATAGGGTGACTGCTTGGGAATGACTGACTTTTAAGTTTTCTCTCAAACTCTAAGAGTCTATGAGTTATTAAAAAGAAGATAGATTACATAGATTAAGTAAATAATATGTACATGTATATATAAATACAAATATGTAAATAGTTTTACCAATTTGGAAAGATACAGATGAGTGATGGAGAATATGCCCTGTGTCTATCAGTGTATATTAATGGTTGGACATAGACTTGATAACAATGTATAGAATGTGAGAACTGATCAATACCTTAAAAATGCCTTAAAGTTACATTTCAGCGGTTTCAAGGCAAACCACTACTATCAAAAAGCACAACATGGAGGCAGTTATAGTATTATCTTGAGAGAATGGAGACAATGGCTTTCTGGAAAAATTTGGAAGGTGGGTTCAATCTTGGAAAGGTTGAACAGTTTGGGGATTGAGAGGTTGGACAAGTCAGGATATATAGAGATTCCAGGCCTTTAGAGGCCAATAAGCATGACCATTGCACCTCTTCTCCTCATCACTGTTTTTTCCACTAGCTACAAGTAATCAGTGAAAAAATCTTGAGTTAGAAAGTGAAGAAAGTGGCTGGGCGCAGTGGCTCACGCCTGTAATCCCAGCACTTTGGGAGGCCGAGGCGGGTGGATCACTTGAGGTCAGTGTTCCAGACCAGCCTGGCCAACAAGGTGAAACCTTGTCTCTACTAAAAATACAAAAATCAGCTGGGCGTGTTGGTGGGTGCCTGTAGTCCCAGCTACTCGGGAGGCTGAGGCAGGAGAATCGCTTGAACCCAGGAGGTGGCAATTGCAGTGAGCCAAGATCGTGCCACTGCACTTCAGCCTGGCGACAGAGTGAGACCCCATCTCGGAAAACAAACAAACAAAAGAAAGTGAAGAAACTAAAAACATAGATAAGGTTCAAATAGTCTGGATCAATCATTTAATATGCACTTATCAAGTATCTCTTGGGGGCACAGCTATGATTCAGGGTATTCTGGGGGAATAGACTTAAAAGACACAGAGACATATTTCTTTAAGGAATCTGGAGGCTAAGTAAATATATTAAATTTGTACTAACAAAAGATAATGTACTGTGTAGCACAGCAAGTATAAAAGTTCTCTCAGGAAAATCAGTGTAATGTAGAGCAAATAGTCATTTGCATTTTATGGACAATATGGAGTCACTGACGGTTTTGAGCACTGAAATAAAGTGCATGATGTGGCATTTTAGGAATGCAGAATGTTTACGAGGTCAGAAAAACAAGAAGGCGGCAAGGTAATTATTGCAGTAGTTTAAAATTCAGTGATTTTACAAAACATACTACATTAGTAGACAGTAAATGCATAAAAATCCGTTTCCCAGTTAGTGATATATTGCTTTTAAAGGTTCAATAGTATTTAGGTAAACTTTTAGTTGAAAGGGCTACAATCATTAAAGTAAAATAACATATATCTCTAATATATGACGATTCACATTGTCATATGAAATCCATATGCATATGCAGAAGAAAATGTAAAGAATATGGCTTTGCTCATATTTTATTAAAAATTTGTATTTTAAACTATATTTTACATTTATGTTTTTATAACTAGAATATAAGGATTAAAAATAAAGACAGGGATACTGATATTGTACTTTTTTTCAATGAAAACCTCCACAGGGGAAATTCTGCAAGCATTTCAATATAATATTCACCCTTGTAACCAAAGTGAATTATATGGAGGAGCTTAATAAGGATTTGTTGATTGAATTGGATTATAAGGAATAATGCATATTCTACCACAATTATAGTTTCTAGCTGATAAGAACAAAAGGAGATACAGTATGTAGGGTATGGTTGAGAGGACTTTGAGGCATGCTGAATATTTGAAAGAATCATTTGACTAAGTTATAACATACTTTGCATACATATTAACAAAATATTCTTTATATTCAAATAAAACATCAAAGTGAAGTGGCTAAAAACGGAAGATTTTAAAGAGATCTAAAGAATTACTTTGTCAGGCAGGTGCAGCGGCTCACTCCTGTAATCCCAGCACTTTGGGAGGCCGAGGTGGGTAGATCACGAGGTCAGGAGATCAAGACTATCCTGGCTAACACAGTGAAACCCTGTCTCTACTAAAAATACAAAAAATTAGCCGGGCGTGGTGGCGGGCACCTGTAGTCCCAGCTACTCGGGAGGTTGAGGCAGGAGAATGGCGAGAACCCGGGAGGCAGAGGTTGCAGTGAGGCAAGATCACGCCACTGCACTCCAGCCTGGGCAACAGTGCTAGACTCTGTCTCAAAAAAAAAAAAAAAAAGAAAAAAGAAAAGAAAAATAATTTTCTCAACTATACAACTATTAATGTTGTACATATTAATAAATAAGACAGTAATTAAAATTAGTGAAATAAATTAGAGTAAAACCTTCATGAAGAGCTGATTTTTTTTTTTTTAACAGTAAGCATTTATTTCTCACAATTCTAAAGACTATGAAGTCCAAGAAGAAGGCACCAGAAGATCTGGTGTCTAGAGAGAGCCTGATTTCTGGCTTGTAAACAACTGCCTTCTCTTGTAGCAGAGAGAGAGAAGAAGCAAGCTCTCTCATGTCTCTTCTTATCCTCATAATCCCACTGTTCTGTCATGAGAGCTCAAATATCAATACCTAATTACCTCATATAGGCTCTATCTCCAAATACCATTATATTGGCAATTGGGGTTTCATTTTTTAACTTTTATTTTAGGTTTAGGGGTTCATATGAAGGTTTGTTACATAGGTAATCACGTGTCACAGGGGTTTGTTGTACATATTATTTCATCACCCAAGTATTAAGCCCAGTACCCAATAATTATCTTTTCTGCTCCTCTCCATTCTCCCACACTCCCCCATCAAGTAGATCCCAGTGTCTATTGTTTTTGTCTTTGTGTCCATAAGTTCTTATTTAGCACCCACTTATAAGTGTGAACAAGTGGTATTTCATTTTCTGTGCCTCAATTAGTTTGCTAAGGGTAATAGCTCCATCCATGTTCCTATAAAAGACATGATCTCGGGATTTTTTAGGGCTGCATAGTATTCCAAGGTGTATATGTATCACGTTTTCTTTTTTTTTTTAGTATCTAAATGAGTATTATTTCTTTTTTTCCTCCAACTTTTAAGTTCTGGCGTAAATGTGTAGGGTGTGCAGATTTGTTACTTATGTAAATGTGTGCCATGATGGTTTGCTGCCTAGGTATTAAGCTCAACATGCATTAGCCATTTTTCCTGATGTTCTCCCTCCCTCCAGCCCCCACCAACAGGCCCGAGTACGTGTTCAGCTCCCACTTATAAGTGCAAGCATGCGGTGTGTGGTTTTCTGTTCTTGTGGTAGTTGGCTGAGGATAATGGCTTCCAGCTCTATTTATGTCCCTGCAAAGGACATGATCTCATTCCTTTTTATGGCTGAACAGTATCCCATCATGTATATGTACCAAATTTTCTTTATCCAGTCTATCATTAATGGGCATTTAGGTTGATTCCATGTCTTTGCTATTGTGAACAGTGCTGCAATGAGCATATGTATTTGTGTATCTTTACAAAAAAAATTTATATTCTTTTGGATATACCCAGTAATGAGATTGCTGGGTCAAATGGTATTTCTGGTTCTAGATCTTTGAGGAATTGCCACACTGTCTTCCACAATGGTTGGACTAATTTACATTTCCACCAACAGTGTAAAAGCATTCCTATTTCTCCACAGCATTGTCAGCATCTGTTGTTTCTGTACTTTTTAGTAATCGCCATTCTGACTGGTGTGAGATGGTACCTCATTGTTTTGATTTGCATTTCTCTAATAATCACTGATGTTGAGCATTTTTTCATATGTGCGTTGGTTGCATGAATGTCTTCTTTTGAGAAGTGGCTGTTCATATCATTTGCCCATTTTTTAAACACGGTTGTTTTTTTCTCACAAATTTGTTTAAGATCCTTGTAGACTCTGGATATTAGAACTTTGAGAGATGAATAGAGTGCAAAATTTTTCTCCCACTCTGCAGGTTGTCTGTTTGCTCTGATGATAGTTTCTTTTGCTGTGCAGAAGCTCTTTAGTTTAATTAGATCTCATTTGTCAATCTTTGCTTTTGTTGCAATTGCTTTTGGCATTTTTATCATGAAATCTTTGCCCATGCCTATGTCCTGTATGGTATTGTCTAGATTTTCATCTGAGGTTTTCATAGTTTGAGTTTTAACATTTAAGTCTTTAATCCACCTTGAGTTAATTTTTGTATAAGGTATAAGGAAGGGGTCTAGTTTCAATTTTCTGCATATGGCTAGCCAGTTCTCCCAGCACCATTTATTAAATAGGGAATCCTTTCCCCATTGCTTATTTTTGCCAGGTTTGTCAAAGATCAGATGGTTGTAAGTGTGTGGTCTTATTTCTGAGTTCTCTATTCTGTTGCATTGGTCTATGTGTCTGTTTTTGTACCAGTACCATGCTGTTTTGGTTACTGTAGCCTTGTAGTATAGTTTTGAGTTGGTAGCAGGATGCCTCCAGCTTTGTTCTTTTTGCTTAGGATCATCTTGGCTATACAGGCTCGTTTGGTTTCATATGCATTTTAAAATATTTTTTTTCTAATTCTTGAAGAATGTCAATGGTAGCTTGATGGGGATAGCATTCAATCTATAAATTACTTTGGGCAGTATGGCCATTTTCATGATATTGATTCTTCCTATCCACGAGTATGGAATGTTTTTCCATTTGTTTGTGTCCTCTCTGATTTCCTTGAGCAGTGGTTTATAGTTCTCCTTGAAGAAGCCCTTCACTTCCCTTGTTGTTAGCTATATTCCTAGGTATCTTATTCTCTTTATAGCAATTGTGAATGACAGTTCATTCATGATTTCACTCTCTGCTTGTCTACTGTTGGTGTATAGGAATGCTTGTTATCTTTTCACATTGGTTTTGTATTCCGAGACTTTGCTGAAGTTGCTTATAAGCTTAAGAAGCTTTTGGGCTAAGACGATAGGGTTTTCTAGATATAGGATCATCTCATTTGCAAACAAAGATAATTTGACTTCCTCTCTCCCTATTTGAATATCCTTTATTTCTTTCTCTTGCCTGATTGTCCTGGCCAGAATTTCCAATACCATGTTTAATAGGAGCAGTGAGAGAGGGCATACTTGTCTTGTCCCAGTTTTCAAGGGGATTGCTTCCAGTTTTTGCCCATTCTATAGTAAATAATAACTTAATTGTACATTTATAATTAAGAGTGTAATTGGATTGTTTGTAACTCACAGAATGTTTGAGGGGATGGGTACCCCATTCTCATGATGTTATTTCACTTTACATGCTTGTATCAAAACATCTAATGGACCCCACAAATATATACACCTACTCTGTACCCACAAAAATAAAAAAAAAATACAATTAGAAATGACAAAGATGATATTATAAATTATCCCATAGAAATGTAACAGATCTTCAGAGAATAATTTGAACAATTCTATTCACATAACTTGGAAAATCTAGAGGACATGAGTAAATTCCTGAAATCACACAATGTCCCAATATTGAATCAAGAAGAGATCAAAACCTTGAATAGACCAATATCCTGCTCTGAGATTGAATCAGTAATTTAAAAACCTACCAACTGAAAAACAGCCTTGGACCACACAGATTCACAGCTGAATTGTATCAGACATGCAAAGAAGAACTGGTACCAATCCTATTGAACTATTCCAAAAATCAAGGAGAAGGGGCTTCTCCCTAACTCTTTCTATGAAGCCATCAGCAGCCTGATACAAAAATCTGTCAGAGACACAACAATAAAAGAAAACTTCAGGCTGCTATCCCTGTTGAACACAGACACAAAAATCCTCAGCAAAATACTGGCAAACTATATCCAGCAGCACATCAAAAAGTAAATACACCATGATCAAGTAGGCTTTATTTGTGAGATCTAAGGCTCTTTCTAACATATGCAAATCAATAAATGTGATTCACTGCATAAAAGTATCAAAAGCAAAAACCATATGATCGTTGCAGTAGATGCAGAAAAATCTTTCAATAAAATCCAACATCTCTTCACAATAAAAACTCTCTGTAGACTAGGCATCAAAATAACATACCTCAAAATAATAAGCGCTATCTATGGCAAACCCACAGTCAACATCACACCAGATAGGTAAAAACTGGAACCATTTACTTGAGAACTGTATCAAGACAAGGTTTTTCTCTCTTACCACTCCTATTCAACATAGTACTGGAAGTTTTAGCCAGAGCAATCAGGCAAGAGAAAGAAATAAAAAGCATCCAAATAGGAAAAAAAGAAGTCAAACTATCTCTCTTTCCTGATTATATGATTCTATACCTAGGAAACTCTAAAGACGACTCTTCCAAAAGGATCCAAGAACTGATAAACAACTTTACTAAAGTTTCAGGATACAAAATCAATGTACAAAAATCAGTAGCATATCTATACCCCAATAACATCAAGGCTGAGAGTCAGATCAAATCAATAACACAATCTTATTTACAATAGCCACAAAGAAGATGAAATACCTAGAAATACAGCACTAGAGGTAGAGGAAAATCTCTACAAGGAGAACTACAGATCACTGCAGAAAGAAATCACAGACCACACAAATAAAAAGAAAAACATTCCATCCTGATTGATTGGAAAAATCAATGTCATTAAAATGGCCATACTGCCAAAAGCTATTTACAGAATCGACGGTATTCCAATTAAACTACCAATGTCATTCTTCAAATTAGAAAAGACTACTGTAAAATTCATATAGAACCAAAAAAGAGCCTGAATAGCCAAAGCAATCCTAAGCAAAAAGAACAAAGCTGGAGGCATCATACCACTCAACTTCAAACTATAGTGTAAGACTAGAGTAATCAAAACAGCATGGTACTAGTACAAAAACAGATACATAGACCAATGGAACAGGATAGAAACTCCAAAAATAAAGCTTCACATCTACAGCCATTTGATCTTTGACAAGGCAGACAAAAGCAATGGGGAAAGGACTCCCTATTCCATATATGGTGCTGTGATAACTGGCTAGCCACATGCAGAAGAAAGAAATTCGACCACTCCTTTTCACCATATACAAAAATTAACTGTAGATGAATTAGGAATTTAAATGTAAGGCCTCATACTCTAAAAATCCTACAAGAAACCCTAAGAAATACCCTTTCTACATCAACCTGGGCAAAAAAATTTTGGCCAAGACCCATTGCAACAAAATAAAAAATGTGGGAACTAATTAAATAACTTTTGCACAGCAAAAGTAACTATCAACAGAGTGACCAGACAATCCACAGAATGGGAGAAAATATTCACAAACTATGCATCTCACAAAGGTCTAATATCCAGAATCTATGAGGAACTTAAATTAACAAACAAAAAACAAACAACCCCATTAAAATGTCAGCAGAGGACATGAACAGACACTTCTCAAAAGAAGACATACGAGCAGCTGACAATCATTTGAAAAAATGCTCAACATCACTAATTATCAGAGAAATGGAAATCAAAACCACAATGAGATACCATCTCACAACAGTCAGAATGGCTATTATAAAAAGTAAAAAACAACCAATGCTGGCAATGAAGCAGAGAAAAGAGAACACTTATACATTGTTGGTGGGAATGTAAATTAGTTCAGCCACTGCAGAAATTGGTTTTGAGGTTTCTCAAAAAACTTAAAACAGAAGTATCATTTGACCCAGCAATCACATTGCTAGGTATATTTCTGAAAGAAAATAAATTATTCTACCAAAAGGACATATGCAATCAAATGTTGATTGCAGCACTATTCACAATAGCAAAGACATGAAATCAATCTAGGTGCTCATCAATGGTGGATTGGATAAAGAAAATGTGGTACATACACACCATGGAATACTATGCAGTCATTTAAAAAAAAAAAAAAAAAAAACTCATGTTCTTTGTAGCAACATGGTTGCAAGTAGAGGCCACTGTCCTAAGTGAATTAACACAGGAACAGTAAAGAAAATACCACATGTTCTCACTTACAAGTGGGAGCTAAACATTGAGCACATATGGAAATAAAGATGACAACAGTAGACACTGGGGACTACCTGATGTGGGAAGGAGGGAGGGGAACATGCGGTGAAAAACTACCTATAGGGTACTATGCTTAGCACCTGGGTGATGAATCCGTACCCCAAACCTTAGCATCATGTAATATACTCATGTAAAAAATCTGCTCATGTACTTCCTGTATCTAAAATAAAAGTTGAAACAACAAAAGCAATAATTACAGAAGATAGCCATCTCAAGGGAGAAAGTTACAACTAGGCATATATCCCTTCATGTATCTACAAATTCTCAGGTAAATTCTGACTTCAAAATTTTTATCACAAAGGACAATAACAGAAACAGAAGAAAGGGGTTTACTCTCATATGACATGTAGAATTTATGGCATTAGCAGTGAGAAAAACAGAAAGACTTAAAATATGAGGTACAGTTGGCACACTTTGTTCTTCACTGCCTTTATCATGTACATGCACATAGTGTAAAATCTCATTAACACAAACTCCATTAATTTGGGATCTGTAATAATCTCAACCTACCCAATCTGAATGTACATCTGTACTATGGAGACAAACACAGGCGCACACACACACACACCCACACACACACAGAGCCTGATCAGCACATAAACAAGACTAAGTGAGAATATTAAAAGAATCCCCACTTTTGCTGAAGCTTTTGTGTACAACAAACATGCTAATCACAAATGATTATCTATTCACTAAAGCTAATTATGAAATTTTGTTAAGACTTGAGGCCAAGTTCTTTTTACTTCTCTCCTGAGATAATTAAACTGCTTTTATTTTAGCATTTTATTTAACTGAGCTAGGGCTTACCCTCCAAAGAACTGATGAATTAGTCTATCAGGACTAATTTGAATGAATTTGACTATCTGGACATGTGTGCATACACTATTCCATATGGCCAAATGATAAACTCATTTGTCAGGGTTTAGACAGAATTTTTTTTCCCTCTTTCCAATACTATTTCAAAGGCTAAACATCTTTTTGTGGTATTGCTTTCACGATGGAGGACTTTATATACATGAGGTTTTAAATGCACTTTATTTATTACAGGCTATGAATGGACTCTGTACCACAGGACTCCCTAACGAGAAGTCGGCTACTCCACAGTTTGGGTCTGGTGGGCCAGGGCAGCACAGTCTGCTGGCCTGTAATAGAAAATCAAACAGGTCATTTCACAGCCATCAGGCACATGCAGAGCTGCCTTACTGGTTTATATCCCTCTGTCTTTTAGGACATAAAATCATTTCTTACTTTATAAAAACATTACTCTTCCTTATATAATCATTTAATTTACATATACAGGTTACACTTAGTAAAAATATATGAACCAAAATTGCAACAAAATTCCAAAATCATAAACTACCTTTTCAGAATGCACTTTCTTTCCACCTCTCTCTTGAAAGGCTTCATTGCTTTTAGGACAGGAGATATTACTTCTGAACTCAAGATTTAAAGCATTTTCTTCAGCCCATAATAAAAGTAATAAAGCTTTTTATTGTAAAAAAGACTGTAAATATATTTAGGAATAATTTCAACAACTCAGAAGTGGTTCAATTTCTGCAGTGGGAAATATGAGTCTCATGACATTTAGGTGCTACCAAGAATTTCCACTATTGATCTCTGTACCCGTGGTAATGTTGAGCTACAATTATTGTCGAGAAAGATTCACTAAAGAGAATAATGTAGCAAATTCTTTCTTAAGTGTATAAGCACAAAAGTGAGAGGGAGAGATGGGGAAATAATTTCTCCTTTTCCAAAGTTTTGGCAAAATGTCTATTTGTATAGAGAAGGAATAAGATAGAGTTTTGATCTGCCAACTGGATTGCAATTGAAACCAGAGCTCTAGATGAGAAATAAAATTAAAAAGCAGAGATGTTAGACTCTTTAGGACAATGCAGTATTCACGTAGTTGAGTGGTAGTCAGAAATTGCCAAGGCCTGCAACAGCCTAGTATAAGGAAAGTGGGAAGGAGTTCTCAGAGTTGAAGGAAAGGGGCTATAAAGTTATCTGGTAATACTGGTGTTTCTTTGGCTCAAAGACTTTGCTCCATATTTTTCTTTCTTAAAATCAAAAGTTACCAGGAGAAACCAAAATCTTCCAAATCTAATCATTTTTCCTGTGATTTTCATTATAAATGTTATTTGAATATAGGAAAGATGCAAGATGCATTTGGAAAGAATATCCTTTGAAAACAAACTCTAGGCATAAATTGAGTCACTGCTTAATCATGAAGGACTTTAAAAAATCCTGATTTTATAGTTATAGCTTAAGTTTTTGCTTTGTTTTAAGGCACTTTCAATAAACCTGAGAAAATTACTAAATAAATTTTGGGGTTAACATTAAAAAAAATTTACTAGTTTGAAGGGACCAATTTGGATTTCCAAAATGGTTTGAAAATATGAGGTTTATCTGAATAAATTACCTTGAGTTAACTGAAGGTACTTTAGGTAACTGAAGGTCAGAGAGGTTAAGTTTTCCAATATTAAAGAGCTATAAGACAACTTTAGTTGATTTTAGAATTCATCAGAGCTTGCATTTTATATAGTTTTGAAGTAACACGGCAGGCAGTATTATGCCTGAACATTTATATTCCTTGGTTGCTTGAATTTGCTTGCTTCTTCACAGACTCCTTCAGATCCACCTCTTCTTCTCTGTTGTCAAAGCTATTATATGTCATTTCAAGCACAGATGATGATTACAATTCTAGCAAGTTTTCTAGTCTCTTTCTCGCTCTCTTTCAGAATTAAAGTGTATATCTATTACGGAAACTAATGTAATCTTTTTCAAACTTTATTTTCACCAACCTAACCCCATACTCAGGTTACTTACTGTCATGTAAAGAGGGTAACCATATATCTCAGATTGCCCAGGATGGTCCTGATTTATACATGTCATCCTGGAACAATTATTAAGTACCTTCTTTCATTCTTAAAAATTTCCAGATTTGGGTAATAAATATATGGTTTTCCTACATATAACTTATTACTTCCAGATACGTTACCTTGTATCTCTCAGCCACAATTACTCGGCATCCTACAAGCTAATCGACTTGCTGTTTCTCCTATGCAAAACTACTGTCATGTAACTCTACCCTGCCTTCCTACACTTTGAGCCTTAATTATAATCACTCCTTAACATAGAATGTGTTCATTCAACAAATGTTTGCTGAGCACCAGTTGTCTGTCACTGTTTTAAGCGCTGGAGTTAGAGCAGAAGCAGGACAGACAAGGTTTCTGCTCTCACAGAGCTTCTATAGTAGAGCATCCACTGAGCAACTGGATACATGGTGAGGACTACTGTATTTGCTCACATATTTACTCTCTTTGTTCACTGTCTTCTCTCTGATATTCCACCTTTTTGAAAAATAAATGAGGATGAGTGAAGATATGGTCAGTCCCATCTCCACGTTTCCCCTCATAGTACACAGACAGGATCTGGCAAATACAGTGACGTGAAAATGCTGTGTAGAAGCCAAAGGGCTCCCTGAAGTCTCACTGAAAAAATCAACTCACAAAGGCAGATTCATTGAAGAAAAGACATACAACTGTATTGAAGCCCCAGAGATACATAGGAAATTGTCCATTTTTATGATTTGGTTCAACAAAGTATGGACAGCCAAGCGGAAATATGATTGGACAAAAATGGTATGCTCTATTGCTAATAGTCTGAGTGGGGAAATCCAGCAAGGCCTGTCTGTCTAGATTCTTGGCCTCTCTGAGCGTGCAATTCTTCCTCTGGGTATGGGGTAGGAACCTTTATGGAATGGGGGTCTTATTACCTACAGTCAAATAAGGTACATCAGATAATTTACTTATGGCCAGTCTTTACGCAGAAGGATGGAGGGAAAGTTAGCATAATATTTGTAGGTTTTACGGCTGGCTTTGGGGAAAAGGGGTTCTGGTTCTATGATCCATCTTGGGGAAGAGAGATTCTAGTTTCTGTGACTAGCCTTAGGGGAGAATGGGACTGAGAGACATGAAGGCAGGAGAAGGACAGAGAAAAACTTTTGCTTCTGAGGCTGCTTCTGAAGCCTTCATTTTAGGGTATTGCTTTTTGAGCTCCAACAGCTGCTTAGTGTGCCAATGGGAAGATCTCAGTGTGAAGCTCCAGGCTGCTAGGAGGAGCTGTATCTTAAGGATTATACTAAAAAAATATAATTCTCTTTCTGGAGTTCAAAGGAAGCAACAATATATACAGGGTTGCCACAAACATCATGCTTTGGAACATCATGGATCTAATTAAACATCATGTTCAACCCCTATTCCCACCCCTCAACATGCGCACACACACACACACACACACACACACACACACTTATTCTTTAAGAACAAAAATCTAGATGGAAGTATTTGACTGAGGAGAAAGTAAAGAAGCAGCATTAGGAAATTTAGATAACAAAACAAAAACTTCTGCAACCTATGACCTTGTAACTTGCGATCAGCACTAGCTCACCAAAAGTGTGTGAGTTGGGATGAAAAATGCCATAAATGTCATGAAAAATTACACATTTCTTGTTTGCTTCATTCTGCCTATTTACATGGATTTTAGGGTAAAAGTATTGGGGTGGATAAAAGAGAGAGGTAAACGGGATATAGTCATTTATACCCATGCAATTTTGTAAGTTAGTTGTGTTCCATGTTATATATTGTTACTTGTTTGTTTCAGCTTCAAACTCTTCAAGGGCAGGGACTATGCCTTCTAGCTTATTACTGCATTCACTCATTCTGCTAATATTGAGTGCATACTATCTGATGGGCACGTTGCTAGATGCTAGACACAGCAGTGGGTGAAAAAGACAAAAATTCCTGCCATCATTATTAACCAGAGCATTTCCCACAATGTGTCTGCCCATGAACAAGGGTCTTGACTAAACACCCCACACAAGGAATCAAGATTAAAGAAATGGTTTTGATTGCCCATTTCTTATATTTATTTCTGAGATTAAGCTGCTATTAAATTTGAAAGGCTAGTTGCCTTCTCATTTGTCCACCCTTGTAATATTCTTAGCTTCTCAGCAAAGTTTGATATGAGCTGATAAGGGGCTCCATATATAGAGTGTTATTAGGCTCATTCTAATTCAATTTCCCTTTCTAAAATAGAAAGTTGTAGGAAGGAAGTGGGTGGGTCTGGGAAGATAGGTAACATTTATTAAGTATTCATTTTGTTCAGATACTATGCTAAGTGCTTTATTATGTCAGCTAATAATAATACTCTTTATTTACCTCAAGGAGGTTGTCAGGCTTTAAAACACAACAACCACTTCCCCGTTTCAAGGTAACAAAAGACACTCCATGAAACAAATTCATGTGTATGTATCATCACATTTTGATAACACTAATGTGTTTTTGTAACCTTACTTACATTACTTTGTATTTACCAGGTTAATATAATTTGGAAATAAGAAATCCATTTGAAAGTGGGAACTTCTGAGAAAATGAGTTATTCAAAATTATACTACAAATGTGGTAGACTAACACCAAAATATTTCATTAACTTTTATCATCCTGAACAATACAGATATTCAGAATGGTAACTACAGATTATTTTCAAATTGTGAGAATAAATTGGAAATGTAGTGCTGAACTGGAAATAGTTTATGCTAATAATTGTATCATATGGCCATCTAATTTTTTAGAGAAATATGAAAAATAGGAGGCATATCAGAAAATGAAGGCTTACATTATAAAGTAATCTCACCTGCATTTACTTTACATAGGCAAGCCATGTCACCTTCCTAAGCAGTCTCACTCCCTGTCATCACTAGTTTGTGTTCAACATCTCTTTCACCCTTCAGTGTCCGGAGGTCCCTTCTTCTCAATCATTGTCACACTTAGCTCTACCCTCCTAGGCCTTAGGCCTTGGTGGCAAACTGAAAGGCCTCCAGGGGCTTGGCAGATACCAGAATGAAGTTACACCTGGTATGAGAGACATGGGATGTGGTAGGGACTACAGAAAAAGTGAGAACAAATATCCTTTTAAAAGTAGCAGCTCTCCTTCTGCACAGCAAAAGAAATAATCAGCAGAGTTAACAGACAACGCACAGAGTGGGAAAAAGCGTTCACAATCTATACATCTGACAAAGTAATAATATCCAAAATCTATAAAAACTCAAATCAGGAAGAACAAAACAAACAATCCCATCAAAACATGGGCTAAGGATATGAATAGACAATTCTTAAAAGAAGATATGCAAATGGCCAACAAGCATATGGAAATGTTCAACATCATTAATTATCAGGGAAATACAAATCAAAAACACAATGTGATACCATTTCACTCCTGCAAGAATGGCCATAATAAAAAGCATAAAATAATAGATGTTGGCAAGGATGTGGTGAAAAGGGAACACTTTTGCATTGCTAGTGGGAATGTAAACTAGTACAACCACGAAGGAAAATAGTTTGGAGATTCCTTAAAGAACTAAAAGTAGGTCTACTATTTGATCCAGCAATCCCACTACTAGGTATCTACTCAGGGGAAAGAAGTCATTATACAAAAAAGATACTTGCACAAGCATGTTTATAGCAGCACAATTTGCAATTGCAAATATATGGAACCAGCCCAAATGCCCATCAATCAAGTGGATAAAATGTGGTGTGTGTGTAAGTATATAAGTATGTATACACACACACCATAGACTACTCAGCCATAAAAAGGAACAAAATAATGACATTCGCAGCAACCTGTATAGAATTGGAGACTATTATTCCAAATGAAGTAACTCAGGAATGGAAAACCGAACATCATATGTTCTCAATCATAAGTGGGAGCTAAGCTATGAGGACACAAAGGCATAGGAATGACACAATGGACTCTGGGGACTCGGGGGAAAGGGTGGGAGCAGAGCGAGGGGTAAAAGACTACACATTGTGTACAGGATACACTAATCGGGAGCTGGGTGCACCAAAATCTCAGAAATCACTACAAAAGAACTTATTCATGTAACCAGCCACCACCTGTTCCCCAAAAACCTATTGAAATTACAAAATAAAATTTAAAAAAATTTTAAAAAGTAGCATCTCTCACGAAGGAATGCTGACCTAGTGCTTTTAGGTCTGATTTTTCAACAGAAACTAGAAATCTAAGTTTGCAAGTGAATTCTCCCAATGTTTAAATGTTAGCTACTTTTCCATCACTACTCTGGATGACTTCTTTCATCTACTTTACTCTCCCATCCATCTCTACCCACCAGAAAATACGAAGTCACCTATCCACATGTTCTACATTTCCATTCTTCATATCCTGCTTGGTGATCCTATTTACTAATCCTTGTTAAGGTGTTCACCATTGACAGTGCTCTAATGTACCTTCAAAACTACATTTGCATTTAAACTATGGCTAATGCTTTCTTTAGGAAGGAATTGATATCTAAGGGTAGCTGGCTATTAGGATAGACAGTTGTTTTAAAGAAGGAGGTACCACGAGTCCTCTCAAATCATAAGACATATAAGTTGATTGGCTATGGTTATATGATAAGCTTTGCTCTGCTGCAGGCTAATGTTACAGGTGTGAATTGAGCTAGATTCAATTTCTAATACATTTACTCAGAATGTACTATGTGCCAGTCAGGACTTTTTACTTTATAAAAGTGCAAAATCTTTTACTTATAGATTTTAAATAAGTTACAACATTAATGACTTTTTTTTTCCTGAGAAAAATGCCTTATTTTGTGGAGGGAGGAATTTTGGTAAAAAGAATGGTAGGTTTGTCTCAGTTAGCTCTGGCTACCATAAGAAAATGCCATAGACTGGGTGGCATAAACAACAGAAATATATTTTCTCACAGTTCTGGAGGCTAGCAAGGTGCTAGCATGGTCAATTTCTGGTGATGACTCTCTTCCTGGCTTATAGACAGCTGCCTTCTCACTGATTCCTTACATGGCAAAAATAGGGGGCAGAGGAGGAGGGTACAGAGGAAGGGGACATAGAGAGTGTGCATGTGCCTGTGTGTATGTGTGGTGTGTGCATGTGTGTATGAAAGAGAGAGAGAGAGAATGAGAGCGAGTGAGTGCCCAAGCATGAGGTGTCTTATAAGGGCACTAATCCCATCAAGACGGTCTCACCTTCATGACCTCACCTAGAACCTAATTATCTCTCTAAAGCCCCATTTCTAAATATCATCACATTCAGGTTTAGTCTTCAACAAATAGTAGTACATGGTATAAAAGATAGAAATCTTCCTTTAAAATCTTAATTTCCCGATATGTAATAAGCTATTCATGAACAGAAAAATATAATATCTGTTAATGAGCTATACTCTAATTGGTAAAAATTTTGCCATTAGAATTTTTTTCAATTGGGTTTGTTCCTAGAAAGGAATAGTAAATATGCTGGCTTTGCCTCTGTTTCTTTCATGTTCTTTCTCTCTCTTTTTTTTTTTTCATTAGTCTTTCTGAATCTAAGTTCATGGATGAATTTAACCAGGACACACAATAAAATCCATGGCTGAATTAAGAATCCTTTAGCCATCATAGATGCTTCCCAGCTTACCATTTTAGATATTATTGATATTTTATTTTCTATTATGTTTTTTGAATCCATAGTTAAGAGAAGGATCAAAAATGAAGACAAATTAAAATTTTGACACCCCAACCTGCAATAAGAAAATTTGTCAATAGAACAGTAACTAATATTTTATGCTAATTCCCCCTCTGTCTTGGTTTGCATTCAGTATGTTCTCAAATGGTCAATTAAAAAATATTTGGCAATTACTGTGAGCCTAATTCAATGCTAGGTACCACAAAGTAAATAAAAATAGGTAAGGCACAGTGCCTCTTCTCAAGCAGTTTGAAGTCCATCTGGTGAAAGGAATTTATATGCACAAAATGCACAGAGAACCATTAAATTCTAAGATAAGTGGTGCAGAATATCAAAGCAAAAGCAGTTCTGAAAAGCATATAGTCATTTTTCATATAGAATAGTTGCCAAAATGACTAAAAATAAAGATGATTGACAATATGAAATGTTGGCAAGAATGTAGAACAACTGGAACTCTCATTCATTGCTGGTGGGAGCATAAAAAGGTACAAATAATTGGTGAAAGGTCTGATACTTTCTTATAAAATTAAACATAAAGGATGGACCTTGAAAAGCTTATGCTAGGTGAAATAAGCCAGACATAAAGGCCAAATACTGTATTAATATGATTCTACTTACATGAGGTACCTAGATTAGGAAATCTATAGAGACAAAGAATAGAGGTTACAAGGAGTTGGGGGTGGGGCAATGGGGTATTTAAATAGGTGCAGTGCTTCTGTTTGGAATGATTAAAAAAAGGTTCTGGAAACGGATAGGGATGATGGTTGCACAATATTGTGAATATACCTAATGCTACTGAATTGTACACTTAAAAATGGTTAAAATGGTGAATTTTGTGTTCTGTATATTTTACCATAAAACAAATCACACAGTCACAAAGAATAGAATAAAATCAGAGTGTATCATAAAAAATAACCCCCAAACCAAAACAAAACCCTAAAATATAACACTCCTATTACTCAGTAATTCCAATTCTACATATTTATCTAAAAGAAAAAAAAAATACGTCTAGACAGCTTGGCTACATAACCACTGCCATAATACAGACATCAAGCAATGAAAGTGTGGTGTGGCTAGGGTGGAATCAGTGGGAATGCTATTCACCTTTAAGCTATGAATTCACGGTTACCATAGCCATTACTGTATATATCTTAACAAATCTGTTTCAAGAATTTTAGGGAGGACTATACGTTTTTCTTATAGAACAGTTTTACATGTACATGCATCATTTACTATAAACCTCTTTTGGTTGATACCAGGTGAGGTACTTGGTTTATATGTTCTTGACTAACATGAATGGGGAACAGGATTTAGAAGCTCATCACTCAAATCATACTCACCAGAACCCTGTCTCCAAGAGGTATGAAGCAATGCAGAGTAGGAATTTTATAATATTAAAGGATCAAAAAGAGCCCACTAATAGTGAAGAGCTGTTAGGACTTACAGTTGGACATATTGGGACGTGTTTTAGTAAACTAGCTATTGGAGTATTGTATGTTGCAGGCCACCAAACATAAAGGAACAAGTAGATTGTGAAATGACTTGAGCACATAAAAAAGACTTGTAAAGAGGCCAGAGTAGAAGTAGTAATAACAGATTTTAACTACCCAGGAATAGACTGGCAGCATTAAGTGGAAGAGACAAGACTGAAAGATTTTTATGGCTTCAGAACATGATTACTTTTTGACTCAATCTGTATGTCATCCACTATGATGAGCATGATGCTAAGTAACATATGGCTGAATACCTACAAACATTGAAATATGTTGTGTTTTAATGACAGTGCTTCTAGTGGTGAATAGGAAAGGATGATAACGCTTGTTTTGTTTTTTTTTTTAAGGATATTGAGCAGAAGGATTTAGAAAGTGATGATTAGAAAGGTCAGATGCAGCTTTGGACACATCTAATATTAAGTGGGCAGCTTTGGACAAATCTAATTTAAGAAAAACAAAGATAATTTTTAGTTAGAAAATTTGAGAAGGACACATATAGATGCATATGAAATTAATGAGAAAGAATATTGTAGCAACTGTGACTAAAAAAGGAAACTAGGATTAAAATAAATATGCAGTGTTTTAAAGGAAGAAAAATTAGAGGGACAGGCAAATTATAGATACCAAACTACTTTGCTGATTCTTTGGTTTCTTATATTTATTGAAAAGAACTGAGGTGTGCATGAGTGTGAGCAGGGGAATCACTGCATTAATGAGAATGAAAAGAATTATGAAATCTGAAGTGAATGGAGAGAGAAAGGACAAATCTCTTCTGAAGCTCACTGACTATGAGCTAGGATACAGGATCAGAGACTGAAGGAACCGTGTTTCCTAGCCTCCAAGTGGTTGGGCCTAATGAAGAGATCAATTCATCAAGTCTCAGACAAAACAAAGCAAACCTAAGACAGGAACCCTGAGCATGGCCAAGACTAAGAAGGCAGGGACTGTTCAACTATGCCTTAGAGATTTATACTTTCTGGAAAACAGTACATTTCTTGGCAGCTCACAAATTCCACATGTATGTTGGGAAGGCTCTAAGTGTATTTGATTTGTTCAGAAACAGGTGTAATCCATCTAAAACAACTAGGCCATCTATTGTAAGCTGAGAGAAAGAGAAGTGAGAAAGAAATCCTCAAAGCAAATGAATGCCAGTGTTGGCAAGAAAATCTCCCTGGTCTCATCTGTAGTTACAGCTGAGTAAGTACCGGCAATTTCTGGATACAAGTGATTTCACCTGTCAAAGAAACTAAATTAGAAATCTCAGTGTCCAACTTTGCCGGACTAGTAGCTTGTAAGCTTCAGGCACTCTTTGGAGAATATTGAATTCAGAAACTGATGGAGGAATTAAAAATCATACAAAATAAACAAGTTCAAAGGTTTTATATACCTTCAAACTGCACCTATTGGATTCTGTTCACTGTCTGAAGTGTATTTTTCTCATTTTGAAAAATAATTATTCTTTTTAAAAATTAAACATGGTATAAAGGGAAGGCAACAGAACATATAAATAAAATATTCACAGATTGGAACACACAAAATATTCAGATTCAAGGTGTGTGTAGTACCAAAATAAGAAAAACAAATCCAACAAGCCCATCCAAAAACACAGTATGATAACCAAAATAATGTATTTGTTTTGCTTATCATAGAAGGATTAAGTTGGAATAAAACTAAATATGAACAGTGTACTACTGTCAGTATGGATAACTGCTAAATAAATTTTGCATTTTTTATCATCTGTATATTTATATCGATAAATATATTTACATTTGATAAATATAGCATCTGATAATTTACACAGAATAATTATTCAGATAATCTGGTAATCGAAAGAGTTACTTTGCATTCATAAATGCTTTGTACTTACATACTGCAATGCTTTTTAATGGAGGAGAGCCAAGCCATCTGGGGTATATTACTTGGAAGATTGTTTCTCTATATATTACAGCTAAAATCAGTCATGGTACTACTCTTAATAGAAACGAGAATCTGTTTTCCTGACTTCCAGTACACTGCTCTGTTGAATAATATTCTAAGGTTTTATATAGAGAACCAGTAGGGAGTTTATGTTATCCTTATAACCTTAAGAAAAAAAAATTGCTTAAAATTAGCCTTAGCTATAAGGTTAACCTGGAATTGAAAACAGAAAAGGGCTGGCATTCAGAACTGAAACACATAATTAAGAAAGTTAAATCTGTTCCTACACACAGACCATCATTTCATAAAGAATCTTTTTATTATTTAACTTTTAACAACAAGCAACTGTGAAAGTATTACAAGTAAATAATTTGGAGGAAATTCTTAAAGGGGTGGTAATAGGAAGTAGCAAGTTTTCTGAGATGTAAGAAAACTGATAAGTTAAATACGACTTCTAGCTTCAGAGAATGGCTAGGTCCTGGTGCTTTGTTTAAAGTAAATAACCAGTACCTGCCTTGCACTGATGACTTTCAAAAATCTGAAAAATTATTCTACAGTCTGGAAGCAGAGAATAGGTTTGGCCAACCCAATTCCTAGGGATGTAGATCTGTGAGCAGTTCCACATGTTTCCTGCAGTAGGTATAATCTGTTCATTAACAATGACTCTCTAACTTTCACAATTCTATACGAGCCAAAACCAAAAATAATTATATGCCTAAATATAGGCATGCTATGCATAGGATACTAAAGAAAAATCCTGACTCGTGCCAACCAGTTTAGGACTTGAGGCACAAGTTTGATCATCCTTATCTTAATATACACAATAACAAGTGTTAGTGTTGGCCGTAAAATTATAGTAGTGATTGAAACTGCTGAGTTTTGAAAAGAATTATTTGCTTCAGTGTTCAGGAAAGAAGGTAACATCTCACTTTTCGATCTATATTTCCCAAGGGAAGAGGAGAGACAAGGAATGTAATGTTACAGTGATAGATAAGTTTATGCTCTTGAAGAGATAATTAGAACATCTATCTCTAAAACAGATTTGGAACCAAAAAATGCCAAGCTCAGAAAAATCCAGATGTTAAAACAAAAGAGATGACTTGGAGACTTATAACACTTTGCTAGGACAAGTTGGGTGGGTTCCAGAAATATACGTTTCTTATAGGAGTGGATATTCCCATCCTTCCTCCTCCTCCTTGTGGAGAAAGGAATGCCTCATCTGACTGATGAAATTTGGAGAATTCTTTGGCTTCTTGGTTCTGCTGCTTCATGAAAAAGCCAGTTCAATGCATGAAGCTGGTGTTAGAAATCCCAATTGTGACTGCAAGTTAAAGGCAGTCAGATTTACCAACATCACAGGAAATACTTTGATCCTTACCTGACTCCTGTGAAGATTTCTCAGATGGTTCAAAATCTGTAAGATGGGTGGGATTGTGACTTTGGAGACCTTAAAAATGTTCTAAGTAAATAGGTGCCAGGGGTCCTGAAAATATTCCAAGCTTCATTTCTCACAAAGCTTCCCCATCATCACAGTTACACTAGTCTTCAGAGGTAACCTAGTGAAGTGCTCACAGTTGGGTTTTGGAGACTCACTGCTTAGGTTTGGATGCCATCTTCACCTTTGTCACCTTGGGCAAGTCACTTAACTTCTCTAGGCCTTGATTTCCTCATCTGTGAAATAGGGAGCATAAGTAATATTACCAAGTAATTGCCCAATAAAGATAAGCAGTTTTATTCCATTTTATTTTAATACTCCTGGATATTTAATACTTCTTCATATGTTTGGGGAATACAGCAATTCCAGCATTTCTAAAATGATTGCCTCATTCCTTCTAACAGATATCAAAAAGTACTACTGTTAGAGATGTGAAATTATATCATTCACATCTGACAGGCCTGGGACAAGGTACATCATCTATCCTATCCTCTTAAAAGTATATCAGTTTTCTATTGCTGCTGTTACAAATTACCAGAAACTTAGTGGCTTCCAATAACACACGGTTATCATCTTACTGTAAGTTCTGTAGGTCAGACATTTGAAATGAGTTTCACTGGGCTAAAATCATGGAGTTGACAGCGTTGTGTTTTTCTCTGGATCTAGGGGGAAATCTGTTGCCTTTCCTTTTCCAGCTTTTAGACACTGTCTGCATTCCTTGGCTCATGACTTGTTCCCTGCATCATCATCTTTTTCATGAGTCACACCTTCCTCTGACTTTTGTCTCTCTCTTTCACTTTTAAGAACCCTTGTGATCATATTAGAACCATCAGGATAATCCTCCCATCTCAAGATCCTTAATTTAATCACATCTGCAAAGCTCCCTTTTCTATGCAACCTAATGTAATCACAGGCTCAGCAAATTTGGTTGTAGTCATCTTCGGGGGACTGTTATTCTGCCACACATAACAGGTGAAGAAACTGAGGCCCAGGGAAGTTAAGTGACATTCTAATCTTCACACTCAGTGTATAGTTGGGACTAAAGCCCATGTTTTCTTTATACAATTTTTTTTATTGATACATATTTGTACATATATATGAGGTACATGTGATATTTTGTTACATGCATAGAATGTGTAATAATCAGGTAGGGTGTATAGGGTATCCATCACTGAAGTGTTTATCTAAGTGTTAGGAAGATTTCAAGTTCTCTCTTCTAGCTATTTTGAAACACATACACATTGTTGTTAATTATAGTCACCATACTCTGCTATCGAATATTAGAACTTATTCCTTTGATCTAACTGTATGTTTGTGCCCATTAACCTACCTCTCTTCATTACCCTTCTCTCACCCCACACACACTTCCCAACCTCTGGTATCTATTATTCTACTTTCTACCTCCACAAGATGAACAATTTTAGGTCCCACATATGAGTGAGAACATGCAGTATTTGTGTTTCTGTGTCTAGCTTATTTCACTTCACTAATGACCTCCAGTTCTATTATGTTGCTGCAAATGACAGTATTTCATTCATTCTTAATGGTCAAATAACATTCCATTGTGTATATATACCACATTTTCATGATCTTTTGATGTGTTGATGGACACAGGTTGATTCTATATCTTGGCTATTGTGAATAGTTCTGCGATAAATATGGGGGTACAGGTATCCCTCTGACACACTGTTTTCTTTTCTATTGGATACATTCTTAGTAGTAGGATTGCTGGATCAAATGGTAGATCTGTTTTTAGTTTATTTTTTGGAAAGCTTCATACTGTTTTCCACAGTGGCTGTGCTAATTTACATTTCCACCAAAAGTGTATAGGAGTTCCCTTTTCTGTGCATCCTCACCAGCATTTATTTTTTGTCTTTTTGATAGTAGCCATTCCAAATAGAGTAAGATGGCATCTCATTGTGGTTTTGATTTGCATTTCCCTGATGATGAATGATTTGAGCATTTCTTCATATATCTGTTGGCCATTTGTATGTCTTTTTTTTTTTTTTTGAGAAATGTTGACTGATGCCTTTTCCCACATTTTAATGAAAGGATGATGATGATGATCATTTTATTGTTGAGGTGTTAGTTCCCTGTATATTCTGGATATTGGTCACTTGTCAGAAGAGTAGATTGCAAATATTTTCTTCCATACAACAGGTTGTCTCTTCACTCTGTTGTTTGCTTTGCTGTGCAGAAGTTTTTAGTTTCATATAGTTCAATTTATTTTTATTTTTGTTGTCTGTGCTTTTGAGGTCTTTGCCCAGACCAATGTCCTGAAGTGCTTTCTCTATGTTTTCTTCTAGTAGATTAATAGTTTCAGGTCATAGGTGTGAGTTGATTTTTGTATGCAGTGGGAGACAGGAATCCAGTTTCATTCTTCTGCATATAGATATCCAATTTTTCCAGCACCATTTATTGAAGAAGATGTCCTTTCTCCAATATATATTCTTGCCATCTCTGTCAAAAATCAGTTGGCTATAAATATATTGATTTATTTCTGGGTTCTCTATTCTCTCTATATTGGTCTGTGTTTTTATATCAGTTTCATGCTGTTTTTGTTTCTATAGCCTTATATTTTGAAGTCAGATAGTGTGTTGCCTCCAACTTTGTTCCTTTTGCTCAGGATTGCTGTGCTCTTTTTAGGTTTCATATAATATTTAGGATTGATTTTTCTAATTCTGTGAAGAAAGACATTGGTATTTTGGTATGGACTGCACTAAATCCATTGATTACTTTGGGCAGTATCTTCATTTTAACCATGCCGATTTTTCCAATCCATTAACATGGAATGCCTTTTCATTTTTTTGTGTCCTCTTCAATTTCTTTCATCAGTGTTTTGTATTTTTCCTTATAGAAGTCTTTCATATTCTTTGTTAAATTTATTCCAAGGTATTTTATTTTTTGTAGCTGTTGTAAATGGGATTGCCATCTTGATTTCTCAGTTCATTATTGGTGTATAGAAACAATACTGATTTTTTAATGTTGATTTTTGAATCCTGCAACTTTACTGAATTTATCAGATCTAGAACCCTTTTGGTGAAGTCTTTAGGTTTTCCTAGCTATAAGATATCATCTTTAAAGAAGTACAATTTAAATTCTTCTTTTCCAATTAGGAAGCCCTTTATTTCTATCTCTTGCCTAATTGCTCTGTCTAGGACTTTCAGGACTATGCTGAATAGGAGCGGTAAAAGTGAGAATCCTTGTCTAGTTCCAATTCTAAGAAGAAAGGCTTTAGCTTTTCCCATTCAGTATAATGTTAGCTGTGTTACCATATACGGCCTTTATTATGTCAAGATACACTCCTTCTATGCCTAGTTTGTTGAGTGATTTTTTTATCATGAAGAGATGTTGACTTTTATCAAATGATCTTTCTGCATCTATTGAGATGATTGCATGGTTATTTATTCTGTTGACGTGATATATCATGTCTAGTGATTTCCATATGTTGAACCATCCTTGCATCACTGGGATAAATTTCACTCGATCATGGTGTATCATTTTTTTGGATGTGCTGTTGTTCTGTTCAGGTTTTCTATTTCTTCCTGATTCAATCTTGGTAGGTTGTATGTGTCCAGGAATTTATCCATTTTCTTTAGGTTTTTCCAGTTTGTTAGCATATAGGTGTTTATGATAGTCACTGATGATCTTGTGTATTTCTGTGCTATCAATTGTTCCATTTCCTTTTCTGTTTCTGATTTTGGTTTTTTTTTGCATCTTCTCTATTTCTTGGTGGGTTTAGCTAGTGGCTTGAGATTTTTCTTTCCAGAAAAACATTTTTTTCATTCTTTGTATTTTGTTGTCTCTATTTTTAGTTCTGCTCTGATCTTTACTATTTCTTTCCTTCTGCTAATTTTGAATTTGGTTTATTCTTGCTTTTCTAGTTTCTTGGAGTACATCATTAGATTGTTCACTTGAAATCTTTCTACTTTTTTGCACAATTATTGCTATGAACTTCCCTCTTACTACTGCTGTTGCTGTATTCCATAGGTTTTGGGAAGCTTTGTTTCAAGAAATTGTTTTATTTTCTCAATTTCTTCCTTGACATGATGGTCATTCAGGAGCATATTGTTTCATTTCTATGCATTTGTAGAGTTTCCAAGGTTCCTCTTGATCCTGATTTCTAGTCTTATTCCATTGTGATCTGAGGAAACACTTGATATAATTTTGCTTTTAAAAAATTTGTTGAGACATGTTTTGTGGCCTAACACATAGTCTATCCTGAAGAATATTCCATGTGCTGACATGAATGTGTATTTTGTAGCTGTTGGAAGGAATGTTCTATAAATGTCTGTTATGTACATTTGATTTAATGTGCAATTTAAATCCACTTTTTTTGTTAATTTTCTGTCTAGATGATCTAATGCTGAGAGTGGGGTGTTGAAGTCCCCAACTATTATTGTATCACAGTCTATTTCTCCCTTTAATAATATTTGCTTTATATATTTAGGTGCTCTGGTGTTGCATGCATGTATGTTTAGAATTATATCCTCCCGCTAAATTGTTTCATTTATTATTATATAAGGACCTCATCTCTTTTTACTGCTTTAAAGTCTGTTTTATCTAATATAAGTGTAACTACTCCTGGTTACTATTGGTTTCCACTTGCAGGCAATATCTTTTTCCACACCCTTACTTTCAGTCTATATGTGCCTTTATAGGTAAGGTGAGGTTCTTGTAGGCAGGATATATTTGATTTTTTTTTTAATCTATCCAGCCAGTCTGTATCTTTTAAGTGGAAAGATTAATCTATTTACTTTCAAGGTTACTATTGATATATGAGGTATTATTTCTGTCATTTTATGAATTGATTTCTTGGGGTTTAATACCCTTTGTTCCTTTTTCCTCTTATAATTGGGGTTTGGTGCTTTTTTATAAAATGGTAACATTTAAATTTTTTTCTTTTTCTTAATTGTATGTTTGTTCTACCAGTGGGTTTTATACTTTTTATATTTTCATGAAGGTAAATATTGTTCTTTCACTTCCAAATGTAGGACTGATCTAGTGCTGATGAATTCCCTCAGCTTTTGATTTTCTGTGAAGGACTTTATATCACCTTTATTTAAGAAGGCTAACTTTGCTGGGTAAAGCATCTTTGGCTGGCAGTCCTTTCCTTTCAGCAATTTAGATATGTCATTCCATTCTCTCCTGGCTTGTAAGGTTTCTGCAGAGAAATATGCTATTATCTGATTGAGGTTCTCCTTTAAGTGACTAAATGCTTTCCTTCTGCTATTTTTAGAAGTCTCTTTGTCTTTGACTTTTGACAGTTTTACTCTAATGTGATCTGAAGATGACCTTTTTGAATTGCATGTATTTAGGGATCTCTGAGTTTCCTGTATCAGAGTATCTAAATATCTTGCTAGACTTGGGAAGTTTCAGCTATTATTTCATGAAATAGGTTTTTTATCTCTTTGGTTTTATCTTAGCCTTCTGGAATGCCAAAAATTCAAATACTTGGTCACTTTATGGTATCCTATATGTCATGTAGGCTTTATTCTTTTCTATTTTCTTTTGTGTCTTACTGAATAATTTCAAAAAAACCTGTTTTCAAGTTCTAAAGTTCTTTCTTTTGCTTGATCTAGTTGATTGTTGAAGCTCTTGAATGTATTTTTCATTTCATTCAATGAATTCATCTGTTCCAGGATTTCTGTTTGGTTCTTTTTTATGATACGTATCTCTTTGGTAACTTTTTAATTTATATCCTGCATATTTTTTCTGATTTATTTGTATTATTTATCTGTGATTTATTTGTATTTATCTGTGTATCTGAGTTCCTTTAATATATTTATTTTGAATTTTTTTTGGCTACATCTATGTTGTTGGGTAGGCATTTATTTTGGCTGTGTGCAATAGTGTAGGCTCCACATACTTTATTTGGCTAAATATCATCAGTGGCATCTGCTATTTCCTTCATGTCTTAATGTGTGGTTGTTAGTGGAGGCTGTCGTGAAGTTTTGCTGGGGGCAGGAACACCAGGTGGGCCAGTCCTCAAGCCCCAGTGGTCACAGCAGTGTGCTGAGTATGACTGTTTTGAGGCCCTAGGGTAGTATGCAGGCATTGTTGTTAGCAGATCCATGCAAGTTGATTCTTGCATCAGCAGTGGGATTGCTCAGGTGCCAGCAATCATTCAGGTATGTGGGCAAGTCCTTGGGCTCCTAGGCAGCAGGCACGGCATGAGTGATGGCAGTCATGGTATCATGACTATCATGGTATCATGGTGGTGGCAGGACAACCTTCTGGCTCCTATACAATCTGCACTGGTTTTGGCAGTGGCTGTGATGAGCTTTCAGGGCCAGGCCCAAGGCTTGCAGGTGGTGCATGTAGTTGGGTGCCAGCTGTGGTGGTAGTTTCAGGTTGGGTGGGCCTGTCTTCAAGGCCCCAAGAGGAGTGCTGAGGTGCCAATAGTGATAGACTGGACAAAACAGTCCCCAGGCTCCTGGACAGCATGCTCAGACACTGGGTAGAAGGTGGGGACTCAAAGTCAGGTATGATGGACCTGTCCTCAAGCCAGCCAGCTTTTGGGTGCTAAGGTGGGAAGGGATGGGGTGATTCCCAAGCCCCTGGTGGAGTGATTGGGTATGGGTGGTAGTGGCTATACTATATAGCCTTGTTCCTGGGGAAGGCAGAATTGCTTTCAGTGTCAGTAGCCATAGACAGGCAGCTGGGGATGCATGCTTTGGCCCCTGTTGTGACTGCGAGCAGTGAAGCCTAACTTTGGAGCACTTGTAAATGCACAGCAGCCCCTGTGCTGGCAAAGGGGTAGCAGGGTCACTGCCAGTGGAGCATGCTTTGGTACTCAGTGGCAGCAGCCTGCAGGTATGGGGAGTTTGTGGTGAAACTGTGTGGTGGCCTTGCTGCCAGGGACTATGGGGTCATTGTGAATGTGTTGTGCTTTGGCCCTGGCAGCAGCAGCCAACAGTGTCAGTGGCTGCAGACAGGGGATGTCAATGGGGCTCTAGGGATGTGGAGATACAGAGTTGTTGAGCCCCATGGCTGAATGCAGTCTGGTTGGGGCTTGGCTTTCAAAATGGTGCTGTGCTGTAGTTGCTTAAGACTCAGGGGGTGTGTGGGACCCAGTGTGAGCTCCTTCTCTGGAGCAATGTCTTCATGCAGTCTCCAGGCAGCTTTCTATGTTACTCTCAGAGCCTGCAAGGGTTGAGTGGCTCTCCTATGGTTAGAATTCCAGGAGTCCACAGTGTGAATGTGGATCTTCTGGGGTCTCTCGCTTACTCTTTCTCTGCATTGGGAAGCTACTTTGGGCTCCCAGCTAATCTCAGCTGAGCAGACTGTCTCACTCCCCTCAGCTTTTTTGCCTTAGGTATTTCCTGTCACTTCTCTGTTGAGTTCTGGAGTTCTCTTAAATGATCTATTTGGACTGCGATTGTCTACTCACTGTTTTGGTTCTTCTTTGTGAAGTAGGTGAGTACCAGATGCTTCTAGCCAGCTATCTTGAGGCACCCCCTTCCCATGTTTCTTACTTTCTAGATCTCTGATCTTTCTAGTATGCTTGACTAAATAAAAATAATCTCACATTTGACTGTTTAGTAAATCAAGGACGGCAGTCAACATGAGGTTTATGCTATTATATACTGTTTTGACTCTTTCTCAGGGTTAATGAAAACAACTCAGGATGTTTGGAAGGGTGTACATTTTAGTTACAGAAAGGATTAGGTAGATCTACTAATTCAAGTACAAAAGGTCATAGGTTAGAGAAGAAGTGGTTATAACATAAAATCTAAGCTTGTCTAGTGTTATTACAATATGCAAATCCAATAATTGAAGAAATAGGGTTATCAAACTTAGAAGGTTAAGAGAGCAGACTCAAATGAGCTATAATGTCAACAAATTCATATTTCCTGTGTTTAGAAGAGTGTCACTTGTCCTTTGAAATGCTTGTTTTCTGAGAGACTGAGAATACTATTTCTCTTTTCATGCAACTGGAAGAAAATTCTGTGAATAATTCAAATAAAATACAGAGCATGGTCCACATTCTTGTGGAGTTTGCAGTATAACCATTAATGCAAAAACAAAAGAAAATGAATAATTAGGGAAAAATTAAATGAAATTCATATGTGCTAATAGCTATAAGCACAATTGGTTCAGAGAAAAAGGGGGATCACCGGGCTAGAGTGGCCAGAGAAGCCTTTATGGTAGAGGTCGAATTAAATTTGGCCTTGAAATCAGGAATACAAGCTTCAAAAATATTCACATCCTTGGTCTCAATAAATCCAGTAAGAATCCAGCCAAAGAAATTAAAAATGCAGCCAAATACATCTTAGCACACCTTATAACAGTGAAAAATCCTGAATGCCTCTCAAATAGAGAAATGATCAAATAAATTATAGTAGAGGAATACGTGGGAATAGTATACAGCTATTGAAATGATGTTTTTGAAGAATTACTCATGATTGAAAAATACTTATATTTTTGTAAATAAAAAGGATAATACACAACTTTATACTGTATTTATAAAGATTATTTCAACAAAGACTCTTTAAAAGTCAATAAAATGTATTATATTTCTAGTAGAAAAAGAGTAATACAGACACTTGCCTCAGAGACCAGAAAAGTTACAGCAGAGGTTGTCTTATTTCTAAGAAAGCACATACAGTAGCTGCTGGCTATCCAAGTTCCCCCATCCTCTCCTGAGGACTCCTTATATCAAAGAGAGCCTGTAGGAAGATACCTTAAGAGTCTTATCACCACCCACTACATGAAATGGCAAGCTCAGCTAATCTAGGATAGATAATGTTGAGCTAAGGCAGGAAAAATATCAAATAGGTGAAAATACAACTGACTCTAAAATAAGTGCAAGGTGAGATTCTGGAGAACAACTCTTGCTTGGATGGCCAGGGGAAACAAAGTAGGAAAAAAGAGAAGCTGTAGAAGGGATACAGACAGGTGGAGGGGGAGGCAACTGAGAACCTGATATGGATGAGACAGCATCAATGTATTATTTGAATCATTTTATGAGATCATTCTGAAGGTACTCTTGGTCCTGGTCAGATAGGCGTAAAAGCAGCCTCAGGCCCAACAATTGAAATCCTAGGTACCTACCCAACAGAAACAAAAAGATGTGTCTGCATAAAAGCTTGCACACTACTGTTCATAGTGGCTTTATTCATAAAAGCCAAAAAGTCAAAAAAAAAAAATCACAGATATTCAACTTCTGACTGAATTTTTAAAATGCAATATATCCATAAAATGGAATATTACTTAGCAATAAAAAGAAGCAATGATACATGCTATGGCATGCATGAATCTGTAAAACATTATGGTAAGTGAAAGAAGCCACATGCAACAGGTTTTATTGGATAAATCCATTTATATGTTATGTCCACAATAGGCTAATCTATAGAGACAGAAAATGATTACTTAAGAGGTGGGAATGGGATGGTGGTTTTAGTGGGTGGTATCAGGAACGTGAATAACTGCTTATGGGTATGGGATTTCTATTCGAGGTGATGGAATGTTCTAAAATTAGATCATAGTAATGGCTGTACAACTCTGTACATTTTCTAAAAATTATTGTACACTTAAAATGAGTAAATTATTCAGTAGGTAAATTATACTTTAATAAAGCTATGAAAAAATAAAAATAGCTTATTAAGACCTCTCCCTAAGTCTGCATAAGTCCATGTCTATATGACCACTTGGCCTTCCACAAAGAAAATTTGAACCCTGATAATAGGTTTTTATGTCTAGTAGAATCCTCTTAGCTCCAGAGAGCCTCAGAATACAAGGGTCCCATTGGAGTAGAATTTTCCCAGGATGATATATTTTATGATGGTGTGGAAGGAAATTGGCTCTGGCCTACTGGCATCATTGTATAGGTGGGCCAGAATACTTGTACAAGGTGACCTAGGCCCAACTCGAAGGGCACGAGGAAGGAGAGAGAATATGATCACTTAAGGCTCACTAGCCACAAAAGGCTTGTGGGTTACTTGGGGAGATCATCCGAAGCCAGCTACTGTTAGTGTGGCTCTTTCAAAGCTAGCTCTGGCCAGGTGTCCTCCATGCATAGGCCTCTGTGTGGGTGGTAGTGGGCAGGAGGCAGCAATGTGCTAAAGCTGGCTCCTACTTCCTTGCAATAACCAATTCAGCACAAATCTCTTCCCAACTCCATGTTCAGTTAATACCATGGTAGTAGCTTAAAATCAACCATGGTGAGTTTATATCAAGAAAATTGGCAGATGCTACAAATCAAATCAAGCATTTACGAATTTTTGTTTTAATAGAGTCACTCGTTAAACATTGAACCACCAATGAGGGCCAGGCATGCATTTGTGTATGTGTTCATCTGTTGGCAATGTGTCATTGGCTTCTGTATTTGAGGTTAGTGGTCTCTCCAGCTTTGTGACTGTTGGGTTGTCCATTGAAAGTCTTGAAGATGTGGGTGTAGGAAGGCTACTGGCCCATGGTGTCTTTAAGATTCTGGATCTAAGATTAAAGAACATGGCATTGACTAGCAGTCTGCACCCTAAGGAAAGAAAGACACACTAGGCATAGTGCAGGACTTTGAGCATCAGCAACAGCTTTGTGTAAAACCCCTGGAATATCTCATCCTCCATTTACCTGCTGTTCCCAAACCAAAGCAAATGGAGAAAAACTGGTTCAGTGTTCCCAATTTCCTGAATGCCTTTGATGGCCTTTATGTAGAAGCTCAGCTGCAGTTTCATAAAGAAACATGTGGGAATGCCACTGATGTGTGGCTATAGAAGAACAAGGAGTATTCTTCTTTGTTAGGATAGAACACAAAGACTAAGTTTGCATTGTAGAAATATTGCTGAAAGTTAAAAAAGAGCACAATGAGTTGGCAGGTGTTAACTTTCTGAAATCAAGGCCAAATTCAAGGGTGGAATCTTCATTTGATAGGTGGGTAGAACCATTGGCAAATTCGATGTTGAGAGCTTTGGAATATTAGGTGAAAATGCCTCCAAACTTCTTTGACAATAGTGTCAAAAGATAAAATTTCAACAAATTTAGTTAAATGAGCTACTTTGTTTTTATTTGCAATTCATTAATTGGCTAGCATCTCATCTAAAAGTAGAGAGGCACAATGCTGGGCATGAAATAACAGTCAGTTTTCATAAGGCAGCTTGAGCAGGAGCAAGGAAACAGCATAATACAAAAAGGGGATTGGTTAACATGAGATTACTCCAGGTTACTTTTCTTGTAAGGGTTAAAGCAGAGAGGACTTCCTTTTTAGGCTGGCTAAAACAGATCTGTTCGGGATTTGGCCATTATCTCTCCAGATTTCTTGGAATGTAAACAGATAAACAACTTAGTTTCAGTTTGGTGACCTGGAATTTTAGCATGAGTGACTTCATTTTGGTTTGGTCTGTTGGAGACTAGTGTAAGAGCTCAGTCCAAACCTATGGTCTCCTATAAATTTTATTTAACAATCGTTTTGGTGTATCTCTTCCTCCAGATGTGGTAGAATTATCAGTCATTTTCAATGTCTTTAAATTTTTTTCTGTATTTTACTAAATTCCCGAATGTGTGAAATTATTGATTTTATAATCAGTTATCTAAAAATAGGATTTTAAAAATTGGAAGTCAGAAAAGAGAATAAATCAAGAGAATAGCATAAAGTAAACAAGTTCAGGACAGGCTTGAAAGTCAAGCACAGAAGTTCGAATTTAATAGCAATAGGGAATTACTATATACTCTTCATTAGTGTAGGGAAAAGTTTGTGCTTTAGTGAAATCGATGCATTGTTTAGAGCACACCCTTTTAGATTATCGGGTTCTAACCTTTTATTGCCCTTGAGCCATTGTACAACTCTAAATTTTAAGGAACTGATGGCAATAATGCAAGTGATTCTTGTCTATGGATGTGGAAGTGAATTCTATCTAGAAGAGGGAGGCCACCTCTGCCAAAAAAAAAAAAAAAAGTTCATCCCCATTGGCAAGTTCATTTCAATATTCTAGATCTGTACATGTATCTTTGTACCCACTGTAAAAGTTGCCAGATTCTTTCATTAATAATGACTTGAAATCACTAACACATGGTCACTTTTTATCTGTGAAAGAGTCATAATTTTTATTTTTGAAAATTATCTTTTAACAGTAGGCAAGTGTACTGGATGAGAGTAATGTTTTTAATGCAGATATAACACACGAACTTCCCCAAGTGTGCTGCCTGATAACTTAAAAGGAAGATAACTGAACACAAACAGAAGTCAGAAAAAAAGATTAAAATTATATAAGTAGTTCTATGGTAAAAGCAATCTGAATTTGGCTAAGTACAATAGCAACCTGTTTTCATCAGCAGTCTGGTTGCTGTGACCTTTCTGCTTTTGCACTGACAGTGTTTTTCTCATTTTCTTTTTTTCATTGCTAAACTGAATAAGATACAAACAAATCTTCTGTTAGACAAGAATCCCACCTTCCTTTTTTGCTTGGGGCCTTTTGTGTTCTATTATGATAATTTACAAAAGTTAATAAATGAACTCCTCAATTATCTGTCCTGACTTAAGGGAGTATCAGCACACAAAAGCATTGCTAATCAGCCCAGAACTTTCTCTTCTACCACAACAATATTTATGAGGGGATGTAGGAGGCAGGCACCAGTGAGTTCCTAAATGTCTGCCCATGGACAATCAAGTCTACCTGGAACACTTTGAAAAGAATCAGATACCTAAGGTACCACTCTACAGATTCTGATTCTGGGGTTATTAATATGCTTCTGAATGATTCTCATCCCAACCCAAGCCCAGTTTGGGAATAGTGCAGGTGAAAGAGTGAATTCAAATGGATCTTTCTTTGATGACTGCCCTCTAAATGGACCTCTTTAAAATACTTTCTGTTGTTTCAGCCTGCAACAAGATAGTGCTAGAAAGGCAAACACATACTATTCTAACTTGTCCATAAAGAAGGGAGAGCAGGGATTTCCAATGAGGCTATTACTGGTAAAACTAGTCAGGGGTTGGGTGGGGAGGGGGTTAGAGAAAGGCTTAAGAAAAAATCCTTGTGTTCCCAGTCTTACATTCCCAATTAACTTGCTTCTTCAGTAATTGGCTGGGACAAAGGAGGTGTTAAAGGATTTAGCAGAGAAAGCAATAAAATGTGGGCTTTGTGATGGAACAGAAGGGAGGCATTAAAAAGCAGTAGGGAAAGCCCATGCAAAGAGTGAGGTGGGTGGAAAAGGGGACCATAAGATCAGCCAAGTGATGAGTGGGAGGTGACTCCCAGAGAACATTCAAAATCAAGATCTTTAGTCATGGCTCAACAGGAGATGAGAAATGTTTGAAACAAAGCAGTCTTTTATATATCTCACAAAATGGTTCCTTGGGAGGCTATTCAGAACGCACTACTTTGAATTACCTGATCTTTAAATGTATTTTGATTGTGAGGGTTTAATTATTTTTAAATGACTAAATTACAATCTACTCTATAATATGGTTATTTTCCTTTGGTTTTTGATCTGTTTTACTGGAAGCCCAGTGGACTTACCCAATCTAGGCTCAAAGAACTTGACTCTTTACAAAGGTTTACCCGTCAAAACCATAACAATACATGATCCTTCTTCCCAGTCAGATATGCTACTGTGTAAATTTATATATTATACAGTGAAAAATACACATCCTGTCAGAATCACTGACCTCAACAAGAAACGATGACTATAACACACAAGTGCAAGATGAACTACTAGCTAGAGGCTTGGAAAACAAGTCAAAGAATAACCATACCGAAAATGTAATCCTTGTCAGAAACACTGAAATTTCTGGTAGATACTCAAACCAAGAAAGTGACATTTAGTCCAAAGTCCTACCTGTCAGGGGTCATCAGTGGACTGAATTTAAAAAAGAAAAAATATATTATTTTTCTCATTTCATATTTAGATATTTACTGTAAATAGACCAGTCTGTTAAATTTTTTTCCAAAATAGACAATAGAGATAGTTTTATTTTTTTGAATACTTGCGAATTCCTTCAGAGTCTCAAGGCCTGATCCATTCCTAGGTCTTCAGTTTTCTCAAGTTCTTTGAAGATTTAGGTTGACTGAACTGGAGAATAAAAAGCACAGGACAAAAATGGGTTTTTCAGGCAGTTCCTGCTATGCCAGAGACATCCCAGATCCCAGGCACTCTAAGTGAGTCTATTAAATATTATGGAACATGGTAGAGTATAATTTGAAACAACACAATACAAACAGATGGACTAAAATGTTAGCAAGTCCAGTTCTATTCCCAGGTGCATGAATAACTCTGATGTTGTTGATGATAATATTAACAAACCAATGGCTAAAATTTATTAAGCCTTTGTGTAGGTAGTACTGTTCCAAGTGATTTTATCATATCTTATTTCATCCACACAACATTCCAATAAAGTGGTAATCATTATTGTTCCTATTTTATAGGGAGAGAAATTGAGGCACAGAACTGTTACATTAGAGGCTTTTGTTTCATTTACTAATTTATTATAGAAAGAAGGAAAGGATAGCAGTTCTTTGTACCAAAGTTCTTCTGAGCTATAAATGCTGAGCACTTTCTGAGGTTCTATAATATCTTTTAATATAACATATGAATTCAATAACACATTTCCTGCCTTCTACTAAATTTATCCTAGGAAAATATCACCAGCTGAAATTTATTACTTGACTTGGAATTTATCAATTCTATTTGCACCCTCTACAGAAAGTACACAGTTGCTTATGCAGTCTTTGAGGTGTGCTTCTAAAGTAATAAAACTGATTTTCATTTGTGGTCAATGAAAACCCCACTTTTCATTTGAAGTCATACCTATAAGGCAGAAGCATGAAGTTATTATTTATATGATAAAGGTTAACACTGAGAGAGATAAGACTTTTTACTTCTCAGCACAGTGGCTCTCTATGGCGCCTATAGCAACAAAGAAACTAATATTACAGAAAGTTACTTCTGGTGGGGCCTACAACCAGGGCTTCAAGGCCCTGTCTCTGAGAAGAGTCCTTTTGCAATTAAACTGTTGTTTCCCAATATTGCCTGTTATTAAAATCACTACATTGTTGTTGAATAGAACATTCCAAGATGATGGAAACACATTATAATCTGTGCTATCTAGTATAGTACCCACTAGCCACGTGTGGCTACTGAGCACTTGAAATGTGACTAATGCCACAGAGAAATATAATTTAATTTTAATTAACTTAAATTTAAATAGCCACAAGTAGTTAGTGACTACCATATTAGACAGTGCAGAATGTTTGCCAAAAATTCACATCCCTGGGCCCTATATATATAGCTCTAATGACCTGTAGAATCAGAATAACTAGTGCAGTGTCATTTCAATCTGTATTATTAACATTAAGTTAGTCAATGCTGACTGAACACTCAGTTTATTTAGACTTCTTCAAATTGCTATTATTCTTCAAGCCCATAATTCTAGGCCACTTCTGTTTCCAAACATAACACTGCATATAAGATATATTCAGTTATTTATACTCAGCATATTCTTATGTTATAGAAAAATGAGCTATATTGTTACCAAGAGCCACGAGTATACTAGGCTTCCTACACAGGCCTAGAATTGTACTTAACTTTAAGAAAGTGCCACATATAAAACTTTGCATTTTCAAACAAGATAAATTAGGGAGTAATTATTCATTTCACAAAAGAATTCACCAAAGGGCTACTTTAAATATATAGCTCTGCTAAAATGAATTCTAAATCAGATTCAATTAAAAAAATTCAATTTGCACACAAATGTTCAAAACCCCATCTGTTTCCTCAAACCATCTATACCTGTGGATCATTTGCAAAACCTCTGGAGACTGCAAGAGGTTTTGCCATAAAAGCTATCATGCTGAAGTTGAAAGCACCCTATTCTATACTTTCAGGAGCTAACCTTCACTGTGTACGCACATAATCTATGCCTTCTGGTGAGTTTTCTTTGCTTGGATGCTAAGTGCTAGCTACAATATTTAGCTCAATTCAGTATCATTGCCGAATGGATCAAACAAAAGATTCTATTTGGAAGTTCTTTGAAAATGAAAACAAAAAGTAACATCCAGACTTCCGGTTTCTGGTCTGGCATGTAAGGAACTTAGAAGTCGCCATTCCAGTAGCCATGCCATTCTAACAACAAGTAAAAAGAATGAACAAACTAATAAATGAACAACTCTTCTTAGATCCTTCAGAGAAGTGAGGTCACAGAGCAAACCTGGTGCCCCCAAAATTGGAAAGACAGACAAACAGATATAGACAACAATAATTTAACAGAGGAAAATCCATGTGCAGAAATCTCCTCAGGAGCCAATGCCTGGGTAGGAAAACCTGAACTGTAATTGATGAATTGCTTGAGACTCAGTGTGGACAAGTCTGAGAATTAAAAACTCCAGAAGGACGCAGTCATAGGGAACTCCTACACAATGGAATTTACCTAAAAATCGATTACCAAAAAAAAAGCAAGAAAATCCAAAAATATTTGTAGACAACATACTTATAAAAAAGACATTGTTCAAAGGAGAAATCTCAAGATATATTTAAAAGTCATCTGAACTAAATGAAAACTAAAAATAAAACTTACCAACATTTGTGAGGTATGGCAAAAGCAGTACTTAGAGGGAAATTGATAGCATTGCATGCCTTTATTAGAAAAGGAGAATAATTAAAATTAATAACCTAGGCTTCCACTTTAGAAAACTAGAAAAATTTAAATTAAAAACTTGTGCTCTATGAAAGACAGTATCAAAAGAATGAGAAGACAAGCCACAGACTGTGAGAAAATATTTGTAAAAAAAAATCTGATAAATGATTGTTATCCAAAATATGCAAAGAATCCTTAAAACTCAACAATAATGAAATTGTTAAACAACCTGATTAAAAAATAGGCAAAAGGTTTGAACAGACATCTCATTAAAGAAAATAAACAAATGGTAAGTAAGCATATGTAAAGATATTCAATATCATATGTCATTAGGGAAATACAAATTGAAACAACGAGACACCACTACACACTTATTAGAATGGCCAAAATCCAGAACACTGACAACACCAAAAACTGATGAGGATGTGAAGCAGCAGGAATTCTTATTCATTGCTGGTAGGAATACACAATGGTGCAGTCACTTTGGAAGACAGTTTAGCAGTTTCTTACAAAACTAAATGTCCCCTTACCATACAATCCAGCAATCATGCTTCTTGCAATTTACCCAAATGAAATGATAACTTATGTCCACAAAAAAACCTATACATGGATGTTTATAGCCGCTTTCTTCATAATTTCTAGAATTTGGAAGCAACCAAAATGCCCTTCAGCTGGTAAATTGATAAATAAACTGTGGTACATCTAGACAATAGAATATTACTCAGTGCTAAAAAGATGTGAATGATCAAGCCATAAAAACACACAGAACAAATTTAAATGCATATTGCTAAGTGAAAGGAGACATTCTGAAAAGACTACATGCTTATGGTTTCAATTATATGACATTCTGGAAAAGGCAAAACTATAGAAACAGTAAAAAGATTAGTGATTTCAAGGGTTAGGGGAAAGAGAGAAATGAATGAGTGGTATACAGAGGATTTTTTATATACTATAATGGTGGACATTGTCATTATGTACAAACCCACAGAATGTATAACACCAAGAGTGAAACCTAATGTAAACTATGGACTTTGGGTGATACAGATAAGTCAGTGTAGGTTCATCAGTTGTAACAAATGTACTACTCTAATGAGAACTCCTGATAGGGAGGTTGAACATGTGTGGGGACATGGGTCTATGGGAACTCTTCATACTTTCCAGTCAATTTTGTTTTGAACCTAAAACTGCGCTAAAAAATAAAGTTTATTTTTAAAAAAGTAATACGCAACTGTGAAGGTAATATTAGATTGAAAAATGATCCCATTTTGCCCAGAACAATCCCATTTATACCTGTTTCTCTGGCATAATTTTTAATAGCGCCCCTTTTCTCTGTCAGTGTCCTGGCTGGGACAACGAGTTGCATACTTCTCCCTCTCCAATATCACGCAGTCTTTTCATGGCACAATCTCATTTGTGCTGTAACAGTGTTTCTGAAACATCTTGCTTAAAAATTTAAAAGTTCAGATCCCTTCCTTGGATACTCTGATTTAGTAGGTCTGGGATAAGGCTTGGAAATCTGTACTTTTAATAGCATCCCAGTGGATTTGCATAACGGCATTAAACCAAAGATGTGATTTAGACAATCTTGAATTTCATGCAAAACTAGCATACTTCTTTTTTTTGTATTAAGATTGGCTCAGGTCATAGAGGGTTTCTTGCTGCAGTCTATGAACAATTATGAGTATTTTGACAAATTCACATTTTATCTTAATAATTTGGTTTGGGGATGGTTCCCATAAAATTGAATGTGTTTTAGGACCTAAGCATGTGTCATTACTTTAGCAAAGATAACACAGTGAAGGCTCAGAATAACAGTCCATACATCTAGTTTTCTTTTCCCATTACTGCAAAAAGACAAGCTGCATTTTCTGAGGTATGTTAACTCTGCTTCCAAGAATATTGAAGAAATGTACACACAAGAAATTGCAGAAAGGAATATAGAGTTCTAAGTGGGGGTGAAAAATCTGTTACTAATTTGCAGATTTGGAGGTTGCCATCACAACTGCAAATCAAAATTATTTTCTTTTTTAAAACAAATAATTTTGCTTGTTATATTTTTGAATATATTCTTATTCATTGCTGGTAGGAATGCAAAATGGTATAAATGGGAATAAAAGACTATGGGTGTTATATCTGAGCAAACCAATTCCTTCCATTCTCTCAAGCTTCTGACAGGACCTAGGTACCTTACCCTATTTTGTGACCCCAAACACAAATGCAAAGCAAAGCTAAACCGTTGGAATACAAACCCTTTCATGGATTTGTGTGCAAAAGCCTTTGTCTGGAGGTGTCTCTGTTAAAAAGCATACACTATATAAAGACATCTCTTTTTCATGTCTACTTCTCTGGGTGGCCAAGCTGAAACAAAGATCACATTTCAAACATGCCGTGCTAGCTATGACATGCTGAGAACTGTGCACAATTTCATCATTTCCATCCTTTTAACTTAATTCAAAAATGCAAAGAATATAGATCAAAAGCTTTGCATTCTGTTTTAAATTATATCTTTCTTACCTAAATTGTTATTTTGACATGTTTAGTACTGTTTCCTGTCCAGTAGAAAAAAAATTATTTACCAAAAATCCTACATAATTGTTCTCTGTTATGCAATTTGAATTCAAAGAATAGATAAACCTGGTTAGTAACAGATGCTGCTGCAGTGGTTGGCATTTGGCCAATGCAAAGAAACCTTGAACATGTTCACATGACCAAGTGAGAACTCTATAAAAATTCTGTGCACCTTTTCTATCTAATTACTCTATTGTGTTTCAAGTAATCACAATGATGTGTATTTTCTTTTGAGCAGGAGAGAAAATTGAATATGCCTTGTTAGAGTAAATAAAGAAAGGAAACTAACAACCACCATACTAGGAAAAAAACTGTTAAAGTATGAACAATATAAATGTTCAATAATTTTTCATATCTTGCTTATAAACAAGCAAATTTATTGTATTCTCTATAAATTATCAAAATATAATTTTATTCTCCAGTTGAATTTGAAAGTGTATATTCCTGAAAGGAAAGATAGTTTTTAAATAGAGAAAACTAGAATTATTTGATGGAGTACTACTGCTACCGTGAGTATGTGTTTGTCTGCATATGCGTATGAGGGAAGTAAAGGGGAATAATATTAGCCTCTAAGTCATTTCATAAAAATTATACCTTATTTAATTATCAAAAAAATTCAAAATCTTAAAGCAAGTTGCTAATTAGAACTGTGAAATTTGGAGCGTACATATTATATAATTTGTTTTTGGTATTAAAAAAGCACATGGTAAGATTTAATTTGGTAAATTAGATAGCTTTTAATATAAGTAAAGATTTTCAACGACCCAAATGCAAATATGTGGCCAGTAATAGAAGCATTTATTCTAGGACTTTGTCCTAGAATTTTAAAAATCTAAATGTTATATATTTTAAGAATGAATTGGCAATAGAAAATATCAGAAATAAAATTATCTACGGTTGACCAGTCTAAAAATGACTTAGCATTGATGCTAAAAACTAGACACTGCACACCAGTAGTTAAATATGGCCTGAAATATGTTTTGTTTGTTCTATGAAGTATCAAAATTTTCTTAAAATTAGTGACAAATTAATCAAGAAATCTTACATAAAAATCCTGATTTTCAGCAATTTCTCTCGGAGGCTCCATATCGCTATAAAAGCTATATTTTTATCTCTTTTAGATATTAGAGTCTCGATAAAATACTGGCAAACCAAATCCAGCAGCACATCAAAAAGCTTATCCACCATGATCAAGTGGGCTTCATCCCTGGGATGCAAGGCTGGTTCAACATACGCAAATCAATAAATGTAATCCAGCATATAAACAGAACCAAAGACAAAAACCACATGATTATCTCAATAGATGCAGAAAAGGCCTTTCACAAAATTCAACAACCCTTCATGCTAAAAACTCTCAGTAAATTAGGTATTGATGGGACGTATCTCAAAATAATAAGAGCTATCTATGACAAACCCACAGCCAATATCATACTGAATGGGCAAAAACTGGAAGCATTCCCTTTGAAAACTGGCACAAGACAGGGATGCCCTCTCTCACCACTCCTATTCAACATAGTGCTGGAAGTTCTGGCCAGGGCAATCAGGCAGGAGAAGGAAATAAAGGGTATTCAATTAGGAAAAGAGGAAGTCAAATTGTCCCTGTTTGCAGATGACATGATTGTATATCTAGAAAACCCCATCACCTCAGCCCAAAATCTCCTCAAGCTGATAAGCAACTTCAGCAAAATCTCAGGATACAAAATCAATGTGCAAAAATCACAAGCATTCTTATAAACCAATAACAAACAAACAGAGAGCCAAATCATGAGTGAACTCCCATTCACAATTGCTTCAAAGAGAATAAAATACCTAGGAATCCAACTTACAAGAGACATGAAGGACCTCTTCAAGGAGAACTACAAACCACTGCTCAATGAAATAAACGAGGATACAAACAAATGGAAGAACATTCCATGCTCATGGGTAGGAAGAATCAATATCGTGAAAATGGCCACACTGCCCAAGGTAATTTATAGATTCAATGCCATCCCCATCAAGCTACCAGTGACTTCCTTCACAGAATTGGAAAAAACTACTTTAAAGTTCATGTGGAACCAAAAAAGAGCCCGCATTGCCAAGTCAATCCTAAGCCAAAAGAACAAAGCTGGAGGCACCATGCTACCTGACTTCAAACTATACTAAAAGGCTACAGTAACCAAAACAGCATGGTACTGATACCAAAACGGAGATATAGACCAATGGAACAGAACAGAGCCCTCAGAAATAATGCCACATATCTACAACTATCGGATCTTTGACAAACCTGACAAAAACAAGAAATGGGGAAAGGATTCCCTATTTAATAAATGGTGCTGGGAAAACTGGCTAGCCATATGTAGAAAGCTGAAACTGGATCCCTTCCTTACACCTTATACAAAAATTAATTCAAGATGGATTAAAGACTCACATGTTAGACCTAAAACCATAAAAACCCTAGAAGAAAACCTAGGCAATACCATTCAGGACATACGCATGGGCAAGGACTTCATGTCTAAAACACCAAAAGCAATGGCAACAAAAGCCAAAATTGACAAGTGGGATCTAATTAAACTAAAGAGCTTCTGCCCACTTTTTAATGGGGTTTTTTTCTTGTAAATTTGTTTAAGGAACTCTGGATATCAGACCTTTGTCAGACAAACAGACTGCAAAAATTTTCTCCCATTCTGTATGTTGTTTGTTCACTCTGATGATAATTTTGCTGTGCAGAGGTTCTTTAGTCTAATGAGATCCCATTTGTCAATTTTTGCTTTTGTTGTGACTGCTTTTGGTGTTTTCGTTATGAAATCTTTGTCCATATCTATGTCCTGAATATGGTATTAACTAGATTTTCTTCTAGGGATTTTATACTTTTGGGTTTTACATTTAAGTTTTTCATTCATGTTGAGGTAATTTTTGTATAAGGTATAAGGAAGGGGTCCAATTTTGATTTTCTGCATATGGCTACCCAGTTCTCCCAGCACCATTTATTATATACGGAATCCTTTCCCCATTGCTTTTGTTAGGTTTGTCAAAGATCTCATGGTTGTAGGTGTGCGGCCTTATTCCTGAGTTTTCAATTCTGTTCCATTTGTCTGTATGTCTGTTCCTGTACCAGTACATGCTGTTTTGTTTACTGTAGCCTTGTAGTATAATTTAAAGTCAGGTAGCATGGTGCCTCCAGCTTTGTTCTTTTTGCTTAGGATTGTCTTGGCTATTCAGGCTCTTTAGATTTTCCAAGTACCCAGTTTTTTAATGAAACACTAACATAGGTGTTTCTGTGAAGGTATTTTGTAGATGTGATAAATATCTACAACCAGTTGACTTTAAGTAAAAGAGATGACCTCAATAATATGAGTTGGTCTAATCCAATTCATTGTAGGTCTTAAGAGCAAAAACTGAGGTTCCCTGGAGAAAAAGATATTTTGCCTGAAGACTAGCCCATCAACTCTTGCCTGAGTCTCCAGCCTGCCCACCTGCCTTATGGATTTCAGACTTGCTAGTCCCACAATGGTGTTAGCCAGTTCCTCAAAAAAATGTAAAATGTTTCTCTTTTACTGTGTGCGTGCGCGTGCACGCACGCGTGTGTCTGTATTCTCCTACTGGTTCTATTTCTCTGGAGAATCCTGACTGATATAGTTATATTATATAATAATAATTTTAAGCAAAAATTATTTTAGATAGCTATGTTAAATATTGCATTATAAAGTTTATTTTAAATACATTATATTGTGTATCTTAGTTATTCATAAAACATAGGCCTTTATTTTTACCACATGAAATGCTATTTAATTTTAATCATATGAGAAAAAGTATGATTTTCCAATAACTAAAATGGAACATATAATATTTGAATTTGAGGAATAAATGTATATTAAAATGTAAATTGAAATGTAACTATGTGTTATAGAATCAAAACAGATAAAAATGTTTTCATAAAATCACATTCAGTTTTTATGTGTTTTGTTTATAGAAATCAAAGTTTGCTTTTTATAATTATTCCCCAAACATTATAATATTCAATGGTTTCCATTTGTAAGCGCTATTCCCTAAAAGATATATTGTTACTCTATACGGTATTTATTCAAAATAAATAAGAGAAAGTGGATATATTTGTCCCTAAATTTTATACATTGTTTTTTGAAGTACTTGCAATACCCTCAGCAGCTACATAAAATTCTTAAAAAGTTTTATTAAGATATAATTTGCATATCATAAAATGTAACTGCTGTAATTGTTAAATTCAATTATTTTTAATAAACGTATATAATTGTGCAACCTCATCACAATTCCATTTTGGAGCACTTTTATCATCCCAAAAAGTTTTCTCATGTCCATTTGCAGTCACTCCTCACTCCCATCCCCAGCCCCAAATAGCCACTAGTCTTGTTTTTGTCTCTATAGAATGTAAACTTTAATTTTAGCAACTTCTCTATGGAGCTGAGATCATATTGAGGCAAATATGTAGAATTATATTTATACCTTTTATTGACACATTCATTTATTCAACAAATATATACTGAGCACCTATTAGATGGCTTATACAGTGGTTGATATACTTTATATATATCATTATACAAACAGTTGAAAGAAGAAAGCATGAGTTGAAACTAAAAATTCCATGAGGCAGGGGAACAAAGTAGATAAGCTCCTTGTCTTACGGAATTTTTATCATGAGTAAAAATTAAATGATACATAGCTGAGAGTATAAGCAATATAAATTAGTAAAGTAGTCAAAATCACCATAGCATTGTCTAAACTCAGTGACTGAATCATACTCATGCTCAGATATCTATCAACTCTTACATTTATGAACACAATACGCCACCAGATGTTCTTAAATTATACCATTTTATGAAGAATAATTAAATAATTTCTTTTTAAAAAAAACTTTTTTGTAGAGATAGTGTCTCACTTTGTTGCCCAGCTGGTCTTGAACTCCTGTCCTCAAGCAATCTTCCCACCTCAGCCTCCCAAAGCACTGGGATTTTAGGAGTGAGCCACCATACCCAGCAAATATTTTTTAATTTTTGATTTAAAAAACAGAAAAGGCGACATATACTCAATTAATGACTGCTGTACATAAATCTCTATAGCACTTCTAACTTCAAGGTTTTGACCCTTAACAGTGTATTTGTTAGTCCTGTTACTCATGTTAAACATCATTCATTCATTGATTAATTCAACAGACATTCTTTCTGCTTTTGCTAAATACCAGGCACTATTCTGGATGCTGGGAAATTATCAGCGAACATAAACACAGAGTTTCTGCCACTCTGGAGTTTACACTCTAGTGGGAGAGACAGACAATAACAAACTAGAATAAAAAAATACATGAAGAGAAAAATAAAGCAGGATAAGTGAATAGATAGTGATGGGAGATAAGAAGGTGGCTTATTTAAGTAGGATGGTCAGGAAAATTATTTGTGAGAAGGTAACATTGGAGCAAAATCTGAATGAAATGGGAGCGTCTGAAGGAAGAACAATCTAGGCAACAGATTTTCTACAAAGTCCCTGAAGCAAGCACTTGCCTGACCAGTTTGAGGGACAGCAGGAGGCCAATGAGTCTGACACTGAGTGAGAGACGAAGAGAATATTAGATATGAGATAAGAAAGGAAGCCAGGGACTAGCTCTTGAGTCCCTTGTATACCATGCCAAGAAATTGGGTTTTATTCTGAGTGACATGAGAAACCACTGAAGTGTTTGGAGGAGGAGAGTGACATGATCTAATTTACACGTTAAAAGGTTCACTCTGTTGTGTAGAGAATTGTATAGAATTGCTCTAGAGGAGGGAGAAAGGGTGGAAGCTAGGAGACTAGTTAAAAATATATTGCTCGGACGATGACTTCAGGTTGGGGTAGTAGTAGTGGCGGTGGTAAGAAATGGCTGGATTCTGGATAATCTGTATTTTGAATATAAAGCCAACAGGATTTGCTGATAAATAAGACTGGAGTTGTAATTGAAAATCAGATTAACACCTAACATTTTGTTCTAAGCAACAAAAAGGATGGAGTTGCCATTAACTTAGATGAAGAAATCTGTGCGGCAAGTTGGTTACGGGGTGTTAAGAGTCAATAGTTCAGTTGAGGATGTTTAGTTTGAGGTGTCTGCTACATATCTAAGTGAAGATGTTGAGCAGGCTATTAGATTGAGTCTGGACTTCATGGTAAAGGTCAAGGCTGGAGTTTTAAGACTTGTCTATGTAGAGATGGTATTTTAAAGCCATCAGCCTGAATGAGTTCACTCAAGACATGAATGTAAGTGGAAGAAAAGAGAGAGGTCTTGGAATTTAGACTTGGATAACTACAATGTGTAGAGGTCTGGGAGATGAGAAAGATCCAACCAAGGTGATTAAGCAAGAACAGCCAGAAAAGTTGATAAAGAATAAAGAATGGTATTCTTGAAGCCAAGTGAGGATAATACATCTCAACATATGATTGCTATTACAGAAGAGAGACAATGAATGAAAATAACTGTCAAAAATAGTTACTAATATTTTTCAAAATGGACATTTCTCAGGATTTATCAGCTGGTGAGAGCAAATTAGATCAAGATAACATTAGTACATACATTTTATTAGTTCTCTACTTTTATTTTCTGATGTTAGCCCCTTATGTAGCGCCATACAGATGTGAATAGCACAGGCTGTGCTGTATTCAAAAACCTTGTTTCCCTTTGGAAATTATTTGTGTATTGGTAAGTTATATGTTTATTGCTCTTTTTTTTTTTTTTTTTTTTGGAGATGGAGTCTCACTGTGTTCCCCAGGCTGAAGTGCAGTGGCTATTGAAACCACCATTGCAAAATTATAACTGAGACAGCAAAAGAGATGTGACCTAACCAACTCCATCTTGCTTCTAACATCCAAGCTGTCCTTGTTCATTCCTGGGCATAGGCTTAACTAACTTTGGGAAGAACTTAGTTTATAGTTTCTAGTTTGAAACAAAAATAACAACCCGTTCCCAAAACAAACCCCCTTCCTGCCTGGGGATTAGACTTCCTTTGCAAGACTAACAAATTAGCCACAAGATTAGAAATTATGGTTTGCAGCTGGAGGCTGCAAGAGTTTAAATCTCCCCAAATTGCTCCTGATAACATCATTATTGTAAAACCTAAGATTAGTGCTTAAGGTATATTTGCAGACCCTGCACTCGATGGGTCAGCTGGCACCACCCAGATGGATAAACTGGCTCATCTGGTCTTGTGGCCCCCACCAAGGAACTGAGTTAGCACAAGAGGACATCTTCAACTTTCTACGATCGCATCACCGACCCAACCAGTCAGAACTACTGACTCACTGGCTCCCTAACCACCAAATTGTCCTTAAAAACTCTGATCCCTGAATGTTTGGGGAGACTTATTTCAATAATAATAAAACTCCAGTCTCCTGCACAGTGGGCTGTGTGTGAATTACTGTTTCTCTATTGCATTTCCCTTGTCTTGATAAATTGGCTCTGTCCAGGCAGCAGGCAAGGTGAACCCATGGAGTGGTTACACTATTCACAAGCATGATCATAACACACTAAAAACCTTGAACTCATGGGGCTAAGCGATACTCCTTCCTCAGCCTCCTGAGTAGCTGAGACTCTAGGTGCATGCCACAATACATGGCTTCTATTTCTTTATTAAAGGTCAATTCTCTTATGAAGTTTCTTTTTATTTTGTTTCTTTTTGAGGCGGAGTTTCACTCTTGTTGCCCAGGCTGGAGTGCAATGGCGTGATCTCGGCTCACTGCAACCTCCGCCTCCCGGGTTCAAGCGATTCTCCTGCCTCAACCTCCCGAGTAGCTGGGATTACAGGCATGTGCCACCACACCCGGCTAATTCTAATTTTTAGAGACAGGGTTTCTCCATGTTGGTCAGGCTGGTCTCAAACTCTCGACCTCAGGTGATCCGCCCTCCTTGGCCTCCCAAAGTGCTGGGATTACAGGCGTGAGCCACTATGCACAGTCTTTCATTCTTTTTTCTAAATAGACTTCTGTTTGGTCCATCTTTAGGCTTGCTTGACATGCCCAAATATTTTTGAACTGCAGCAGTGGAAGCAGCAGGACTTATTTTTCAGATGATTCCTCAGCAAATAGACTTCAGTTGAGCCTTTCTTATCAGTTTGTCAGAACATGTCCAAACATATTTGAACTCCTAGCTGTTTCTGGCTATGCACTAACCACAATCTGGATTACATTTTATGTAAGCGTATGTACAAAATACAATAGAAAAAGTGCTGTAAGAAAGCAGAGAGGACAGAGGAACTAATTTTTCCTGGGAGTAATTGGCAGAGCTAGAAAGTCAAGCAATAGGAAAGTTTTTATGTAAAAGCTCTGACCTTGAAGTAGACATTCAAAGATATGTGTGATTTTGGCAAATGAGGAAAACAGGCAAAGCATTGTAGGTATAAGAAACATGAATAAAATCATGGAAGTATGAAAATAAATATGCTCAAGAATAAGCAGATAGACTTATTCCTAGAGTACAGAGTTCACCAATGTGATGAAAATAGAAAAATGGACCTAGTCAGATTGTGAAGTTTTTTGCATTGTGCTAAGAAGTTCAAGTTTTAATCAAAAGGTAATGAGAGCACTGAAGTTTATTTTTTAAAATGAATATTTTTCAGCTGGATAGTTGCATTATTTATTGAATCTCTATTTTAAGAAAAATAACTGGTTACTGTGTAGATAATAGAAAGATAAGAACTATTAAAATAGTTAAGAGAAAATGAAGAACAAAAGTAAGGGAGTATAGCATTGGGATGGTGAAGGGCTAAATGTGATCAAGACTTCTTAGACATAAAATTGACAAGATATACTAATTGTATATAGTTAGTGAAATAAAATTGATCCTGGGGTTCCAATGTTGAGAACTGTGTAGATGGTGGGGCTACAGGAAATAAGTAGATACAGATATGTAGAAAGAGATAGTGAGTTAAATTTTGAACTAGCTGTATTTAAAGTATGTATACTATCTTCAACTACTGGTCTTTAAAAGATAACTGGAAATATGGGCCTGGAACTCAGAAATGAGGCAAAACCTACATATGTAGATGTGAGAATTATCAACATAAATATTAGTTGAAGTCATGAGCATAACTGGGTTACCTGGGGAGAAAGAAGATAATGAATATTTGTTAATTCATTAAACATATTTCTAACAAAGAGGTACTATGCTCTAAGGATTGTGATAGGAACTGAGAATATTATAAAAAAAGAGACAATTTCTTTTTTATTAATGTGAAGCTTTATTACAATCATGTGAGGACATAATTGTCAAACAACAAAGTACCTAATAAGTGAATTACATATTTGGTAATTGCCTGTGAAGGAAGTGTACATGGTGCTAAAAAAAAATCTTATAGCAGAAGGACCCAACATAATTTTCAGGGATCAAGAAAAGATTCCTGAAGAAACACGTTTTGTGATTTGGAGGATGAATAGAAGTTAAGCAAGCAAAAGCAAATAGGCATTAGAGGGAGAATTCTGGGCAGAAAAAAAGTTTCTGCAAAGTCCCAGAAAGCAGAAGCAATGTAGAACTTAATAGAACTGAAAGCAGGCCGGTGTGCTTACAGCACAGAGAGGAGCATGTTTATTTTCTGAAACATGATGAATTCAATAAAGGGAAAACCTCATCCTACAAAATATCTAGTAATTCTGAATAAAATATAGCAAACATCCTTTTATAAGCATATCAGGAGTTGCAGTAAATTCTTGGGAGCCTATCAATCTATGATTTATTAAAAATTATAAACATGATTCTCATATAAATGTGAAGTTAGGATGTGTTAAAGATTTATTTAATTCATTAAGAGAATGAGCAGAATGGTAGAGCTTGGTCAAAGAATGAGAGGAATAGGGGTTTTATAGTCCTATCACCTAATTTTTAAGTTTTTGATATATTTTTTCCTTGACAAGCCCCAAACAAATATGAACCTCAAAGCAGGAGTAATAAACATAAATTCCATGATAACAAGTACTTTGTTTTATTTTCTGCTCTATATCTAGTGCCTCTAATAGTGGTTGCCATAGTAGACATTTAATAAGTATTTGTTGAATAAATGAATAAATTTATATTTTAGTTTATCTGAGCATATTTGCTGTTTTTCATAAATGGAATTTAAAGGTTAATGGCCACATAGGAACAGGGGGCTAGGGCTTGGGCCTGTGAGACGTAGGAATTTAAAACTGAGACTCTTTTAAAAAGCCAAAATACTTTATGGTCTATACCCAAAGAATAAAGACAGACTAGAAAAAATAAAGCTACCAGCAAGGATGGTCTGTTTATATTGTCCTGGGCTCTAGATTATAAAAATGTTTTTCCCCTGAAAATTCATTACTACAGATCTTCCCTCACATGAATTTTATACTACTTTCATATTCTAGGAACACCAAAGTCAATAAATTGACATAATAAATGATCTTATTCTGGTGACATTTCTAAAGAACCAGTCAGAAGCAAACACAAATACCAAATGTCTCCAGAAGGATACACCCTTATCCCAAGATTGCCACAATAAACCCCACCAAACACAAACTCATAATCAAAAATTACAAAGCATACCAATACACAAACTGCCATGAGCAAAAGTTGACAGAAATTATAGTAATAAACAGCAGACCTAAAGAAATAATTCATAACACTACTTTAAAAAGCAGAGATCAATAACAGAAAAGGTTCAGGATAGATTGAGAACACTCAATGTATGTTTAATAATAATTCTAGCAGGAAAGAGTAATGGCTATGGGAAGAGGAATATTCAAAGCAATAATGTTAAAGACTTTTACACAAGTGATGGAAGACATAAATCCTCATATTCAAGAAATACAATGAAAGCAAAGGAAATAAGGGTTTGAGATGAAACCAGAGATTCAAAAGGAGTAAACTCCACTGAAAATAAATAAATAAAAGAAACAAGAGAGTGAGGCAAAGCCCAGATCATAGAAAGCTTTTCTAGCTATTTTTAAAAGTTTGGCTTATATCAGCAAGTGAGAAACCACTCATTTAAAAGAAGTCTTAAGTGGAGAAGGTGATCCAATTTTACTTGAAAAATAACCATTTGACAATTATATAAAAATGGATTGTAAAAGGGCAAGAGTAGGTACAGGGAAACCAGTTAGGAAGTGACTATGGGGAGAAATTATGGTGGACTGAACTTGGATGGTAATGGTGAAAACAGAGATAAATGGACATTTAGGGAATATAATTAGCAGGATTTGATGGTGGAGTGCATGTAAAAGTGAAGAAAAATGAATCAAGAATGACTTCCAATTTTCTGGCTTGTAAAGCTAGATAAGCAGTGATAACATTTTTTGAGTTGGAGAATATTGTATGGAGATTATGTTTATGGAAGTAGGATGGAGATTATGAGTTTAATTTTCAACAAGAGGAGTTTGAGGTGCCTTTGAGACATAAAGGAGTGAAACCATGGGATTGCTGTAAGAAAGGAGTGGGTTGAAAAATAGAAGGCAGTAAAGATGACAAAGAAGGAAAAATCAAAGAGGATGGAGGAAAATGAGAACTTGATGACATGAAACACAAGGGAAGAAAGATACAGGAGAGTTTCAAATACTATATGAAAGCAAAGAAGCATACACACTGCAAAGATTGCAGTGGAATTCGCAAGTAGCAAGTCATTGATTATCTTAATGAAGACCACTTGCTCCCATTTATAATAAAACCTCATCAACATGAATAAAAAGAGGAGGGTTACTTTCAAGTGAAATATCACTGTGGTGATATCATTTTAATAAATGTCATGGGTCTTAATTTGTGCTGGAACAAAACAAACATTGCCATGTTTTAAACATTAATACTAATAGCAAAAACCTTGAATACCACCAGTGGTTACTAGAGTAGTTGACAAAAACAAAACAAAAAATCTCAATAAACAACAAAAAACCATTCTGCTGGAAATCAGACTGTTAAATTATTAGACTGCATATGTAGGGATTAAAAATGATCACAAGACAACTAAACAGGGAAGTAGAGAAAAATACCTTAAGAAGCTACTTATAAGAAGATCCAAATTAAAGTGACTTCACTTTGAAATGATGAGAAAGCTATAGCAAATGTACAAAACAAGGTAGAGACTAGCTTACGTTCTATTAGTTCATTAACAAATACTTATTAGATGCCTACTGAGTAAGGCATGAAGGAAATAGAGTAGAATGTGCTTGGGTGGATATGGGAGGGAAGTGGAAATAGGTTGGGGATCACAGATGTTACATGTCGTATTTGGTCATTAAAAAAAAGCTGACAGATAATGGTTTGTGTTTTAGAATCTGTCAAAAGAGATATTAAGTGTGTTAAAATGATCTTGCCCAAGCAACATCATCAAAAGATCTTAACATCAAAATGACTGTGTTAAAATGATTACCTCAAAATGGCTGCATCAAATTGTTTCATGTTATGTACCTTAATGGGAGATAAATTCAACTAAGTAAATGTCACTTGATTAAGGAGAATGTTAAATGTCAGGTAGAAGAGTTTGGACTTACTAACTTAGGCAAGAAGAAACTATTGCAGATTCTGAGTACAGAAATGGCATGATATACATTGTACTTAAGGAATAATCATTCAGGTAAACTCAGATGGATGCATCAGGCTGTGATGTCTGGATGACACTAGCTATTAGGAATATCCTCTAATTCCTCTTGCTTAGATTCCAGGCTCTCCAAAGTGATCCTGTATTTCTAATTTGGCTTCCCTTACAAATTTGCTTATATATAGAGAGAGGGTACTGCTCAGTGGACACAAGCACCTGGACAGTTGACAGCAATGTATCTTATTATAAATTAATAAATTGAATCTCTGGTTTATATATGTAAAAAGAAATATTAGCCTGGCAGCAATAGTTGGATTGCAAACTTATCTTTAAACAATCTTTAAATCATAGGGAAAGGAACAAAGATATTTTCATCATGAATATTAAAATAACCTGAACTGAAAAATCTTATAAAGGAATTTTAAAAATTAGACTTTGAAATGTGAGCTGTATAAGCACATGCCAGCAACAAATACAAATACACATTATGCTAAGTGAAATAAGCCAGACACAGAAAGAAAAATACTGCATGATCTCACTTATATGTGGAATCTAAAAAAGTCAAATACACAGAAACAGAGTAGAATGGTGGTTTTCAGAGCAGGGAGGGGAAAGAAACAGGGAGACATAGACCAAAGGATACAAAGTTGCATTTATATAGGATGAATTAGAGATCTAATATACAGCAGAAGGACTATGGCTAATAATATTGTATTATAGACTGAAAATTTCCTAAGAACACTGTAGGTTTTAGGTCCTCTTACCACATACACAAAAAAAGGTGGATATGTTAATTGACTGTAGTAATCATTTCACTATGGAGATGTATTTCAAATCATGATGTTGTACACCTTAAATATACACAATTAAAAAAAAAAAAAGCCCAGGTGCGGTGGCTCATGCCTGTAATCTCAGCACTTTGAGAGGCTGAGGTGGGAGGATCACTTCAGGCCAGCAGATAGAGACTAGCCTGAGAAACATAGCAAGACCCCATCTCTACAAAAAAATAAAATAAAAAATTAGCCAGGCGTGGTGGTTTGCACCCATGGTCTCAGCCACTTGAGAGGCTGTGGCTCAATGAGCTGGGATCCTGCCACTACACTCCATCCAGCCTGGGCAAAAGAATGAGATCTTGTCTCTAAACCCCCCGAAACAAAAAATAACCCCCAAAATACTACACTCATAGTGTCACATATTGGTCCGCAACTTGCCACCTCAATACCTTTTGCTCACATTCTACTGAAATGCTTCTTCTACTCCTCTCCCCTTCTCTCTCCCTTCCTGTCAATTTCTATTTTCTCATTACCCTTCTTGAAAAACCAGCTTGTATACCACCTGCAACAATAAGCCTTTCCCAAATCCCCCGAGTCAGAATTACTTTCTTTGGTCTCGTAATTAGAACACTTAGCACTTTTGCCCTGTGTTACAGTTTGTGGTTGTACACATATCTGTCTCAGGAAAATGTTAGCTCCTCGAGAGTAGGAATCATCATTAGCCCAGAGTGGATGTTTGGTAAATGTGTACTGAATAGAATTATCTCAATATAGCAACATAACTTCATCATCCATACTAGTGCAGTCCAATAGATCTTTCTGTGATGATGGAAATATTCTATATCTGCACTTTCCAATATACAGTAGTCATTAGCTACACATAGCTACTGACATTTGAAATTGGGCTAGTGTGACTGAGGGGCTGAATTTTTTGAAATTATTTAACTTTAAAATAATCACATGTGGCTAATGGCTAGAGTTTGGGATAGTACTGACTATGACTGTGACAAATTTAGCAGGTGTGCAGCTCAGTCAATTCCGTAAAGTATCAATTAATTCTTTACTGTCAAGTAGAGTCTAAACAATCAGTTGATTGGCAGTTTTTCTTGCTTTACCTCACTGGTTTTATGCTGTGCAGACAGATCTTTCATTAACACCGTATGAGGAGTCTGTTTATACTGAGTAAAATTTGTAGAACAACAACAAAAGCAGCAGCCTTTGACCCTGGTTCCAAACAGATTGGTATTTTAAGGAGGAAACAATAATCTAAGGGCATTAGAACATTTAAGGCTTTTTTAAAAATATTAACTCCACATGCTAGGAAGTAAATTAAAATTTAAAATGCAGCACTGGTTATAATTCTCTGATTTGGGCAAAACAGGTTTAGAATTCACTCAGTATGGCAGTGGTCATTTCTCCAGTGCTTGTTACAGAGACAGCTAGAGTATTTTGCCTGTTGTCCGTCTCTCAGAAGTGTACTCCTTAGCCCTAGGGAGCCCAAGTGAAAAAGCAGGGGTTGCTCAGCACATACCAATCCTCACAATCAGAGAAACAATTCAAAAGCCACAACAGAGGGAGTGGAGCCCAGTGGTTCCTTTGAATGTGGAGACAGCTCACCTTCCAGCAAGCACTTGTGTGGTGACTTGCTGAGAATTCCTGTTGCCAGGAACATCCCATACTCAGATAAAGTCCCTAATTCTGCTGCCTTAGTGCTCTAACCCTTAATTTTACAACTTATTTATAACCGAAGAGATTTCCTTTGGGCAAGAGGAGTCCTCTTTGGGCCAAGTTGATTATCATTATTTTGTTAAAAGATATAGCAACTTTGCAGGCACCAACCTCAAAGGTATTTCACTATGTGATTATCCTTGGTAAGTTCCTTTTTCTGACTGGTATAATAGAATTTTTGGCCTACTGAGATTTTCATAGATGCTGTTAGTACATAGAATACCTCCTCTCTGCCTAATTTCTCTACCTTATTTTTATACCTATTTTTATACATAAACTACTAGCGAGGGGTGGGGAAGAGGCCTCAGAAAAGGACATTGAATTGGTGCAAAGGGGTCAATGGAAGAGTGAGGTGGGTGAGGAGGTTGGTAGGTCTGACCTCCACAAACTGTCCAGCCTAGTGGACTAGTTTTGTGGGAGGCTATTAGATAGGTCAGAGTTTATAATTTTGATTCTGTTCCAGCTAGCAATATGAACTTAGGCAAGTAATGTGTCTAGTACTATAAAATAACAGTCCTTACCCAGCAGAGTATTGGTAAGAAAAACATGTCTACAAAGTACATAGCATTATTTGAACTATCTTCATCACTGAACTATAAACTCCACAAAACCAAGGACTGTTTTTTTCACCGTTGTAACCCTAGCAACTAGCACAGTGCTGGGCACGTAGTAGATTGAGTGAATAACTGGATGGTTGGAGGACAGAGGGCTAGAAATAGATCTGTTTAAAAGAGACAATGTAACATTCTGACACAAAAGGAGTAATTTATGGTGAAAACTGGCAGAGAGGAGAAGGAGAAAGTGCTCACAGCCTCTGCAGTTGGCTTTGGCTTATGGCAAGTGTTGGGAGGCTCTGGAATCAGCTGCTGTGGTATGTACATAGGCTTGCCTGTGATGCATAGTTGCTGCAGTGGAGCTATATCAAGTGGATTAATGGGAACAGTGTTTTAATAGTGGATGTGAGAGAACAGGAGGGATTAGAGCTGATAGGTTCATTTATAGGCAAACATGGAACCTCCTAAAATAACTGGGGAAGTTTTTGAGAAGAGCTATATTTCAGCAACCTGGTTGGAGCTCCATAACTCAGTTCTTAAAAGTAAACTTGACCTTATTTTAGACCCTTTTCTATTTCTAGAAAGAAGATCTAGAACAGGTACTGACACTATTCTCAAGGTGGTCTATCATAGCAAAGTCACAACATTTACTGAATTGTTTTCAAATTAAACATAAAGGCACTGGGACGTCCTCAAAGTGAATATTGTTATTTCCAAACACCTGTATTTTGAAACTCCCCATGATGAGTGCTTTAATGATTTCTACTTTTTGCTCCTTCTTTATTTTTCCTTTATCTTTTCTCCTAAATTCTTATATTTTTCTTCATTTCTCCTTGTCTTTCTATGCCACAAGACTTCCAATGTAGTACCCAGTAAAGCCCTTAGGAATTTGTAGTTTCTCTACCCATCCTGTACATTTGGAACTAAAGATATTGCCAATCTCTATTTTAGATACTACTGTATGGTAAGTTCAGAAAAAAATTTATACTTAATTTCATTATGGAGAGCGCAATTAGCAGCTACTTAAATGTGTTAAATGAAGCTATGTGGCCTGAGAGAAATAACAAATATTCGTCTAATTTTCATTGATGCAAACCTTGCTTTCATAGCTTATACATTAGTCTTCATGAATTTTAAAGAGGCAAGAACAAACAAAGAGGAACAAAAATAGAGAAGGTTAAAATCGGAGTGAAATGATACAGGGAAGGCTGGGACCAAAAGAGAAGAAAACCAACATGTCACAGTTTGAAACTGAAGAGCATATTCACTCCAGGGCTTTAAATATCATGTTTATGCTGTTGATTTTCCAATATATGTCTTTCCCCCCAAGCCTCAAAATCACATATATAGCTCGAGCTGAATGCCTCCCTGTCACCTCAAATTCAGCATATTCAGAATGAATGTAACATCACCTCCTCCCTCCCCAATCTCTCTCTCTCCTGTGAGGAGCCCCATCAACATCACAAAGGCCAAGGCAGAAATCTCTTCTCCTCCCTTAGGCCTGATTTTTCATAAAGCAAATCTGATCTTGTCACTCCGTTTTAGAAAACCTTCAGTGGTTTGCCATTGCCTTGGGATAGAATCCAGGGCTTTCTGTGATTTGTCCCCTGCCTATCTCTCTAGCCACTGGCAAATAGAAAAACAAATCTGAACATAGTAAAGAGAGACTTTATTCAGAAGGATTATTGCACAGGGAGAGAGGTAGTATTGGAAGAGGGTGAATCTGTGACCAAAAATCTACAAATTTCAAGAATTAGGTAACAAACAGTTTTCTTTAATACAAAGTAAAAAGGTCTATACAGAAGCAGGTATGAGGAAGTGGAATGAAAGTGCGGGGTGGCATGATGGGATAGTAAATAAGAGAATGTTATTCTGAGGCCAGCCTATTCTCAGGAATGGCTATCTGCTGGTGTTGTAGGAAAAAAAATGGGTTCTTGTCACACCACCAGGAAGAGTTAGGCATGCAACATTTTGAAGGGTGAAGGAGAATGAATTTATTGGGCAAAAAGGAAAAAAAAAAAGGTAAACAGGAACCCTCAGCAAAGCAAGCAAGAGTCCTGCTAGGTTTCCTGCCTCATAGATTGAATCCCAGGTTACCACACAGGAACAGGAGAGGCCAGGCTCCTCCCCCCTGCAAAGGGAGCAAACTTCCCAAGGCCCCATCCCAACCTCCAGGTGCACAGATGGGCATTATTCAGAAATAGTCAGAAAAAGAGCAGGCTTCATCTGGGACAGGCAGTATGGTTTTTCAGCCTTCAGGCTGTTTTAGGCTTGAAGGCAGGGTTTTGGGTGGGGGGTGGGGGCTTGGGGCTGCCTCCTGTCTCTAACATTTCCCCCTTTAAAGAAGTACATCTAACTGCCAGCCGGTCGGTGGTCCACACCTGTAATCCCAGCACTTTGTGAGGCCAAGGCAGGCAGAAAACCTGAGGTCAGGAGTTTGAGACCAGCCTGATCAACATGGAGAAACCCCATCTCTACTAAAAACACAAAATTAGCCAGGCAAGGTGGCACATGCCTGTAATCCCAGCTACTCAAGGGGCTGAGGCAGAAGAATCGCTCGAACCTGGGAGGCAGAGGTTGCACTGAGCCAAGATCACGCCATCGCACTCCAGCCTGGGCAACAAGAGCAAAACTCCGTCCCAAAAAAAGAAAAAAAAAGTAGTAGTACATCTAACTGCTATTAGGATAAGGATAAAGACTGATCTTAAGTGCTTCCTGCTGACAGGGTGTGCTGTTTTGGGAAAACGGTAGTCAGATCTCCCTCAGAGGCCTATCTAAGGGTTCCTGGCAAAAGGGGCCATAATCCAAGACTCCAGTTGCATGACTGGAGTTTGATGGCCTGAAGAAGAGACAAACCAGGTTATTGGAAAACATGTATCAAAGTGAAACAAGCAGGGGTAAGGACGGCTAAAAAAAATCCTGAGCCCTTTTACTCGTTTGCACAGGGAGAGGGAGGCCAAAAGCCCAACCTTTTACCCTTTGGCTGGCATGTCAGGCTTCTTGGTTCCTTTCCCCTGAGCCCAATCCTAAGCCAATAAGTTTAAGATTTGAAAAACTAACTTTCCCCAGTTTGGAGGATGCGTCTGAGGGGAGTGTCCTGTAGCACAGAAACACAATTACCTATCAGTGAAGAGAGGACACAGGAGGAAAAAGGAAAAAAGGAGGTTTTTTTTCAAAGGAGTCCTGGGGGTTCAGGATGCACTCCAAAGGGGTACAGACTGAAGATTAATGGCTACTCATCTAGAAAGAGGGAAGCAAGGCATCCCAGGTTCCCTTCCCTTCCTAGCAAATACCTGTGGTACATGAGGGAGAGAAAGCAAAGCATTGCTCTTTCTTTCTTCTGTCTTTATATCCCTGAGTCCTGGCGACCATGACAGGGTGCCACCCATGGGTGTTACAGTGGCTTTCACTCATGTTAACAGGGGCGTCTAGGGGGTAGAAGTATCCACTCTTTCCCATGTACACCCTATCTCCCCTGTTGTCAGTAGTCTTTGAATTCCCTTGACCTCATTTATGCCATGGACATTAGCGTGACCTTTATCCATGAAACGGGAAGCTTGGTTTAATCGGCAGAAATCAGTCATGCTCACCTGTGCTGTGCCTTTTAACTTCTGTTATCATCTGCCTTTGAATCTCTCAGATCCAGTTTTCTTTCCTAGGGCCTTGACCCGAAGCTTAGAATTGAGTTTGGGACAAAAATGTGTCTTGCAGTGGGAGGTGCATGGACTCCTTATCATAAGCCAGATACTAAGGTGAAGCTGTGGAATTGAGTTCTCCTCTAACAAGGGAGAGAAAAGGATGTCTTATGACATGCCCAGACAGCTGGTGGCTATGGTTATGCTTGCTAGGATTTGGGTGCGTGATGCTTGGCTTTAGTTAGCTCCCTTGGTCTTACTTTCCCAAAAAGGAACTCTGGGTGATGGGCATCCTATTTATTCCCATTACCTGGCAAGATTTGCAGGATAATTGCTCAGAACTAGGATGTTGATCCAGATTTTTACATTACCCATCCCTTTTGTTCTTTCTGAGCTGCAGCCGGAGATTGCTGGCTGGTTCACAGGAACAAGCAGGGTAAGTCTAAAATGTAGGCAAAAGCTTAAAAACAATTAAGGAGTTTAGAATTTAATGAGAAATGTGTAAGTTTTGAAGCATAATTTCTCTCCAGTCCTCATTTTTGGTTAAAATAAACAGTCATGACAGGACTGAGTTGTTTGCAAAATAGACCTTATAGTTGGCCTGATTATTTGCATAAAGTGCAGCAAGAATAACTATTTCTACATAGGCCTTTCAGACTGGCTTTGATAGAACTCTGTTCCACAAGGAATCTCAGATAAGATCGTTTAAAGCTGAGCCCAGCCATTGGTTTGTATCCTCAAATACCTGTAAGTTGGGTGATCCTTTCCTCTTAAGGTCCCAAGATAAACTTGGAGCTCCTGAGTCTGTTAGAAAGTGACATTCTTTACTGACCACAGGTCCAAAACCCTGTATAGGGACAGCGTTGGGAAGGGTATGAGGACAGTCTCCCCATGGGGTTTTATCAGCTCTGCAAGTTGAGCTTGACTCCTTAAAGAAAAGCATACCCTTCCATTCAAAGCCTTGGTAAAACAACCAGTTTCTCCAATTGCATCCTGTTGCAAAAAATGGATTCTTATTGCACAGATGCAAATAACTATATTGCCATAAGTTAAGAATACTCACAGTTTCCAAATTCTAGAGGAAACAGGCAGAGAGAAACAAACATGCTGTAAATTTTGTTCACAGGAGTATACCTTACTCAATTATTAAAGGCTGTAAATAGTTCAAAATAAGTTTCATTGATTCTAAAAAACCAAACAAGGATCAGCAACATTCCAAGCAAAAGTCAAAAAGATTGCTTCAGTTTTCTGAGTTCAGTCCATTTAGTTAACTCTGGTTTTGTTTGATATTCATGAACATTTTAGGTCTTTAGGAGTCCTGTATGTTTTTCCCTTACTCCAATGTCACAATCTCCAAAGTTATCAGAAACTTGTATTTGAGAGTACCTGTCAGAGTCCCATAGCTTATTATAAACCATCTTTTGAGAAGGATTAAAACAAGACAATTGTCTGTGAATAACAAAATATCCAGGGTAGTTACAGTTAGAAACACAATTAACAAAGAAGTTTGGTTATCTCCATGGTTTACAATAACTTAACATACCAACCTTAGTTATGATTGATAGCATATACTCAGACATTAGAATTTTAGAAATGCCATACAATTTTGGAACATATATTAATATTATTCACAAAAACATAGCCATAAGAAGATTGAACACTATGTTAGCAATCCCATGTACCTAAACGTGTCAAATAATCCTGTTTACCTCTCTTTTGGATGCTCCATGGACCCTCTGAAGCCTCCAAAAGCCAGGTGTCAGGAAAGAAAATTTTGAAGCTGAAGTTTGATTTTGAAAAGTCTGTTAAATTTGTTAGAGGTTTAAAACACTAGATGTTATAAAATAGAATTCCAGATTACCATAAATTATTTTGCCAAAATGACTCAGAAATTTTAAAAAAGCAAAAACGTTTTATAATCTTTTACAAATTTTGCTAAAGAGCAGATTCATGCCTTAAGAGTACCTTGTTGTGCTTTTATTTCAATGTTTAATTTACAGAAAAAACATAACTTTTTGAATGTAGTCAATATGTTCACACAAGGAACTTTTGCAAGATTTTTACAATCCTTCCACCACTTGTTTGAACTGTTAGCTTTATTTTATCTAATTCAAAAACAATCTTTAGGCAAGAATTTACATTTCATGCCTTCTTATAATCTTTGATTAAAAACACATTTTATTGTTGCTACACATCTCACATGTAAATTTATTCCCAGTAGTTTCAATTACATGCTATAATGGTAACTACTAGCAATTTTTAACTCTAGTGTAAAACCTGGTAAGTTTTTTTTGATTATGTGCTAGGTGCAACCAAGGTTTGATGCCTTCCAGCATAATTAAGGGCAAGGTTAGTTCTAAATGTCCCCAGGCCTTTCCAGTTGTGAAGCAGGCAAGTCAAATAGTTCTCAAAACCCAAAAAGTGGTTTACAACCTTAAAACATTTAGCAAACCTAGCACCTGACCTGCACAATTTAGTCCACCTATTTATATTTTGACAACATCTGCTTTTCACCAATAATCTTTAAGGCTATTTCTCAAAGATTAAAGTCATGTGAACTGAAAGGTACCACAGCTTTTTATCTTCCCTTTAAAAAATATTTGATCCATACACTTATCTTCCTTTATGCCAATTAATGAGCTCTTTTCATAGACATCACACGCAGAACACATATATAAAGACACAGACAGGCAGAAGAAAACCCAGTCTCCGTAAGATCTCTCATTTGCCAATCTCCTAATTGGATTATTGGCCTCCAGGTGGAGCCCTTTAAGAGACAGAGATAGGAAAATACACAGCTCCTAAGGCCTAATAAACGGGCACAGGTGGGGCAAAAACAGATTTTGAGAGGGATCAATCCACTTTTAATTCCTGCGGTTCCATAAGGAAAACATAGGTCTCTCCCCTCACGTGTACATTAAAAGTGGAAAGTCAAAATGAAGAAAAATAATTTAGTCAACTGAAAAACAAACTTTTTCCAGCAAAACAATGTCCAAGAAAAGAAAAACGTAAAGTCCTTTTAAATATACCTATAATTTGGATATCCGTTTTTAATTAAGCTGAGCACGCCTTAAAAAAATCCTTTTAACTCCCTTACTATCTGACTCTAGCAGTGCCAAGTGGCCAATATTTATGGCTTTCAAACTTTATTAAAGGCTCAGAGAAGGGAAAATCCAAGGTGGTTGTGGAGGGGAAGAGAATTAGATAGCAAAGGTCGCACAGATATCAAACCAGAAAGCACTCATTCCCTAAGCTGGGATTGAACCCAGGGCCGCCATTGTAAAATGGCAGAGGCTAGAACAAAATATTGCCAGGTGGTTGTAGGTCTTGGTTTCAAGGATTTAAAACAAGATGGAGGCCTGCAGCAAAGTTTGCTAGGGACCATACAGAAAGTCAGGCAAAGCACACCAGATTGGCTACAGCTTAAGGCCAACCTCACAAATCCTTTCTTACAATTAAAACTCTACAGAAAATATGAACAGTAATCCCCATCATTCCCGGCCCAGCAAAACGTCTTCCAAAAGGAAAAAGAAAAGCCTCTCTTAAAAGTCAACTACTGACGGGCTAGAGAAAAGAAAAGATACCTGGGGAAGACCCTCTTATTCTTATGCAAATAGTTCCTCTTGGAGAGGGGAAGGGAAGGCTCTGTGGACGTGTGGCAGGGAGCACAGGCCAGCCTGCTGCTGGGCATCCTGGGGCCATACATTCCAGCTCTGGCCCGGAGGGGAGCTGGGGAGCCGCCATTCCCCAGTCCATCCCGCGCGTGCCTGCAGCCGTTGGGGTGGGGTGGTGTGCAGTTTCCTCTACCCTCGGAAGAGGTCCCAGGAGAAAATGACATAGAAACCAAAGGAAAAAAAAACGGTTTTCATATTACTCACCCTTCTTCAAGCCCCACGTCCGGACGCCAAAAATGTCGTAGAAAAAAACTGGGTTCTTGTCGTACAACCAGTAAAAGTTTGGCACACAGACACTTTGACGAGTGAGGGGGAATGGAATTTATTGGGTGAAAAGGAAAAAAATAAAAAAGGGAAACAGGAACCTACAGAAAAGCGAGAGTCCTGCTAGCAAGTTTCCTGCCTCACAGATTGAATCCCAGGTTACCACACAGGAACTGGAGAGGCCAGGCTCCTCCCCCCTGCAAAGGGCGCAAACTTCAAGAGGCTCCAGCCTGTCCCCGCCAGTGCGCAGGTGGGCATTATTCAGAAAGAATCAGTCGGGGGAAAGGGTGGGCTTCATCTGGGACCGGCAGTCTGGTTTTTCAGCCTTTAAGCTGTTTTAGGTTTGACAGCGGGGTTTCTCCGGGGATCCTTGGCTGCCTTCTGTCTCTATCACTCACACAGGCTGAGGTTAGGCCAAAGTTCAGGGACCCGGGGAAGAGAGAGAATCTTAACCAAACTTTGGTTAACAGGCATTTTGCTCCCATTGATCAGTAGGAACAAAATAGCTAACCAATTATGGGGCAAAAAACAGGAATTTTTTGAAGTGTCTGTGTCTGGCCTTGTCACAGATAAACAAGGGGGCATTAGTGAGTCTTAACTAAGTTATAAGGAGAAGAGTGGTTCTTTGTAGTAAGCACTTTCTTGGAACATAGAGAGTGGAGGAATACTTTAACCTTCTCTGTTTTCCAGAACAAGAAAAATTTACCGTTGTCACTACATTACTTGGTTCTCTCAGTTTTTTGTTGCAAGAGGACTGAACTTGAAATTCCTCACACAGGTGTTAATCTGTATTGCCACAGGCTAATGTTTTCTACCCAACTACTATTTATCCTGCTTGTTCCAACCCATCATTCAGCAAGCAACTTATATCACTGAACTGGGTGGTGTTTCCTAATCCCCGAACGAAGATAGGTGATTTGCCATGTATTTCCATTGACAATGTTGCATTTTACCTGAGCCCTGTGCTCCTGGAAAATAGTAACAATTAAGAAATCCTCCCTCACATTTATGTTCCTGGAATTTGCTTATTGCAAGGAACCACCCTTCCCATCGGAAATTAGAAATGACTCATAGATGCTCCCATTGTTTTCTTATGGCAAGACAAAAGCCATCTGTGTTCATCAGGGTTCTCCAGAGAAACAGAACCAATAGGAACGGTAGGTAGATAGATAGATAGATGAGCACATTCATTATGTGAGTTGTCTGACATGATTATGGAGACTGACAAGTCCTAAAATATGCCATCCACAGGCTAGAGAACCAGGGAAGCCTGCGGCATAATTCAGTCTGATTCCAAAAGGCCTGGGAAACTAAGAGGGCTGCTAGTGTAAGTCCCAGAGTCCAAAGACCTGAGAACCTGGAATCCTAATGTCAGAAGGCAGGAAAAGATGAATGTTGCACCTTCGAGAGAGAGAGAATTTGCCTTCCCTCTGCCTGTTGTTCTATCTGGGCTCTCAATGGATTGGCTGATGCCTGCCCACATTGATGAGGGTAGATCTTCCTTACTCAGCCTATTTTTAAAAAATATTTTTTACTTGTGCCTCAGTACATAGATTATTGATTCAAATGCTAGTCTCTTCCTAATACACTCTCATGAACATATCCAGAAATAATGCTTTACCAGCTACCTGGACATCCCTTAACCCAGTCAAGTTGACATCTAAAATTAACTATCATAGCCTCCAGATTCCCATTCTTTGTTTCATGAATAGTGGAACTGTTTGTGCCCATTGGTCAATAGGAACAAAATGCCCATCAATCTGACTTGAGAAAACTTTAGTTGAGCTTCTCTCCTTTCCTCAGGGCCCTCAACTTTGAGCTCATGTTATACTGAGTAGTACTGGTTACAGTAGGTAGCTAGTCAGGCATAAGCAGGGCAGGAGAGGGCTCCCCCACACACGCCACCAGGAAAGTCAGGTGACCGTCAGATGATGGTCAGGCACTTGTTAACCGTTTCTCTAAAATAATAATTTGTCACAGCCAGGACCAGGGACAGGCAGTCTCCCTATATTGATAGGAAACACTTAAAACTGGGGATCAGCAGCTTCCTGATAAGATCTCAGGAGTTGGGTGACTGGACTCAAGCATGCACATTATGAGGCAAAATGGCAGAGTATGGCCTTCCAAGGACATTCCACAGGTAAAGGGAAGAACACCTCAAGTCAGCATGCCTACAACTCCAGTAAACACATTGCACATGCAGGCAGCCCACCTCAGGGGAAGAATAAAGGAAAAAGGGATGCAAGACACTGGAAGCAGGCCAGCACGTAAAACCCTAAGTCAAAAGGTCAAACCATGCACTTGTCCTTCAAGTTGCCTGCTTGGGCCTCTTCCTTTTGTTGTTGCTCTAAAGCTTTTTAATAAACTTTCACTCCTGCTCTAAAATTTGCCTCAGTCTTTCCTTCAGCCTTATGCCCCTCAGTCAAATTCTTTCTTCTAAGAAGGCAAGATTTGAGGTTGCTGTAGACCCAGATGGACCTGCCACCAGTAACAGTACTATTAAGCAAATTCTATATTTACCACCTTTAATTAGTATCCAGCTTCATTTTTCTTTAACTATCAGCGACTGTTTTACCCTGATGTCAGTCTATCTTAGGAAGGGCCACTAAGAGGGGGTTGTGTGCTGGCTCTGGGTTGAGCGTGGACCAAAGTTGAGGGCATTTCAAAGGGAGAGTAAGGGAGTAGTAAAGGGAAATGACTAGGGCAGGGGATGGGATAGGGATGGGGTTGAAGGGGCTTGAACAAAGTTAGAGACATGAAAAAAAGCAGGTAAGGGTGTTGGTCAATGTCAATGCGGTTAGGCCATCTGTGTTTGCTAATTGACATGTACCTAAGTTAGGCCTATCTTTCCACTGACACTAGGAGACAGGGGCTCTCTCCTTCCCTATGATTATATTTCAAAGGAATGGCTCTCAGATCATTGAGAAAGACGCTCCTGGGTTGTAGAAGATACATATATGTCTCAAAGGGACAGAAAAAGGGTTTACAATTGTATGTTATTTTAAAAGTAAATTCTTCTAAGAAAAGGGAGGTCAGGGGCCTGTAGTTCGTTTTGGGTTGGAACATTCAGGAAATTTTTTTGGCAGCATTAAGCTTTCTCATGAGGGAACTTAAGGGTGCTAGGGTCATCATCCTAAAGACACGGCCTTGAGCCGTTAGACACTATGCTAGTGTTTGTTCAAGTCTCTTGGTATGGAGGGGGTGAGATAGATAAAGCCATTTGCACTGAGAGTTATACAGCTTTCTTAGAACAAGGTTGAGGCCCAGTTAAGAATGGTCAGAGTAGCCTGAGTAAATTTTGGTCAAGAAGATAGTCTTTGTTATGATGTACTGTCAGATCATACCACATCCACACATTCATCCCACTCCCCAGTACTGTTTTTTTTCTAGACTTGTTCACTTCTCTCTACAAAAGTAAAGCCCTTTTCTGCCTGGCTTTTGAGATGCTTGCAGAGGTCAGCATATTCCCCATTGTAATAGCCATCCACTTCTTCTGTCATAGTTCTTGTCCACCATCTTGCAAAAATCCTTTGGAATAAACTCTCTTCTTACCTAAGCCTGGGTTTATTTTTTATTTGACATCATAGCACTCCATAATTATCATATTGTATTGTAACTACTTGTTTCATGTCTGTCCTACGGTAAACTCTGTAAGAACAAGGACCATGTCTGTTACCCAGTGTTTAGTGCAGCATGTAGTATCAAATAGGTGCTCAATAAATATTTATTGACTGAAGCATTTATGAAAGGATTCTGTATTGAGAATATATTTATAATTATAATGCTATATACAGAGTTATGTCATTCTCCTCTGTATATTGACCACATTATCAATATGAAACTTTTTAAGGGGAAGAGGGAAAATAGGTGCTAGGAATTTCCTTTGCTAAAGTTTATCTCCTTCAGTCACTGAAGAAGAACAGAGACTGACAATATTACCTTTCTTTTCTTTATTGTAGAAATACGAACCTTCCCATTATAAATTGTAGAGGAGGAAAAACTTTTCTGCTATCCTCAAGTTCAGGCACTGGGGCCTGTAAATTAAGCTGACAAAAGCCATATGAGCAAAAGAAAAGGCATACAGCTGTGAAGCCCGAGTGTCTGAGATAGGTCTCAGGTTAATTTAGAAAGTTTGTTTTGCCAAGGTTGAGGACACATGCCTGTGACACAGCCTCAGGTGGTCCTGACGATGTGTGCCCAAGGTGGTCAGAGCACAGTTTGGTTTTGTACATTTTAGAGAGATATGAGACATCAATCAATGTATGTAAGATGAACATTGGTTAGGTCTGGAAAGGCGGGACAACTGGAATCGGGGAGAGGGCTTCCAGGTCACAGGTAGATAAGAGACAAATAGTTGCATTCCTTTGAGTTTCTGATTAGCCTTTCCAAAGGAGGCAATCAGATATGCATTTATCTCAGTGAGCAGAGGGGTGACTTTGAATAGAATGGGAGGCAGGTTTGCCCTGAGCAGTTCCCAGCTTGACTTTTTTCCTTTAGCTTAGTGATTTGGGGGCTCCAAAATTTATTTTCCTTTCACAGTTTTTATTAAAGCTAATATTTTTATGTGGGTGAAGGCCTCACAGAAAACAAGTAAAAACTGAAAGAAGCAATTAGACTTGGGGGCTTATACCATTTTAACAAAAGAAAATACATTGTAGACAACTGACTGGAGAAAGAAAAGTGAGTTTGGTTTTCTAGGAGTGATAAATTGTGGGAAAGTGACTAGGAAATACATAGAGTAACTAACGGAAGGTAAAGCTTATCTTGGTAAGATTGGTTTATGCAGACTTAGTATTAACTCTTATGTGATGATAAGTGTTGCTCTCCCCTTCCTGGTTCAGGGAGGGCACCTTTTTAATGGAAAATTCATTCCTTGCTTTTAGGCAGATAGGGGAGGACAGAAAGCTCTTCCTGCATCTACTGTTTCTCAGTTTCCTTCAGCTCAAAATAATCTCTATGCCAAAGTGGCTTATTTTAAAGTGGCGTATTCTGATCTTCTTCAAGATCCTTGGCCATTTATAATAGAAAGAATTTGAGGATTTTTGTTTTGAGATCTAGTTTGTTGTTATTTCTTTTAATCAACCTGAAGATATTTTTCATTTGTTCCTGTATTTTAAAAGTAAGCCAAAAAGGTAAAATTTATGTTTTATTTTCTATTTTTTCCCACTGGAATAGACTGCACACTTAACTGTACACTTTGGTAAACTGTTCAAATTAATCCCAATGATTATATTTAAGGTAAAGAGCTACTTGCTGAGTATTTAGCAGCCCACTAAGATCATTGATCTCACTGACATCATGGCTCAGTTTCCAGAGTGAGATTGATAATTAACAATGTAGATTAGTTGCTACAGGCAAGATCTTTGTGTGTTGGTATGCTGTCTTTCAGCTCTCTTTTTAACAGTGCTAATCACATTTGCATACTTTTTTCATCGTGAAGACTTTTATTGCTGTCTATAAACTTTGAAAATATCTTGAGCATAGCAGCAACTTTGCTCAATTGTTCATAGTCTTAGTTCCTTTACACTTTAATTGTTAAATGAAAGCAGTATTGCTGAACAGAAACTACATATCTCAATTTGAAGAAAAGGAAAGACACTTCTATTCTGAAAGTAGCCAAAACTGAAATAATGTAAAAGATTTATAATCAAATGGAATGAAGCTGCTTTGTGATTTAAGCTTTACAAAGGATGGCAACTAGAATTATTCAATATGAAGGTCACGCTCAAGAAGCAGTGTTCACTTTTTAAAACAAATTTCTAGTTGACATGGCAAATATAAATACAGCACTATACAAGGGCAAGAGGAGGGGAGTGTCACAAGAAGCCCTACACTGTGTTTATAATCACAGCTGGCAATGTTTACCTAACTTCTAATCCAGTTAGTCAACCACTATATCTCTATGTGAGCAAGATGATGTGGATTATTGAAAATATTCCATATGCCAAAATAAAGCCAACAGGCTCATGAGAAATAGTTTTGGCTAGGTTTATTTGATTTGGCAGAAAACAAAGAAAATGACAGCAAGATTTGAGTCATAGTTTGAGACTTAGTTTTACTGCAAAAATATGCCAATTAATGTATTTTATTAGTACATTACAATGATTCCAGTATAATTTTTCATGGCATAGCCAAGCATGGCTCAAGTATCTATAGTGGCTTAGGACAGATTGCAAAATGCATACACCCTCTGGTGACTGAGACAGCTTCAGGTTCTGCCAGACCACCAGGCAGAGATATAGCTACAGAATACGTTATTGTATGCCCAGAGAAGGAATCAGTAACAGAGAAAGAGAGAGAATAATGGGATATCCCTGAGGATGGTCAAAGCACATTGATTCAAGTGATATTGAATGATCAAAGCTAGGAGGTGTGCAGCATTCCAGGAAGTCTACCATAACATAAGAGGGTTCTTGGGCTGTAGGCAAATCCCAGGGATGGACATTACTGGTAAGACAAAGAAGTCCCCGGTCCTATAGAGATCTAAGTAACGGGCTATAGAAGAGGAAAAACCTTTTTCCCCCTACCCATTTTAGGTTCATTGGCTGGGACCTGTGAATTAGACTGACAAAAGATAAAATAGCAAGAGAAAAGCAAACAATTTGATTAACATGTGCCCCATATATACACATCAAGCAACAGACACTAATAATGTGAAACTCAAAGGGATAGTTAAAATGTGGGCTTATATAACATCTTAACAAAATAAAAATAAATATTTAGAGAAGTGGCAAAACAAAGGAAAGGGACTTTGAGTTTCTAGGAAAGTAAATTTGGGGAAGGTAAATACATGGGGGAAACTAATGGAAGATAAGGGCTAGTTAGTAACATTTGTTATGAAGATTCATCTTGGGGTGTCCCTAGGCTGCTGAGGGTCTAGAGTTGTCTGTGATGATTAATTTCAATTTTTTTGGTTGAGTGGTGAGGGGAGACACCTTTACAAATTTATGTCCTGCTTTTAGGCAAATAGGGGCAGGGCAGAGAGCTTTTGTATCTTGGTATCTGCTTCTTCCCAATTGCTTTTGCCTCAAGAAAATCCTTATGTCAAGGTGCCACATTTTGGGGTTGTATATTCTGCTACTCTTCAAGGTGTATTAACAAGACTCAAGGAAATAGCAGAAGCCTATTTTCAGAATAGAGGCATCTGGTTTACACTAGACTAGCAGAAAGGTCACTCACAGCTGAGAGATGGGCTAGAAAGACTTCATTACCTCCTGATTAAGGACAGGATTAAGGACAGGATTGGTCCTCCACTGTAGACTGAGGTTAATCAGGGAAGTTGTGGTGTGATTAAGGACAAAAAAAGTGAGACAAGGTCAGTGACATTCAGAGCCAGGGAACGAAATTCAAGAATTCAGTGTAAAGTCAAGCAAAGGGTGCCTTTAATTTGTTGGAAGTCATTATCTGGTATTTCATGAAAAAGATGTGAATGCTTTGAACATATGTAGAGGGCAGCCTTTTCACCTGCATCACTCAATTGCATTGCCTCTTACCAGCTCATGGACAATTAAGGTGTCATTTTCCTCCCTTTTTTTAATCTTTTTTTTTTTCCATCATTACTAGATCATTTCCATCAGTATGCACACATGTGGCAATATCCCACTTTGACACAACTCTCCTTCGATGTTACATCTTTTTGAGATATTTTTAACTTCCTTTGCTCCCGATTTAGCAAAACTGCCTTAAACCCCTCAATACTCACTGTCTTTACTTCATCACCTTCTGTTATCTCTTGAACTCACACTAGTCAGGTTTTTATTGCAGTCACTCCGTTGAAGTAACTCTTGACAAGCTTACCAATGATTTCCATGTTCCTAAATCCCACGCTCAATTCTCAGTCCTCATATTATTTTCCTATAAGCTGCATTTGACATAATTTGATCATTTACTCCTTGGCTTCTGTCTCCTTCCCTTTTGGCTGCTGTTTCTTGGCATACTTTGCTTGATCATCCTTATCCTCCAGATATCTTGAGTGTTGGAACCCCTGGTGGCTGAGTTCTAGAATGTTTTCCTTATGTTTTCTTATTGCAAGGTATGTGACTTTCTGCCTGAGGACTTTCTCTGGCCACAGGAGTGTGCTCCACCTGTAACTCAGGTGTGCTGCCACTGAAATTTAGTACCGTTAGATCAGCCCTTAATCAATAATTGACAGAAATTAGTGGAAAAATATCCCGACTTCTTTACTGCTTGGGAGAGATGACATTAGGACATGTTCTATAGTTTCTTGGAATTCTCCTTCAGCTGGATTGAGCTTCAGTTGCACACAGAAGTAACCTTTTTGTTTATTAATGCACGCTGTATAGGCTTTCTTCCCTTTTCTGTCTCACTTCTCTATTTTCCAGTTGGTGCTTCCTGGGGTCACTTCTTGTTTAAACTTGGGCATTTAAACTTGGGCATTAAACAGATTCTGAGACAGAGATGTATTGCAAGAGGTTTATTGAGGAGTGATCTCAGGAATGACATTAGTAAGGTTGTGAGAGAAGCAGGACTGGTCACAGGGAGAAGCCGAACTACAATGCAAAAGAACCATTGGTATTAGCTTACTCTGTGGGGAGCTTTATAACTAGGATGTCCTTCAGAGTTAAGGCAAAAGGGTCAGGGGCTTGTATCTTGCATAGACCAGTCATTGTATGCAACTTGTCCCTGGGAAGGGGCTATAACCTAGACAAGATAGCTCTTATTGGCTAAGGGCAATTTTCAGAGAAGGATTCAGCTGTGAGCCATCAGCAGCAATACTCCTGACAACTGGGAAAATGAGCAAAAGGGATGCTAATGGATCGCCAAAATTCACTACGTTTGATCCCTGTGATGCTTGAATTTAATTGTTTCATATGTTATGTTTGCTCATCTGGGAAAAGCTCCTTTCAGGATTCTGGTTGCTCTCTGTGGTATTATAAAAAATGTATTTGGCTTTTTAGCAATGGGTTTGCCACCAGAACACAGGTGTCATGAAAAGCACACCTAAAAGCCAAAATGGGAAAGGAAAAGGCTCATATCAGCATCATCGTCATTGGACATCAAGATTCAGGCAAGCCCACCACTACTGGCCATCTGATAGACAAAAGAACCACTGAAAACTTTGAGAAGGATACTGCTGAGATGGGAAAGGGCTTTTTCAAGTATGCCTGGGTCTTACATAAACTGAAAGCTGAGTGTGAATGTGGTGTCACCATTAATATCTCCCCGTGGAAATCTGAAATGAGCAAGTACTACATGACTTACTGATGCCCCAAGACATAGAAACTTTATCAAAAACATGATTACAGGCACATCTTAGGCTGACTATGCTGTCCTGATGCTTGCTGCTGGTGTTGGTGAATTTGAAGCTAGTATCTCCAAGAATAGGCAAACCTGTAAGCATGCCCTTCTGGCTTATACACTGGGTGTGAAACAATTAATTATTTGTGTTAACAAAATGGATTCCACTGAGCCACCCTACAGTCAGAAGAAATATGAAGAAATTATTAAGGAATTCTGCACTTACATTAAGAAAATTGGCCTCATTCTTGGAAGAAGTGGCATAGGTACAAAAAAGAAAAAAGAAAACAAAATTGGCTAGAAGTCCAACACAGAAGCACATGTGTCAAGTTCTGGTTGGAATGGTGACAATATGGTGGAACCAAGTGCTTAGCATGCCTTGGATCTAGGAATGAAAAGTCACCTGTAAAGATGGCAATGATAATAGAATCATGCTGCTTGAAGCTCTGGACTGCATCCTATCACCAACTTATCCAACTGACAAGCCCTTTCGTCTGCCTCTCCAGAATGTCTACAAAATTGGTTGTATTGTTACTGTCCCTGGTGGCCAAATGGAGGCTAGTATTCTCAAACCTGGCATGGTGGTCACCTTTGCTCCAGTCAATGTTACAACTGAAGTGAAGTCTGTTGAAATGCACCATGAAGCTTTGAGTGAAGTTCTTTCTGGTGACAATTTGGGCTTCAATGTCTAGAATTTGTCTTTTAAGATGTTCATCATGGCAACATTGCAGGTGACAGCAAACATAGTCAACCAATTGGCTTCACTGCTCAGGTGATTATCCTGAACCATCCAGGTTAAGTCAGTGCTGGCTATGACCCTGTACTAGATTGTCACACAGCTCACATTGCTTGCAAGTTTGCCAAGCTGAAGGAGATGATTGATTGCTGTTCTGATAAGAACCTGGAAGATGACCCTATATTCTAGAAGTCTGGTGATGCTGCCATCATGGATATGATTCCTGGCAAGCCCACGTGTGTTGAGAGCTTCTCTGACTATCCTCCTCTTGATTGTTTTGCTCTTTGCGATATGAGACAGACAGTTGCTGTGGATGTCATCAAAGCAGTGGACCAGATTGCTGTTGGAGCTGGCAAGGTCACCAAATATTCCCAGAAAGCTCAGAAGCCTAAATGCATGTTATCTCTAATACCTGCCACCCCAGTCTTAATCAGTGGTAGAAGAATGGTCCCAGAACTGTTTGTTTCAGCTGACCATTTAATAGTAAAAGACTGGTCAGTGATAACGATGCATCATAAAACCTTCAAAATAAAAGGAGAACGTTTTGTGGACCATTTTGGGGTTTCCTTATTTTTATTTTTATTTTTGCATGTGGCAGTTTTAAGTTATTAGTTTTTAAAATCAGTACTTTTTATTTTCTTCTTTCTGACTTTTATTTTTTAAGTTCAGAAAGTATATGTGTGGATTTGTTACATGGGTGAAGTGTGTGTCATGGGGATTTGATGTACAGATTATTTCCTCCCCCAGGTAATGACCATAGTACCAGACAGGTAGTTTTTGATTCTCATCCTCCTCCCACCCTCCACCTTAAGTAGGCCCAAGTGTCTATTGTCTATCGTCCCCTTCTTTGTGTCCATATGTACTCAATATTTAGCTTCCACTTGTAAGTCAGAACATGCAGTATTTGGTTTTCTGTTCTTTTGTTAGTTCATTCGGAATAATGGCCTCCAGCTCTATTGATATCAATGCAAAGAACATGATTTTGTTCTTCTTTATGGCAATGTAGAATTCTGTGGTGTACATGTATCACATTTTCTTTATCCAGTCCACCACTGATGGTTATATAAGTTGCTTTCATGTCTTTGCTATTGTGAATAGTGCTGGGATGAACATATGCATGCATATATCTTTATGGTAGAACAATTTAATATTCCTTTGGGTTTATACCCAGCAATAGAATTGCTGGATCAAATGTATTTCTATATTAAATTCTTTGAGAAATTTCCAATTGCTTTCCACAGTGGCTAAAATAATGTACATTCCAACTAGTGGTATATAAATGTTCCCTTTTCTCTGCAACCTTGCCAGCACCTGTTATTTTTAGAGTTTTTAATAATAGCCGTTCTGACTGGTATGAAATGGTATCACATTGTGGTTTTGATTTGCATTGCTCTAATGATTAGCGATGTTGAGCATGTTTTCATATGCTTGTTGGCTGCATCTATTTTGTCTTTTGAGAAGTATCTGTTCATGTCCTTTGCCCATTTTTTAATGGGGTTGTTTTTTGCTTGTTAATTTAAGTTCCTTATAGGTTCTGAATATTAGACCTTTGTCAGATGCATAGTTTACAAATATTTTATCCCATTCTGTAGGTTGTATGTTTATTCTGTTGATAGTTTCTTTTGTTGTTCAGAAGCTCTTTAGTTTAATTAGGTCCCACTTGTCAATTTTTTTTTATATTGCTTTTGTTGTCTGAATCATGAAATCTTTGCCAGGGCCTATGTCCAAATGATACTTCCTAGATTTTCTTCTAGGTTTTTCGTGGTTTTAGGTATTACATTTAAGTGTTTAATCCATCTCGAATTGATTTTTATATATGTTGAAAGGAAGGAATCCAGGTTCAATCTTCTGCATGTGGCTAGCCAGTTATCCCAGTACCACTTATTGAATGGTCCTTTCCCCATTGCTTGTTTTTGTCAGCTTTGTTGAAGATCAGATGATTGTAGGTGTGTGGCTTTATTTCAGGGTTCTCTAACCTGTTCCAATGGTCTATGTGTCTATTTTTGTGCCAATGCCATGCCATGTTGTTTGCTGTATCCTTGTAGTATAGTTTGAAGTCTGGTTGTGTGATGACTCCAGCTTTGTTCCTTTTGCTTAGGATTGCTTTGACTAGTCAGGCTCTTTTTTCATTCCTTATAAATTTTAGAGTGTGTGTGTGTTTTTTTTTTTCTAATTCTGTGAAAAATGTCACTGGTAGTTTGATAGGAATAGCATTGAATCTGTGAATTGCTTTGGGCACTATGACCAGTTTAACAATATTGATTGTTCCTATCCATGAGCTGGAATGTTTTTCCATTTGTTTATGTCATGTATGATTTATTTCAGCATTGTTTTATAATTCTTGCTGTAGAAATATTTCACCTTCCTGGTTAGCTGTATTCATAGGTATTTTATTCTTTTTGTGGCTATTGTGAATGGGATTACTTTCTTGATTTTTCTCTCAGCTTGGTGCATTGATTTTGTATCTTGAAACTTTGCTGAAGTTGTTTTTCAGATCGAGGTGCCTTTGGGCAGAGACTATGGGGTTTCCAGGTATAGAATCATATGATATGGGAAGAGAGATAATATGACTTCCTTTCTTTCTTCCTATTTGGTTGCCTTTTATTTCTTTCTCTTGCCTGATGGCTCTGGCTAGGACTTTCAGCACTATCTTGAACAGGCGTGGTGAGAGTGGGCATCCTTGTCTTGTTCTGGTTCTCAAGGGAAATGCTTTCAGCTTTTGCCCGTTCAGTATGATGTTGGCTGTGGGTTTGTTATAGATGGCTCTTATTCTGAGGTATATCACTTTGATGTCTAGTTTGTTGAGGGTTTCTAACATGAAAGGATGTTGAATTTATTAGTATTGAAAGCCTTTATGGCATCTATTGAGATGATTATGTGCTTTTGTTTTTAGTTCTATTTATGTAAAATCAGTACTTTTAATGGATACAACTTGACCAAAAATATGTCAAAGAATTTTGAGACCCATAAAACAAACTTCAATGAGAAAAAAATATATATTATAGATATTTATCTAATATATAAATATATTTTATATATTTATCTAATATATAAATATATTTTATATATTTATCTAATATATAAATATATTTTATATATTTATCTAATATATAAATATATTTTATATATTTATCTAATATATAAATATATTTATATATTTATCTAATATATAAATATATTTTATATATTTATCTAATATATAAATATATTTTATATATTTATCTAATATATTTAGCTAATATAAATATATAATATATTTATATATAAATAAATTTGTATATAAATATTTATATTATCTAAATATATATTTATTTCAAATATATTTAGTTTATATAAATATATATTTAGTTTATATAAATTTATTTTATATACATGTATTTATTTTATATAAATATAGATATATTTTATATAATAAACATCAATTTTCTATAAATATATAAAAGTTTTAGATAAATAAATATACATATTAATTTTATATTATATACATAAAGATTAACAAAATAGACCACCAGCCAGACTAATAATAAAGAAAAGAGAGAAGAATCAAATAGACACAATAAAAATTAAAAAGGGGATATCACCACTGATCCCGCAGAAATACAAACTACCATCAGAGAATACTATAAATACCTCTATGCAAATAAATTCAAAAATCTGGAAGAAATGGATAAATTCCTGGACACATAGACCCTCCCAAGACTAAACCAGGAAGAAGTCAAATCCCTGAATAGACCAATAACAAGCTCTGAAATTGAGGCAGTAATTAATAGCCTACAAACCAAAATAAGCCCAGGACCAGACAGATTCACAGCCGAATTGTACCAGAGGTACAAAGAAGGTACCATTCCTTCTGAAATTATTCCAAACAATAGAAAAAGAGAGACTCCTCCCTAACTCATTTTATGAGGCCAGCCTTATCCTGAGACTAAAACCTGGCAGAGACACAACAAAAATAAAAAATTTCAGGCCAGTATCCCTGTTGAACATCAATGCGAAAATCCTCAATAAAAGACTGGCAAACTGAATCCAGCAGCACATTAAAAAGCTTATCCACCACAATCAAGTCGGCTTCATCCTTGGGATGCAAGGCTGGTTTAATATATACAAATCAATAAATGTAATTGATCACATAAACAGAACTAATGATAAAAACCACATGATTATTTCAATAGATGCAGAAAAGGCCTTAGCTATACTTCAATGCCTCTTCATGCTAAAAACACTCAATAAACTAGGTATTGATGGAACATATCTCAAAATACTAAGAGCTGTTCATAACAAACTACAGCCAATATCATACTGAGCGGGCAAAAGCTGGAAGCATTCCCTTTGAAAACTGGCACAAGACAAGGATGCCCTTTCTCTCCATGCCCTCTCTCTCCACTCCTATTCAACATATTATTGGACGTTCTGTGCAGCACAATCAGGCAAGAGAAAAAAATAAAGGTATTCAAATAGGAAGAGAGGAAGTCAAATTGTCTCTGTTTGCAGATGACATGATTGTACATTTAGAAAACCCCATCATCTCAGCCCGAAAACTCCTTAAGCTGATAAGCAACTTCAGCAAAGTCTCAGGATACAAAATCAATGTGCAAAAATCACAAGCATTCCTATACACCAATAATAGACAGAGAGCCAAATCATGAGTGAACTCCCATTCACAATTGCTACAAAGATAATAAAACACCTAGGAATACAACTTACAAGGGATGTGAAGGGCCTCTTCAAAAAGAACTAGAAACCACTGCTCAAGGAAATCAGAGAAGACACAAACAAATGGAAAAATGTTCCATGCACATGAAAGAATCAGTATTATGAAAATGGCCATACTGCCCAAAGTAATTCATAAATTCAATGCTATTCCCATCAAGCTACCATTGACTTTCTTCACAGAGTTAGAAAAAACTACTTTAAAATTCGTATGGAAACAAAAAAGAGCCCATGTAGCCAAGACAATCCTAAGCAAAAAGAACAAAGCAAGAGGCATCACACTACCTGACTTCAAACTATACTACAAGGCTACAGTAACAAAAACAGCATGATACTGGTACCAAAACAGGAATATAGACCAATAGTACAGAACAGAGGCCTCAGAAATAACACCACACATCTACAACCATCTGATCTTTGACAAACCTGACAAAAACAAGCAATGGGGAAAGGATTCCCTATTTAATAAATTGTGTTGGGAAAACTGGCTAGCCACAGGCAGAAAACTGAAACTGGACCCCTTCCTTATACCTTATACAAAAATTAACTGATGATAGATTAAAGAATTAAATGTAAGACCTAAAACCATATTAACCCTAGAAGAAAACCTAGGCAATACCATTCAGGACATAGGCATGGGCAAAGACTTCATGACTAAAACACCAAAAGCAATGGCAACAAAAGCCAAAATAGACAAATGCGATCGAATTAAACTAAAGAGCTTCTGCACACCAAAAGAAACTATCATCAGAGTGAACAGGCAACCTACAGAATGGGAGAAAATGTTTGCAATCTATCCATCTGACAAAGGTCTAATATCCAGAATCTACAAGGAGCTTAAACAAATTTACAAGAAAAAAACAACCTCATCAAAAAGTGGGCAAAGGATATGAACAGGCACTTCTCAAAAGAAGATATTTTTGTGGCCAACAAACACATGAAAAAAAGCTCATCATCACTGATCATTAGAGAAATGCAAATCAAAATCACAATGAGATACCATCTCACGCCAGTTAGAATGGCAATCAGTAAATGATGCTAATCCAGATGCTGGAGAAGATGTGGAGAAATAGTAATGCTTTTACACTGTTGGTGGGAGTGTAAATTAGTTCAACCATTGTGGAAGACAGTGTGGCAATTCCTCAGGGATCTAGAACCAGAAATACCATTTGACCCAACAATCCCATTACTGGGTATATACCCAAAGGATTATAAATCATTCTACTGTAAAGACACATGCACACATATGTTTATTGCAGCACTATTCACAATAGCAAAGACTTGGAACCAACCCAAATGCCCATCAATAATAGACTGGATAAAGAAAATGTGACACATATACACCATGGAATACTATGCAGCCATAAAAAAGAATGGGTTCATGTCCTTTGCAGGGACATGGATGAAGCTGGAAACCATCATTCTCAGCAAAATAACACAGGACCAGAAAACCAAACACCTCATGTTCTCACTCATAAGTGGGAGTTGAACAATGAGAACACATGGGCACAGGGAGGGGAATATCACACACCGGGGCCTGTCAAGGGGTAGGGGGCAAGGGGACGGAGAGCAATAGGAGAAATACCTAAGGTAGATGACGGGTTGATGGGTGCAACAAACCACCATGGCACATGTATACCTATGTAACAAACCTGCATGTTCTGCACATGTATCCCAGAACTTAAAGTATAAATATAAATATATATATATATATATATTTATAAACTGATTCAAAGAAAAGAACAAAATAAAGGAATTGGGCATGGATTAGCATAGAGAAGAGATGCGTAAGGGACTTCTACATTATGGCTTTCAAATTTTTGATAATGAAGTTGTTAACCAGTTGGACAAAAAACAGAAGGGAGTTAAAATTAAAATTAGAAAAATTTCACTTTGGCCACAGGGTGTATTTTTTTTTTTTTTTTTTTTACATAACATTCTTCTGTTCATTCACCAATGATTTTTGTAGCCTCCATTTTAGTCTGAGCTATTCCAAGGTGCTGAAGTTTTTCAATGATGAGCAGTCAGGGTCTCAGATTCTACCGGGCTTGAAGCTGGATGGAGCTGGATGTCAAGATTATAAAATGCCAAGAAAAGGCCATTGAAACTCATTAAAGAGCCTCTTTGCATTGTTAAAATAAATAAATAAATAAAATAAGTTTTATATAAATAAATATACACATTAATTCTATATAAATATATTATATATTTATTTATGAAAATATATTTTAAATATATTATATAGATATGAATTTATGTAAATAAATATATATCATACAATATATATTTTTGTATAATACATCATTTAATATATTTGATCTTTGTACTCAGTTCTTGGCACAGATCATTGGCATTTCCTGAGTGATAGTAGTGCCTTTTTTATTCATAATGAGTCCCTTTTAACATCATCTGAGTTTACACTAATGAAGTGACTAAGCATGGGTCCCAAATAGCTTTAGGTAGGGGGTTAGTCACTAGAAAGACAAAAACTCATGATTAGAGGGTTGGAATTTTCAGTCCCATCTCCTAACATCTGGGGAGGGAATGGAGGCTGAGTTTGAGTTCTGTAAAAACTCTTGGACAATAGGATTCAGAGAGCTTTGGAGTTGTTGAACACATTGAAATGCTAGGAGAATGGTGCATTCATAATGGGAATGGAAGCTCCGTATCCCCTCCCCCATAACTTGCCCCATGTATTTCTTCCAGTTAGCTATTTCCATTTTGTAGCCTTCATAATAAACCAGTACACCTAACTAAACTATTATCTTGAGTTCTGTGGGTTGTTCTACTCAATTATCAAACCTGAGGAGGTATTTGGAGTTGTGGAAACTCCTGAATTTATAGCCAGTTGGTCAGAAGTATAGGTGGTTCTTAGGACTTGTAACTGGTATCTGAAGTTGGGGAAGTCTTGTGGGACTAAGCCCTTAACCTGTTGTTTATGTGCTAACTCTGGGAGTTAGTTTCAGAATTAACCTGAATTACTGGACATCCAGTTGGTGTCAGAGAATTGGTTATTGGTGTCAGAATAAAACATGTACACATTTGGTTTCAGAAGTGATGTCAGAGAAAACACCACCAAAGTCTTGTCCTTTTCTCTTGGAAAACATAAAAAAAAGAAGGTTAGTGGTATCAGTTCTTGTTGCTATAGCTGTCTTGAGGCCAAAACAGATACTCTTAATCCCTCTTTTTTCATATTTGCTAAATTCCCTTTACACCAGTTAGTACCCCTATTGATCCAGGGGTCTTACCTGGTGAGATGACCCATACTCTCTTCAATGGACTGAATTGTGTTCCTCCAAAATTCATAAGTTGAAGTCCTAACCCCAGTCACTTGTGTGACTGTATTTTGACATAGGGCCTTCAGGAGGTAATTAAAATGAAATGAGGTCATAAGCATAGGGCCTGATATGGTTTGGCTATGTGTCCCCACCCAAATCTCATGTCTCATTGTAATCCCCACATGTCAGGGGAGGGGCCTGGTGGGAGGTGATTGAATCACGGGGCAGACTTCCTCCTTGCTGTTCTTGTGATAGAGTTCTCATGAGATCTGTTTGATTGAAAGTGTGTAGCACTTCCCCCTTCACACTCTCTCTCTTGCTTGGATGTGTGAAGACGTGCTCACTTCCTTTTTGCCTTCTGCCATGATTGTAAGTTTCAGAGGCCTCCTGGTCACACTTCCTGCTAAGCCTGTGAAACTGTGAGTCAAACCTCTTTTCTTCATAAATTACCCAGTCTCGGGTAGTTCCTTGTAGCAATGGAGAACAGACTAATACAGGGCCCTAATCTGATAAGATTGCTGGCCCTATAAGAAGAGGAAGAGAGGAGATTTCTTTCACTTTTCATGCACTTACACCAACGAAAAGATATGTGAGAACAAAGAGGCTGTCTGCAAGCCAGAAGGGAAGCCCTTACCAGAAACTAAACTTTTTCAGACCTTGACCTGGGAGTTCTAGCCTCGAGAATTATGAGGAAATAAATTCTTGTTGTTTAAGCCATCTAGACTGTGATATTTTGTTAATACAGCTCAAGAAGACTAAAACACTCTCATCCCCAAGGGTTCTGAGTCCCATGTTACTGTCTTAGTCCATTTGTGCTAGTATAACAAAATACAAGAGACTGGGTAATTTATAATAAACAGAAATTAATTTTTTTACAGTTTTGGAGGCTAGGAAGTCCAAAGATCAAGGTGGTGGCATACAGTGTCTGCTGAGGGCCTTCTTGCTGATCCTCCCATGGTGGGAGGTGGAAGGGAAAAAAGGGGATGAATGCTGTGTCCTCACATATTAGAATAGCAGAAGAGCAAAAATGGGCCTAAGCTAGTTCCCTCCAACCCTTTTATTATCCATTTGTGAGGGCAAAGCTCTCAGCTCTCATGACTTAATCACTTATCCAAAGGCCCCATCTCAATACCATGACAATGGGGATTAAATTTCAATGTGAATTTTGGAGGAGACACATTTAAGCCATAGCAGTCACTATGCCTTTCTCAGGTCATGGCTTCTGCCCTTGTCTGTTTACTACAATATTGGGCAGAAGAGTACAAATAGACAATGGATAAATAGAATCCCAAATGTGTTCTTCCCTGTTCCCATTATGTAATAGCTATCTTATCTCCTCCAGGTTGTCAAAGTCAAATACCGCTGCCAATATGGTGACTAGTTTTTTTGCTTGTTGGTCTCTTGGTTCTCGGAGCCTAAAGTTACCAGAGGGCAGCTGTAACTTACAGTTAATAAGGATTTTTACTATATCCCTGGTTTAAGCATATCCTCCCTTGGAACCAGGATTTCTAGACCCCCGAAAATATCTATGTCCTAATCCCTAGTCACTGTGACTATGTTACATTACATGGCAAATGGAACTTTACAGATGTAATTAAGGTTACTAATCAGCTGACCTTAAGAGAGAGAAATTATTCTGGATATCCAGGTGGGCCCAAACTAATCACATGGATTCTTAAAAGCAGGAAAGTGTTCTCGGGAGGCTGAGGCAGGAGAATGGCGTGAACCCGGGAGGCGGAGCTTGCAGTGAGCCGAGATCGTGCCATTGCACTCCAGCCTGGGCAACAGAGCAAGACTCCATCTCAAAAAAAAAAAAAAAAAAAAGAGATGCATTAGAAGAAAAAGTCAGAGATTTAAAGCATGAGAAGGACCTGATATGCTGTTGCTTGTTTTAAGATGGAGGAGGCAACATGATGAGGAATGCAGGTGACCTTAATGAGTGGAAACAGGTTTCCAGCTGAGAGCCAGCAATGAAATGAGGACCCCAGGCCTACATCCATAAAGAACTAAGTTCATCCAACAACCTCAAAATCTTGTTAGTAGATTCTACTCCAGAACCTTGAGATAAGATGCCACATCAGTCGATACCTTGATATCAGCTTTATGAGACCCTTGACAGAAAGAGCCAACCATAACTTCTTAGCTACAGAACTATGGGTTAACATTTGTGTCATTTTTAGCTGCTAAGTTTGTGGAAATTTGTTACAGCAGCAATCGGAAATGAATGCATCCACAGAGCCCGAAGTTGCAGAGATAAGAAGCACACATTGCCAAGTGGGTCACTGAGGGTGATTATAAGCAGGGCCATTCCTACTTTTACCTCTTGGCTCTCAGAGACATGTATAATACATACTGGGGACATGGCATTATATAAAGGTCATTTAATTAGGTTACATACCATACCCTTGTGGGTTGTACCCCATCCTTTTAAGATATGGTCTCAAGCTGGCTTCTCAATTGATTCTTTATTATTACATCAATTTATAGGCAAGCAGCATCTAAATTATGCAGTATGTCATAGGATCAGAGAATCTCATGGATATAAGCCCACTACTAAAATCCCTTTTCTGTAAAGCTGGTCCCTTGATCTCCAACAAAATTGTGTGGTATCCTGTTGAGGCAGCAAGCACTCTGTAAGTTCCCAGGTAGTCATGCTGGCCAAGGGAAGAAAGAAAAGCTCATAGCTAAGATATATGCCAATTCCAATAATAAAGAGAATTGCCTCCACAATCCAGGATGCAAGGCATCTGATGTAATTCCCTTGCCACCAAGTGGCTGATTGGTCTCCTTGAGGGAAAGTGCCATGATAGTGACTCAGATATAGTCTCTGTTTATAGCTGGGGTTCTACGTTTGGCAGCAGCAGTAGCTAGATCAGTCTTGGTTAGTGAGACTCAATGATGTTTAGCCCATGCTTAGCCTCCATACTTGTGACCAGGGCTTTTTCATGCATGTGCCCATTGTACCAGACTGGAGTAGCCTAATTGGCCTAATTATGTTTTCTCTTGTTATTTAGTGCCTCTTTCATGCTCTCTGGTAAGTGTTAATATGCAAAACAGTATCTTCACATTGCATGCCAATTCCCATAAGTCAATCCACTACGTTTCTTACACTGACCTCTTTATCCTTGATTTTTCAATCTTTTTTCTTCTAGGTTCGTGACCAAACAGCCAAGCCATTTTCCGCTGCCTGTAAGTTCACATACATTCTAACTTCTGGCCAATTTTTTTCTCACAAATTGAATAATCTGTTGCATCACAAGGAATTCTGGCCACTGGAAGGATTTTCCTTCATAACGATCTTTTAAAGCCACCCCTGAGCAGGGCTCTCGAGCAGCCAGAGTTCATTTTCAGCTTCCACCCATATATTAAGCTGATCCAGTCATGAACTAAGCTTAGCATTTTTCTTTTTCCATTAGCCGATCATAAGGGACTGTCTCCATCTGACTATAGGTGTGAACTTAGAAGAGAAACTAGTGTAACATAGCAGATGATTTGGAGGTAAAGACCACTTGCTCTTGCAATTTACAATTGACTTTTGACCCTGCTAGTGCTTGATCTTGGATGTACTGCCTCCAACTAATGATGGACTGATCTTGGTTCTGCCTGACATTAAGACTTGTTTGATCTGAGAGAACCCAGATCCTGATGAGCAGTTTTGGATGTATTTACAACTTTCAAAACATGCCCTCAGGTGAGGAATGGGCCTATGGTAAAGACAGAACACCTGACCACAATCCCCATGAGTTTGTTCTCCACATAACTGCTAAAAGATGATTTAACAGTGCTATGGTCTGAATATGTTTATCACCTCCATATTTGTATATTGAAATCCTAACCTTGAGATCGAGACCATCCTGGCTAACATGGTGAAACCTCATCTCTACTAAAAATACAAAAAAATTAGCCAGGCGTGGTGGTGGGCACCTGTAGTCCCAGCTACTTGGGAGGCTGAGGCAGGAGAATGGCGTGAACCCGGGAGGCGGAGCTTGCAGTGAGCGGAGATCACGCCACTGCACTCCAGCCTGGGTGACAGAGCGAGACTCCGTCTCAAAAAAAAAAAAAAAAAAAATCCAAAGCTCAAGGTGATGGTATTTGAAGGTGAGACCTTTGAGGGGTGATTAGGCTCTACCCTTATAAATGGCATTAGTGTTCTTATAAAAGAGACTCAAAAGAGAACAACCCTCCCTGATTCTGCCATATAAAGTTAAAATGACCATCTGTGAAGGGAGCCCTCACCAGACACTGAATAAGCCAGCACCTCAATCTAAGACTTGCTAGCCTCCAGAACTGTGAGAAATAAGTTTCTGTTACTTATAAGCCATCTGTTTATGGTATTTTGTTATAACAGCTTGAGCTAAGACAAAAAAACACGTCAAATTATGTCACTTTTCTGGTCAGGACCCTTCAATGGCTTCTTATGTCATTCAAAATAAAACCCAAAATGATTGCAATGGCCTACAAGGCCTCATATGATCAAGTACTTTCATGTATCTTTGCCTTCATTTAAAGCCACTATTGGCCAGGCGCGGTGGCTAATGCCTGTAATCCCAGCACTTTGGGAGGCTGAGGCGGGTGGATCACTTGAGGTCAGGAGTTTGAGACCAGCCTGGCCAATATGGTGAAACCCCAGTTCCACTAAAAATACAAAAATTAGCCAGGCATGGAGGCACATGCCTGTAATCCCAGCTACTCAGGAGGCTGAGGCAGAAGAATCGGTTGAATCCTGGAGACAGAAGTTGCAGTGAGCCAAGATGGCGCCACTGCACTCCAGCCTGGACAACTTCATCTCAAAAATAAATAAATAAATAAATAAACAAACAAATAAAAAAATAAATAAAACCACTGTTGTCTCCTCTCTTACTCTGTCCTACCCACACAGGCCTCCTAGCTGTTCTTAGAATACACCAACCGTGCTCACATATCAGGGTCTTTGGACTCACTGTATAATTTGCTCAGAACATTCTTTTCCCAGGCACCTGCATGGCTTACCCCTTTACCTCATTCATATCTCTGGTCAATGTCTCTGTATCAGAGGGAAATTGCTTGGTCACCTAAGCTAAAAATGTATTTCCCATTCATGCTATGCTATATTTCCTTAATCCTTCCTTGTATTTCTTCAGAACATTTGTCACTACTACCATGTATATTATATATTTATTTGCTTATTTATATTCTGTTTCCTCCTACTATATTACAAGCTTCAAGAGCTCAAGAGTTTTCGTCTTATTTGCTATTGCATTCTAGCACCTAAAAATATGTCTGGAATAGTAGGTATTCAATAAATATTTGTTGAATGAATGAATGCATGCACTCGTCATTCTTTCACGCTGCCTACACAGTAGACAGAGTTACCCTATCAGAATATGCGAGATCAGGTCACTCTTCTGCTCAAAATTTTCCAGTGATTTTCTATCTTAATCAGAGTAAAAGCTAAAGCCATAACTTTGGTCTACAGAACCTTACATGATCTGATCTCATATCCCTTGCTTAGCCTCTTTAACCATACTGGCCTCCTTGCTGTTCCTGGAATATCTCAGGTATGCTCCAAATTTAGAGCCTCTGGACTTGCTGCTATCTTTCCTTGAAATGCTCTTATCCAGATAGTTGGATGGGTTGTTGCTGGTTTACCTTTGGGTTTTTACTCATATGTCAGTTTCTCAGGAGGTCTCTTTCTGGTCATCTTACTTAAAATTGCAATTCCAATGTAATTTTGCCTGTCCCTGTTCTGCTACCTTATTTCTCTTCCTAGTAATTATAAGCATCTAATAAATCTGCTTTTTGTCTCTCTTCCTTCACTGAACTGTAAGTTCCATGAGAGCAAGTATTTTTTTCTCTTTTTGTTTTCACTGATATGTCTCTAGCACTGAGAACAGTGCCTGGCATATGGTAGGAACTTATTACATATTAATGGCATAAAGAAATTCAATTTCTAGAGGTAACAGTGCCAATGAGTCTTGTGACATAATCCAGGGCTCAGGGTCTGTGTCTTAGTCCATTCAGGCTGCTATAACAAAAACATGATACACCAGGTTTATTATAAACAACAGAAATTAGTTTCTCACAATTCTGGAGGCTAGAAAGTTTAAGATTAAGGTAGCAACAGAGTCAGTGTCTGTTAATAGCCCATTCCTCATGGACTGTGCCTTCTTACTGTGTCCTCACATGGCAGAAGGGACAAGGCAGCACTCTGGGGACCCTTTTATAAGGGCACTAATTCCATTTATGAGGGCTCCATGCTTATGATCTAATCACCTCCCCAAAGGCCCCACATCTTAATACTATCACATTGCCCATCAGGTTTCAACATATAGGAAAGACACATTCAGACAATAGCAGTATGTAAATTGTTGTTTGCTTCAAGTGGAAGAAACAATGGCATTGAAAATGGTAATGAATTTATCACTGGATCAATTCTGCGGTGCAATTTTGGTATTTCTTTATTTTTTTAATTAATATTTTTTATGCCAGATTATCTTATTCTTTTAGAGATTCTGAGTGCTTTTTAATATCCTTGATATCCTTGAATAAACTTCTTTTATGCTTAACTAGCCAAAGTTGTTTTCTGTTGCTGGCATCTAAGAATACTAAGTGATATAGACATCAGTATTACTCCAACAAGGATTGGCTGCAGCAGCATATCTTCTAGGACCTATGGGAGATCTGGAGTTGGTTTCTGGTTGGGTTGCTACTGAAGGTAGTGAAAAATCTAAACAGTATTAAGAGGTAGGACCCATGGTTGAGTTCCACGTAGAATTATTCCTTCACTGGGTTAAAGATCTCTATACTAGCAGAGCCCATGTTATAAGGCTAGGAACAAAAAATTTTATAACGGGGCCTGGAGCAAATGGAAGCTGCAAACAAGTTGCTCTGACACTTGGATCTTATGACCCAGTAGACTCATAAATACAAAATGTGCCCATGGCATGCTGGGATGCAGGATGGATCCTGGAATAAACCTCCTGTAGCAAGAAGAAACTCAATGCAGACCCAAAGGGTTTTGAAACACAGTTATGTTTACTTTGGCAAGTCATCGTTTTCTCTTTGAGAAACAGCTCCTAACTTGCTGAACTTGGCTCCACATCAAGTACTAATATGACCTGAGCTAGTCATCATGAGACAGGTGTAATTTGATTCACTAAGACATAAACTTGGACATACAACAGCATTTCATAATTCAGAGCAAGTGGTATACACAAGATTGGACTTGAAGAGATCCTGAAGGCCTAAGTAATTTGCATGGGTAGATGACTCATACTCCCAATATGCCTATTTCAGCTGCACTGGCATTCTTCTTGCAAATGACACCTTTGACTTCCTGGAGATTTTTTGATGACCAGCTAACAAAGGAGAAAAAAATTTAGCCTGGTTTATAGATGGCTCTGAATAATGTGCTGACACTAGTAAAAAGTGGACTACTGCATTATTACAGGCTCACTTAGAGGTTACCCTGAAAGACATTGATGAAGAGAAATCCTTCCAATTGGCTAAAATTCAAACTGTATATCTCATTGTTCACTTTGCCTGGAAGGATATATGGGCCTCAGGTGTGGATCATTAGTTATTCATGGGTAGTGGCTAATGGTTTGGCTGGGTGATCAGAAAGTTTGAAAGAATAAAATTGGAGGATTGGTGATAAGAAAGTTTAAGTAAAAGGCTTCTTAGAATTGGCACCAACTGGGAGAATGTTTGTATGTCATGTAAACATTCACCCAAAGTCATCCTTGGCAGAACAGGCTTTCAATAATCATATAAAAAATGTCATTTTCTTATAATTACAGTTGGAGTCCTTTCCTCAGTCTTCCAGTGCTCACTCAGTGGGTTAATGAAAAATATGGCCATGATGGCAGGAATGGACTTTCTGCCTGGCATCAATAATAGGAAATCTCTCTCACCAAGGTTGGCCTTACTAAATTTGCCTACAGTAACACTTGATTCTGAGCCTTATATACCCAGGGACCAGTCAACCACCTAGTAACAGGTGACAACAGTGAACTTTGTCGTGAAGAGGGCTGCATCATTATTATTTTTTTATTTTATTTATGTATTTTTTTTGAGATGGAGTCTCACTCTGTCATCCAGGTTGGAGGGCATTGGCACGATCTCTGCTCACTGCAACCTCCACCTCTGGGGTTCAAGCAATTCTCCTGCCTCAGCCTCCCGAGTAGCTGGGACTATAAGTGTGCGCCCTGCTAATTTTTGTATTTTTAGTAGAGACGGGGTTTCACCGTGTTGGCCAGGCTGATCTCAAACTCCTGACCTCAGGTGATCCGCCTGCCTTGGCCTCCCAAAGTGGCTGCATTGTTATTATTATTATTATTTTTGCTGGGATAAAATATTTTGATTTTCTTTCTTGCTTCTGTTAATGTATTGAATGCCATAAACACAGTCATACTATCCCACACAATATTACCTTTAACCAAAGAATTTATCTTTTAGCAAAAGAAAAGAAGTAAGGCAATAAGTTGGCTGATTTCCATGTGATTCACTGGTCTTATGAAAAACTGCCACCTAGAAGCAAATTGGTTTTTGGAATGATATACCCTATTAAAGACATAATGATTATGTCAATTAGGAGACAGATATGTGAGGTTGGGATACCCTTCTATGGGATGCAGTATTTAATCTAAACCAGTGATCAATGTATGGTCCAGCTTCTTCCATAATTATAGGTCCCATAGGTCTGGGAACCAATGGGAGAAAGTAGGAATGGCACCTCTTTCTCATTATTACATCTAATAAAACACTCATGATTTTCACTTCCCATTTCTTCAATTCTAGGGTTTGTTGATTGAAAGATCTTAGTACTCAAAGGGGTAATATTTCCGCCTGCATAAACAATAATAATGGTTACACTGAACTGAAAACTGAAATATCAACCATTCACTTCAGGTGCCTTATTTACATGGGTTAAACAAGCAAAACATGGAATTACATTAGTAACTTGGATAAGATTGCTGTTACACAATTTAAGTAGAGAGAAGTAGCATCCATGAGGGTGCTCTTAGTACAGCTACACCCAATGGTCAGTGATAAAAGGAAATAATATTAAAACTCTAATCAAGCAGAAAACACTACCCCAAAATATGATAGCTTGGAAATCAAAAAAAGAGCAGAAGCAGGAAAATCTTTCTGACCTTCTCCTGCCCTCTTTCTTCTGAAACAGGCCATAGAAACTAGAATTCCTCTCACTGCTTATTCCCTGGAGCAGGCCATAAAAGCTACGAAGGTCATCCTCTGACCTTCTGCCTCCCTTCTTTCTGGAAGACTCTCATGTGATAGGTGTCCTGCCCTATACCCAGAGGGAAGGAATGTCAGACAAAGACATCAAGAAAAATCTGAACAGGCCTTGCTCAGTACCCCCCACCCATTAGTTTATTATCATGACATCATACCCTTTTGTCCTTCAATCATACTTCTGCAAGACTGTCCATAAAAATATACACATCTCTCTGTTTCTTTGGGTCTTCATTTCTGAAGGCTCCCTTGTCACGTGAAACTTACATTAAATAAATTTGTATGCTTTTCTCTTGTTCTTCTGTCTTTTCTTATTGGGACCTCAGCCATTAATCTTATAATAAATTAGGACAATATTTGTTTTTTTCTCCCCTACAAGGCAGAACCACTGAGAGCTTAGATCCTTCAGGAATAAACATTTGGTCACTCACGGGTAAAGAACCCTAGCAAGTCAAGATGCTGGCTGAGAGAAAAGAAAAAGTGAAATGGGAAGCAGAGGAAGAAAGTCATTAATACCAATTGTGGCCTTGTGACTAGATACAGAAAAGAGGACTGTAGCCTCAATCTATGTCATTCTCCTTGCTGCTGTATACATTTGCATATTTTAACAAATTTTATCCTACCTTCCTAAGCATTAAACAGGCATATTGTTAATCATTAAAATTATGGGGTATTTGTTGTCATTAAACTTATAAGTTCGAATATTGAAAAGGAATAATTTTATGTTGTAAAAAGGGGAACAATGGCCATTACTGAGACATCATGGTTTTACAACTACATAAAGCAAGGAAAAGAACTTTTGGTTGATAACTTTTGTAGAGATAGCACAGTTTTGTTCAACGTAATGAATGATATTTTAGAATCAATAATGTATTTTGCTTTTAGTAAACCTGATTGAAAAAGACATTGTTTAAAAAGATATTTTTCTTTATTAAATTATAAAGTTTTTTTCTCATGTTTGAGAAAATTTGGATTTGATTGACTACTGGTGAAATATGTGCCCAATAAATAAGTTTGTGATATTTTTAACTGCATTCTTAAAATGTACATATTGTATAAAATTATTTTTAGAACTAGAGACACACTGCCATAGTGTGATGTACCAGAAGATGTTTCAGAATGTATTTAAGAGAAAAATTTTTTTTATGCCAAGATTTTCATAGTGGTGCTTGTGAATTTGGCTTTTGTCCGATTGTATTTCAATAAAGAAAATATTCTCCATGGTACAACTGATCTTCCTCTATTCCATTCTATAGTGAAATCACGTCCAGAAACTGAGACACTGAAAGAAAGTGACTATAATGAGATAAGTGGAAGGTTATTTTGACCTTATTGTAGAATCTAGAAGAAAGGGAATGTTGCTAAGAAAGAAACATCAGAACAACAGAAAATTGTTGGTTAATTAATAGTTTCATTTAAAAATATTCCTTGCTTTCCATTTTGCCTCGTGAAAATCTCCTATTAAAATTTTACTAAAATGTAAATACCTCCTGCTGTGAAAGTCTGTTTTAAACCATCCTTAATGATTTTAATATGAGAGCTTCTAATATATCTTGAAGCAATTCAAGGAAAGGATAGCTGCAAAGGATACATTTAACTTACTTTTAAATTTTCTTTTTATTTATTAAACTATTTTAATTAACATTTGACTCTTACATGCTTGAAAAACAGGAGAAAATACCAAATACTTATTCTTACCATTGCTATTCAATTTTCCACTTTTTACTAATGACCTTTTATAAAAGGTAAATTTATGAAAGGATATGGTATAGTTTTTCAATGATAAAATATGATATTAACCTTAACTTTGGAAAGAGCACATTTTTGCAGAAGGGAAATATGTAAGCATGTGAATTATTTTTCTTTGGTTATAACTAGCAATTTGTTTCTGTGGGATTTGTGTTGCTGGTGAAGTATTCAGTGCACCTACATTCATCTATTTTTAGCACTGGCACATGGTCATAGACTGAACTATATATGGAAAACACGCTCATACACTCTTATTTTGCTAAAATATAGTGTTTAGTGCCTTGTTTTCCATCAACTCAATATAAGGGATTTTTCATGTGGAAATATAATTCCCCTGCCCTCTTTCTTTGAGCTGTGCTCCAGTCTTAAAGCCAGTAAAATTCATGTTTACTATTCTCTAGTAAAAATAGCACAATGGTGAGAAAAATTATAATTGCACACCATTCACTTTAATATCATCATTACAATAAGAGTTTAATTTACCATCATCTGATATTTAGTAGCAAAATGAATGTAGTTCACTTTGACACTGCCCTGATTGCAGATATCCTAATGAATAGTTCTATGATTGATTGGGTAGATGACATCAGCACAATTATAGGCCTGTGTGAGCATTAAATAGCCAAATTGTTGGGGGGAGAAACACATGAAAGCCTGGAGTGGAATGTAGATAGAGTTGGAATATAAGCAGGGTTCGAGTAGAATAGAACCCTTCTTTATGGAAATGTGCTTGGAACAATTTCACAGGAAGCAGTTGCTGTTAGGCACTATTGCTATAGCTGGAAGAACAATTTTCTCTTTTGTAACAACAACAACAAAATGCACTGCCCCAGCATCACACCCTCTTTCTTAGCTTAGGTTGCCAAGACAGGATTTTCCCAACGAGATCTTCAATTCAATTCTATAACATGATTCTTTCTTTCTGATATTGTAAATTAAAAATCAATGAATTGAGAATCACAAGCTTTTTAAAACAAAAATTCAAAAGCATGGGTTACGTGTGCCTAACTGAATTAAATAAAACCATTTCATCAGTCAATTATGCTGTTCTTCATTCATCCTTATTCAGGATGTTGGTTTGAAGAAAATTTTACAGTGCTCCATTCTCAGTTGCTCCTTGCTCTCTTTTTCTACCCCCCACCTCAATACACATGCACACACACACTACACAATTAGTTAAAACCAAACTAAATTATTTGGGTCAGAGCTTTCTTAAGCTTGTTGAAGCTCTCCCAGGATTGTGCTCGAATATTCCTGTTGTAGCTTGGATATATAACAGCTGGAGGTATGTAATGGTGGACATACATGGAAGACTAGGTCATCATTTTCATGCTTTCAGCCCTTAATGGTTTTATAATTCAGCTGTGCTAGAGCCCTGTATGTGCTGATTTACATGTCTTCAGTCGACACGGACATTTCCTGAAAATAAAACACTGGGATTAGAATTACAAGGCAGCTTCCAACGCAAAAGATTAATCTTCGTTAAAAAATAGGATCCACTCTTCAAAATGCTACATATAACTCATGCTGTACATTATATACCTTAAAATAATTATGTGAAGGATTAATGAAAACACAATAATGCTATTCAATTATTTCTTGGTCTCTCAGAGATTGGTACTACATGCTATGAGTTTGAGATACTGGAGATAACATAGTTGGGGCTGAGTCATAAAATAGCACAGCACCATCCCTCCTCATTGTATTTTAGTTGATACCAATGATACATTATATACATGATTTCCCAAACTTGATGTTAATCAGAATTAATATAGGAGCTCATTAAAACAAGAATTTCTGGGCTTTAACCTCAGACTTACTGAGTCAGAATCTGTATTTTCTCCAGCACCCCCGATCGCTAATGATTTTGACACATTCAGAAAGAACCCCAATCGCTAATGATTTTGACACAGCCAGGAAGAAACTATGCTTGAAACCTCTCTGTATTAGATTGAACATCTAAGTTCAGATCCTATTCTTGGCAGCAAAACTAGTTTGGTGTCCATGCTCACAATGCTATTTCCCTTCTCCAAACCTTTTTCACCATCCCAGATGTGAGGAGATATTGCTAAATACAAATAAACGAATTATTACTCTGGGTCTCAAACATCAAACAGGATCTTAAAATTATACTACATCTAGGCTCTGCTTACACAAAATGAAATTAGCTTTCATTTTGTAGGGACAATATAGGAGCATGATTGCAATTTTTAATACTATGAAACATACAGGTTGGTTAATTTGGGCTTGTTTAAACAAATCACAGAAAAACTAGAGCCAAGGGACAATATTGCAGTTGAAGATGGTTAATTTAAGAGCAAATTAAGATCTTTTCATGAAGCAGGTAGTCAATCTATGAAAGTAATTAGAGTGATAAATGATCAACCCCAAAACATAAATAGGTTCAAGAAGCATTTTAATAAGTTGTGGAGGATAAGTCCATAATGGATTTTTATGGAAGATAAGAAACCTTTGAGATGGCACAGTATTAAAGCAAAAATGGGAAACAATGGAAGTGCAAATGCAAGTTTTTTTCATCTGATAAAAATTCTTGAAGACCCAACCACAGGTGGCTAAGATATAGTTTGCTTTTACATCAATGGATTTAAAGAATTTTGAGATTACTGAATATTATTTTCTTTCTTCCACTACAGAGTAGGTTGCTATACAAATCAAATAGTCTCACTGATTTTTAGAACTTCTAAAATGATTTCAGTGTGGAAACTGGAGCTAGTGCTTACAGATTTCAGAGGTACAAATGTAATCTGAAACAAAGCAGCTCATTTTTGCTTCTTGTATAATGATGTGTCATCAAAATTAGACATACTAATGGATCATTAAGTTATTAAAGTTGTCTCTGTTAATTTGTTCTGGTACCTGGTATTCTGGTTAATTTATGGTGATTGGCAAATGTGCTGATAAAGGGCCCTGGGTCATCTGTCTAAAACTCGGGAGTAGATGCTATGTAAATTAGAAGTTTTCTAAGCACACTTAAGCAATCAGTGTGGCTTCCACTTAAATTTTGGACAAGATGTAGAAGAATTTTCTATTAATTTCAAGCAGTTCAGTAATGCATGTTGAGATTACTATTAGGTTGATGCAAAATGAATTGCAGTTTAAACGTTTACTTTCAATGGCAAAAACCTCAACTACTTTTGTACCAAGTTTAATAGTATTTATAGTAGACCCATGGTATAATTTCTTTATCACCCCCACCCCAGCCCTCAGCATTTCTCTTCATTTATAATTCAAGGGAACAATGGAATTGTCTGAATGCATCTCAAATCAATGAATCACCTTTTATCTTTAAAGTTCCTGGAGTAAAATAAACTTGACTTCAGTTCTCTTGGTTCCCAACCTGCTTCAAAATTTGAGTCAATTTTTTTTTCAGTAGTCTTTAATACTGATGTTGACTTTTAATTCTAGGATTATGAAAATCATCTAAAGTGAATAGAAAGAATTTCTAATTGGGACAAAATGAATTCTCTGCTGTTCCCTACCTTGTGCTTTTACCAAGCTTTTTTTCTGAGAATTAGGAAAGTATATTTTGAGTCTTGACTATTGGTTATCTTTTCTCCTTTGCTGTGTCCTGAGAGTTAGAGCAAACTGAAAACATGACAAAGTATTAAGACATTTTTCTAAACTAAAGCCTAGTTTTCCTTGATGTCCTGTTATCACTGCGAAGGTCAAGGTTATAAGTACCAGCAGAGTTAATCTGGCTCTGCAACTATGCTGTAATATTCAACACAGGAAGCTTCTGTGCCTAGTGTATCTCTGACTCTACCAGTTGCTGGGAAATGGTAGATTGAAGGACATTCAGAGTGGTTCATAACTTTGAAAAATCAATTATCAGTTAATAGAGCCTTTAGGGCACCCTAGTTTTCAAGCATGGCATTCTGCCACAAAAACACTCAAAAACTTTTTGCTGTTATAGTTACATTGTAGACAAAAATCCATTCTGTTTCTAGCTCCTTTCGTTAATCAATGCTGGGACAAAGCCTAAAGATTTGTTCACTTAGAAGCAGGCACGTTTGATCTGGAAATGCCTTAGTGTAGTCCAGGTATGTACCAAATTTCTGATTTTGACTAAGTCTTCCACTGTATCTAGTGGACAGCTTTCTACATTTTGTTTTACCCCATGTAAATGTAAGGAAGTTGACACGATATATATAATAGAAGACAGCTAAACAAATTGATGAAGGTGAATAGAGCTGTTAAGAAAATAAATTGTCAGAGTTAGATGACCCCTCTGCCTCCTGCCATCCCAGTAAATCTAGCAAACACAATTATAAGACAAAGTCGTCCTAACCTGTGGAACCCTATCTCATATCCTGATGGAAGTTTTTGGCAAAATAAGATTAAGTGAAGTCTAGTGTGACTGAGTGATCTCTTTAGCCTGGGGTTGGAAGGTTTCCCAGATGGTGGTATTTTCACTGCTAAAAATGGGACAGTCCTGGGCATTCTGGCACTGTCAGCCACTCTAGGTCTGATGACATTATTTTGTTTCTGAGCAGGAACACATATCAATGAGCCTACAGACACCCAGATATGTTGAAGACCAGGCCATATGTCGAAGACCAGGCCATACTCCATATAACATACTATCATTCTTTGAGGTCTTAATGATCTTTCCTTCTCTCTCAACCTCTGACTTGCCTGGGAGATAAATGAAAAGGAGCAAGAAAAGGACATGATTTGGGGGCCACATGATTTAGTACATTTGGGAAATGATAATATCATGTAAAAATGGCAATGGAGTTGTAAGGACTCCTTGCCATCTTCGTATGCACCTTATTCAATATGGGTTTATCACAGGGCTGAAGTACTTGCTTGGTTAAAAGTACTGAGAACTATTCAGTTCAAAATAATTTTTCAACATTTTCAGAGATACTGATGTCAATTAAAAATCCTGGTTGCTATCTTAGAGGTGGAAAATAAACATAATTATTTTTGTTTGTGTTCTGAGTTTTTAGTGCTTAAGTAATAAACTAGAAGTAATGATGCATACAGATATTGGCAGAGTACTACAACATCTAACACCACAGACAAAGAGAATAACAAATGAAGACAAATTCCACTACTAATAGATATCTCTGGATCTGCAGCACCTAAAATAATGCTTGGCATGTAGTAAACACTCCCCAAATATATGTGGAATGAACAAATGATTAGCAGCTATGACATCAAAACACACGAATTAAATCTATGAGCAAATGTTTATTGAATTCCTGCTAAGCACAAAGCACAAATCTGAAAATTAATTTGTTTTGCTTACCCATTTCTCTCTATTATTGTTTGAGTATTTTGTTTATCCATGTCAAAATTCTGACCTATTAAGAAGTGCAGGGATGGGGTGTGGAGCCAAGAGGGCCGAATAGGAACAGCTCCAATCTACAGCTCCCAGCGTGAGTGATGCAGAAGACGGGTGATTTTTGCATTTCCAACTGAGGTACCGGGTTCATCTCACTGGGGAGTGCTGGACAGTGGATTCAGGACAGTGGGTGCAGCGCACCGTGTGTGAGCCGAAGCAGGGCGAGGCATCGCCTCGCCCAGGAAGCCCAAGGGGGCAGGGAATTCCCTTTCCTAGTCAAAGAAAGGGGTGACATACAGCACCTGGAAAATCGGATCACTCCCACCCTAATACTGCACTTTTCCAATGGGCTTAACAAACGGCACACCAGGAGATTATATCCCGCACCTGGCTCGGAGGGTCCTACGCCCACGGAGTCTCGCTCCTTGCTAGTACAGCAGTCTGAGATCAAGTTGCAAGGTGGCAGCAAGGCTGGGGGAGGGGTGCCCGCCATTGCCGAGGCTTGAGTAGATGAAGCAGCCAGGAAGCTCGAACTGGGTGGAGCCCACCACAGATCAAGGAGGCCTGCCTGCCTCTGTAGGCTGCACCTCTGGGGGCAGGGCACAGACAAACAAAAGACAGCAATAACCTCTGCAGACTTAAATGTCCCTGTCTGACAGCTTTGAAGAGAGTAGTGGCTCTCCCAGCATGCAGCTTGAGATCTGAGAATGGGCAGACTGCCTCCTCAAGTGGGTCCCTGACCACCGAGTAGCCTAACTGGGAGGCACCCCCAAGTAGGGGCAGACTGACACCTCCCACGGCCGGGTACTCCTCTGAGACAAAACTTCCAGAAGAACAATCAGGCAGCAGCATTTGCGGTTCACCAATATCCGCTGTTCTACAGCCACCGCTGCTGATACCCAGGCAAACAGGGTCTGGAATGGACCTCCAGCAAACTCCAACAGACCTGCAGCTGAGGGTCCTGACTGTTAGAAGGAAAACTAACAAACAGAAAGGACATCCACACCAAAAACCCATCTGTATGTCACCATCATCAAAGACCAAAGGTAGATAAAACCACAAAGATGGGGAAAAAACAGAGCAGAAAAACCAGAAACGCTAAAAATCAGAGCGCCTCTCCTCCTCCAAAGGAACACAGCTCCTCACCAGCAATGGAACAAAGCTGGATGGAGAATGACTTTGACAAGTTGAGAAAAGAAGACTTCAGAATATCAAACTACTCCGAGCTAAAGGAGGAAGTTTGAGCCAACGGCAAAGAAGTTAAAAACTTGGAAAAAAAATTAGATGAATGGCAAACTAGAATAACCAATGCAGAGAAGTCCCTAAAGGACCTGATGGAGCTGCAAACCACAGCATGAGAACTATGTGACGAATGCACAAGCCTCAGTAACCGATGCGATCAACTGGAAGAAAGGGTATCAGTGATGGAAGATGAAATGAATGAAATGAAGTGTGAAGAGAAGTTTAGAGAAAAAAGAATAAAAAGAAGTGAACAAAGCCCTCAAGAAATATGGGACTATGTGAAAAGACCAAATCTACGTCTGATTGCTGTACCTGAAAGTGACAGGGAGAATGGAACCAAGTTGGAAAACACTCTGCAGGATATTATCCAGGAGAACTTCCCCAATCTAGCAAGGCAGGCCAACATTCAAATTCAGGAAATACAGAGAACACCACAAAGATACTCCTTGAGAAGAGCAACTCCAAGACACATAACTGTCAGATTCACCAAAGTTGAAATGAAGGGAAAAATGTTAAGGGCAGCCAGAGAGAAAGGTCGGGTTACCCACAAAGGGAAGCCCATCAGACTAACAGCTGATCTTTTGGCAGAAACTCTACAAGCCAGAAGAGAGTGCAGGCCAATATTCAACATTCTTAAAGAAAAGAATTTTCAACCCAGAATTTCATATCCAGCCAAACTAAGCTTCATAAGTGAAGGAGAAATAAAATCCTTTAGAGACAAGCAAATGCTGAGAGATTTTGTCACCACCAGGCCTGCCCTAAAAGAGCTCCTGAAGGAAGCACTAAACATGGAAAGGAACAACTGGTACCAGCCACTGCAAAAACATGCCAAATTGTAAAGACCATTGAGGCTAGGAAGAAACTACATCAACTAACAAGCAAAATAACCCGCTAACATCATAATGACAGGATCAAATTCACACATAACAATACTAACCTTAAATGTAAATGGGCTAAATGCTCCAATTAAAAGACACAGACTGGCACATTGGATAAAGAGTCAAGACCCCTCAGTGTGCTGTATTCAGGAAACCCATCTCATGTGCAGAGACACACATAGACTCAAAATAAAGGGATAGAGGAAGATCTACCAACCAAATGGAAAACAAAAAAAGGCAGGGGTTGCAATCCTAGTCTCAGATAAACCAGACTTTAAACCAACAAAGATCAAAAGAGACAAAGAAGGCCACTACATAATGGTAAAGGGATCAATTCAACAAGAAGAACTAATTATCCTAAATATATATGCACCCAAAACAGGAGCACCCAGATTCATAAAGCAAGTCCTGAGTGACCTACAAAGAGACTTAGACTCCCACACAATAATAATGGGAGACTTTAACACCCCACTGTCAACATTAGACAGATCAACGAGACAGAAAGTTAACAAGGATATCCACGAATTGAACTCAGCTCTGCACCAAGTGGACCTAATAGACATCTACAGAACTCTCCACCCCAAATCTACAGAATATACATTCTTTTCACCACCACACCACACCTATTCCAAAATTGACCACATAGTTGGAAGTAAAGCACTCCTCAGCAAATGTAAAAGAACAGAAATTATAACAAACTGTCTCTCAGACCACAGTGCAATCAAACTAGAAGTCAGGATTAAGAAACTCACTCAAAACCACTCAACTACATGGAAACTGAACAACCTGCTCCTGAACAACTGCTGGGTACATAACGAAATGAAGGCAGAAATAAAGATGTTCTTTGAAACCAGCGAGAACAAAGATACAACATACCAGGGATCTAGAACTGGAAATACCATCTGACCCAGCCATCCCATTACTGGGTATATACCCAAAGGATTATAAATCACGCTGCTATAAAGACACATGCACACGTATGTTTATTGTGGCACTATTCACAATAGCAAAGACTTGGAACAAACCCAAATGTCCAACAATGATAGACTGGATTAAGAAAATGTGGCACATATACACCATGGAATACTATGCAGCCATAAAAATGATGAGTTCATGTCCTTTGTAGGGACATGGATGAAACTGGAAACCATCATTCTCAGCAAACTATTGCAAGGACAAAAAACCAAACACCGCATGTTCTCACTCATAGGTGGGAATTGAACAGTGAGAACACATGGACACAGGAAGGGGAACATCACACACCAGGATGGTTGTGGGGTGGGGGCAGGGGGGAGGGATAGCATTAGGAGATATACCTAATGCTAAATGACGAGTTAATGGGTGCAGCACACCAGCATGGCACATGTATACATATGTAACAAACCTGCACATTGTGCACATGTACCCTAAAACTTAAAGTATAATAATAATAAAATAAAATAAAATAACATAAAATAAAATAAAATAAAATAAAATAAATGAAGAGTGAAAGGCTGTTCTTCCCCAGCCCCAGCCCCATTCCACTCTTCAGAATTAATAACTGTGGGCAGTCTGGTGGATATCTTTCTGGTCTTTTGAATGCAAATATAAATATGTAGCTGTATATTTTTTATAAATGGGATTGTATCATATACGGCCTTGCACCCAAGTTTTTTGCATAGAATAATATTTACAGCCCTTTTTCCTTGTTGAAACACGTGTATCTTATCCCTTTTACTCACTAAACAATATATACCATTGTATAATACACATAATTCATTAAAAAAAAAGAAGTGCAGGGATAATAATAGTTTAATTTTTAGCTAAACTGATAGAAATGTTGTTTAAAATCTCAGAAGTCTTGTTTTCTAAAATTCTGGGACTGGACAATTTGGATCCCTATTATATTACCTAGATTGATACCACTTTTTTTTCTCCTTCCTTCCCTCCTTCCTTCCTTCCTTCCTTCCCACTTTCCCTTTCTTTTTTTTTTTTTTGTCTTTAAGGTGGGGTCTTGCTGTTTTGCCCAGGCTGAAATGCAGTGGTGTGATCATAGCTCACTGCAGTCTTGACTTCCTGGGATCAAGCAATCCTTCCACCTCAGTCTCCCAAATAGCTGGGACCACAGGCGTGTGCCACCAAGCCCAGCTAATTTTTTTTTTTTTTTGGAGGCAGAGATTCCCTGTGTTACCCAGGTCGGTCTCTAACTCCTGGGCTCAAGCGATCCCCCTGCCTCAGCCTCCCAAAGTTCTGGAATTACAGGCATGAGCCACCATGCCTGCCAAGATGCCACTTTCTAAATATAATGTTCCAGCTAACTGTGGTCGGGTTTAATAGCTATGTGGTTCATATCACACTTTTCCATTTCATTCATGGTCGTGTCAGCAGGATAGAGTTGACAGCCTCAAAAAAGTTCCTTCTTCAGTCTATCTGGTCTACTGCAGAAAGAGATAAATTTATTCTGATAGGATTTGGTTTTCACAAGCCTATTACTTAATTTCTTTTTCCATTCAAATGGCCTGAATATAGATTTGGGGCAATTTTTCCAAACTTGTTTTATATAGGAAAAGAAGGTAAGCTTAGATGTCTATTATTTCTAGAATCATTTTCCTCTTGGGGAAAATAGATAAATATAAATATATAAATATACCCTCACTGTAGCCCTACAAAAACTTTGACCTTATTTTTAAAGAATTTTGGAATAACAATCATCAGGATCTGCAGATTTTAATACTATTTTTATAACTGAAAATTATCACACAGTCAGCACAGTCTTTTGTTTCCTCTGACGATTAATAGAATTCTACAACATGATTTTTTTGTAGAAAATGAATACAATACAGTCATGTACCCCTTAATGATGGGTGTGTTAGTCCGTTCTCACACTGCTATAAAGAGCCACCTGAGACTGGATAATTTGTGAAGAAAAGAGGTTTGACTCACAGTTTCTCAGGCTTAACAAGAAGTATGACGGGGAGACCTCAGGAAATTTACAATCATGGCTGAAAGCGAAGGGGAAGCAAGCACATCTTACTATGGTGGAGCAGGAGAGAGAGTGAGTGAAGGGGGAAGTGCTACATACTTTTAAATCATCAGATATCACATGCAGCCTTGTCAAATGTGAAAAACCATTTGCCAGTCTATTTTGCTGTGTCTCATTGACCCACTTCCAGAAAAGGCAGAAACCAAAACATTAACTTGTATGTTTATCTTCGTATCTCATTGCAGGTTAGAATTATCATGTGTTCTATACAGGTTTGACTCTCCCTTATACAGCCAGGAAACAAAAGAAGACAGGTTGCATGGAAAGACAGTATAAAGCATCTGAGAACTACGGCTTTATAATTACGGGAACCTGGGTTTACCTCCTTTCTCTTCCATCTTCTAACTGAACAACTTTAGCGTGTGAAAGCCATAACATCTGTAGTTTTCTGAGGCTTGATCACACAACAAACATTACCAACTCATCTTTTGTCACAGTTTACTACTACAACAGGAACAGAGGCAAAAGAGTGGGGACATAGACAGATCTAGGGTAATTTCTAGGCTATGCATGAAAGGAGTCCTTTAGCTTGTTATATGAGCTTTGACTCAGGTATATCGCTTCCCTCTGATTGAGTTGCACTAGGGAAAAGCCAACTGAAAATACTAGGAATTAATTATTAAGTCATGTTTATATATTTATATCTTTCATACATATTCATCTATTTATTTAATATTTAGTGCTTTAATTATTAAACTGTTTTTGAACATTGTTTATGGGAGAATATTTTTGGCAGCCAAAGTATATTTTCAAGTATAAACAGCTGAGTAAGAATCAGAGCATCATAGAAACAAGATAGAGCCTCCATTTCCTGAGTCCCTTATGGTGTTCTTGAAGTCAAAGCACTTAAAAGAGGTAAAAGGATAGACTACTTTTCCGTATTTAAAAATATCAGCATGCAATCCATTCCCTGAGAAGTTTAGAAGGTGATTCTATACAAGAAAGTTCTTTATTTTAGAATTGTAAGAAAAAATAGCGAAAGTGCTCCTGTTGTTTGGAAAGGTACAGGGAAGTTATCAAAAGTTTTCGGTATTTTAGGTTAATTTTATATGAAGAGTAAAATGAAGAACTAGAAGAATTAAAATGATTTGAGGCTCAAAACTTTTAGAAAATTTTGTTATTGAACTGCCAGCAAATGTAAGGATATTCAGCCGGTTTAGTGCTTGATTGCACGATGAAGGGGGTAAGAAGTAATTATTGTCAAATTAAAATGGATTGACTTTGGTCTCATGCCATTTCTTATCTAATGATTTAATATAACATATGGTTGTAAAGGAAAGCAGCATTATGCCATTCACATTTTGCAAAATTGAACTGTCCCTAGGCTACTTTGGAAGGGACAACTGCCTAAAGTTCCTTTTTTTCCACACAAGGTAGTCCACCACCCCATCAGCAAATTATTTTAAATTAATTTGTTCAGCGTGAAAGGAAATAAGAAGACATGGAAACCACTCAAGGAATATGAAATTCAATCCAATTTCCCATTTAATGAGCACCTATGATGCTTTATCTATAAGCACCTATGAGCTGTTATGGTGGAAATGTATTGAGAATCCAAAGAGAAGAAGACATAATTCCTGCCCACAAAAACCTTTTAATATCAAACTGAAAGGAGAAAGGAGAAATGCAGAGTACACAATAATTAAAATACTCATATTTAACTAGATAGGCAGTGGTGGAGAGGAGAGAAAGAGAGAGACAGAAAATGTAGCCTTTCCACTATTTAGTGTGCAGTGCCCTGTGATTAGCATGATAATGGAGGATAGGAAACTGAAATTCCATAGTCACAGTCCCCACTGAACTGTTACAGGGTGAACAACTCTCTGTGCTGAGTGTGATTCTTGGGTATAAGCTTTATATTTTTTGTACAATCTGGTTGCTACATGCAAGTTAATTACTTTATCTACTGTTCAACCTAAGGGATAAACTTCCTGAGACATTTCTTTTCAAGATTAATTTGAAACTTTATGAGTTTTTTATTTTCTACTTGTACCTTTAGAACCCTACTCTCAAGTGGGGTTTGATTCTGCTGTTTAACTAACTAGGAATATGATCATAATGGAGTACAAGAGGGATTAAATTCTTCCCAGGGGTGGGAAAGTGAAGGTTTCAAAAAGGATGTGGCCTATGAAGAGTAAGATTTCAAGAGATAGATTTTAAAAAGTGCTACTATAGGCAAAGTGAGTAGTCAACCACTATGCAAAGGTATAAAGCATCCAATGTGTGACAAGTATGGACAACGTAAGTAGACTGGAGTAGGTAGTGAATAAGGCATTTGAGGGCAGTCATGAGAGGTAAGGCTAAAAAGCTAGGTAGAGTTAGATAGTGATAGTTCTAAGAAATACAACCTTTGCTCTGTACGTGGTGGCAGTCAGCGAAGGTTGTTAGTGAAGTGATATCATACTTATGTTTTAGAAAGGTAATTCTTAGCTGCTACCTCATGCCTCTGGCCTGGCAGAAGTTTCTTCTTGTTTTCCAGAAAACCACAAGAAGAGAGAATAGACAGCTATTGCAGTACATTGAGCTCCATAGAGATAGCAGTGAGACAAGCAAGAGAGAGCTATATGGGCAATGGGTGACTCTGTGCCTTGCTGAGCAAAAATAACTAAATGCGGGCAAAGGAGTTCCTAAGAAGTTGAGAGGCACACTGTCATCATATGCATTCTTTGCAGACTTGTTGGGAGGAGCACAAGAAGGCGTACCCAGATACTTCAGTCAACTTTTCAGTTTTCTTTTTTTTTTTTGCCTTCTGTTTTTTGAGAGACGGATATCACTCTGTCACCGAGGCTGGAGTGCAATGGCGTGCTCTCGATCCACTGCAACTTCTCCGAGTTTCCAAAGACGTGCTCTGAGAGGTGGAAGACCATGTCTGTGAAAGAGAAAGGAAAATTTGATGACAGAAAAGACAGACAAGGCCCTTTATGAAAGAGAAGTAAAAACATATATTCATCCTAAAGGGGAACCAAAAAGTAGCACAAAGATCCCAATGTACTCAAGAGGCATCCTTCAGCCTTTTTCTTGTTCTCTTCTGAATATTGCCACAAAATCAAAAGAGAACACCCCAGCCTATCTGTTGGTGATGTTGCAACAAAACTGGAAGAGGTGTGGAATGACACTGCTGCAGATGACAAGCTCCCTAATGAAAAGAAGGCCGTGAAGCTGAAGAAAAAATACTGAAGGAAAAACGCTAAAGAAAAGCCTGATTCAGCAAAAAAGGGAGTCATCAAGGCTGAAAAAAAGCAAGAAAAACAAGGAAGAGTAGGATGATGATGAAGATGATGATGAATAAGTCGGTTCAAACAGTTTTTTCTTCTCTATAAAGCATTTTACCTCCCTGAACATAATTTACTCCTTGTAAAGAAAAAATGGAAATTTCAGGCTGTCTAGGATTTGTTTTTAAACTGTACAGTGTCTTTTTTGTGTATAGTTAACACACTACCAAATGTGTCTTTAGATAGCCCTGTCCTGGTGGTGTTTTCAATAGCCACTGACCTTGCCTGGTACAGTATAGGGGCTGTAAATTGGCAAGGAAATTTAAAGCATGTTCTTGTTGATATACAGCACAAATTAGTTATATATGATGAAATGGTTTGGCTCTATGTCCCCACCCAAACCATCCCGAATTGTAATCCCCACGTGTCAAGGGAGGGACCTGGTGGGAGGTGATTGATGCTGTTCTCTTGATAGTGAGGGAGTTATCATGAGATTCGGTTATTTAAAAGAGTGTGGCACCGCCCCTGTCTCTCTCTTCCTCCTTCCGGGGCCATGTAAAACATGCCTGCTTCCCTTTCACCTTCTACCATGATTGAAAGTTTTCTGAGGCCTCCCCAGCCATGCTTCCTGTACAGCCTGCAGAACTGTGAGCCAATTAAACCTCTTTTTTTTTTAATAAATTACCCAGTTTCAGGTATTTATTTTTAACAGTATGAGAATGGACTAATATACCTTCCTTATGATTTTCTTAATAACATTTTCTTTTCTAGCTTACTTTATTTTGGTAAGAAAACAGTTTATGATACATATAAAAACTATTTTTGTAAAAAGTACAGTTTTTACTGTATTTTATAAAAAATACAGTACTATATTTTGTAAAAAACTGTATTCTTACAAAAAACTATTTTTGTAAGAGTACAGTTTATGATACATATAACATACAAACTGTGTATCAATAAACTGTTTATGTTATCGACAAGGCTTCTGGTAGACTAAGCTATTAGCAGTTACATTTTTGCAGTGTCAAAAGTTATACACAAATTTTCAACTGTGTGGGAGGTCAGCATCTCTAATCCCCATGTTGTTCAAGGGTTAGCTGTATTTTGTGGGAACAGTTAAACTACAGATACCCAGGTATTCAAGGGCCAAAAAGGACACAGGCAAGCATGGTACCATTTATATATTTTTGCCATGCTTCTCGGGACAGGGGATAATAGTGAAAGTGGCATTTGAGCACTTCTGTGAAAGAATGAGTCCTTCTTGAACAGAGGCAGTAGGAGCTATACCTGCTAAAACAGAAACCTAACATAGCTAGAAGGGGTCCTAGTGACCATCTAGTCCAAGGGTACACAAATTATGACCTGCAGGCCAAATCTGGCTATTTCTTACACAGCCCTAAGAGTGATTTTTATATTTTAAGAGGGTTGTAAAAGTGTTTGTGTTGGGGAAGGGGGGTGGATATATACCTATACATGTGGTCTGCAAAGCCCAACTTAGTTTTCATCTGATCTTTTAAAGAAAAATTACCATAGTCTAATTGTAACCTTTTCATATTATAAGTAAAAACGAAGGCTTATTTATTCAGCATATACCTACCTACATACATATATAAAATGACCTCTGAGCATTCAACCTAATGCCACTGAACTAATATTATTTTCCAAATATTTATATTAACTTTAGGGAATGATGGAAGGCCAAATTTGAATACCCTTAAAAGTCAGGCATGTTCCATGGCACATGGTACAGTACAGATGTGTTACATTTTGTCACACCTCCCACTCATTTATTTTATGGTAACAGTACCTTACAATACCCTTGGGGAATCATTGATCTACATAGTTTAGTTGGAACTGATCTCACCCAGTCCTCCGGGATAGGGTTATCTTATTGGCCTAAGGCAATGAAGACATCCCATGCCTCTGGCCACAGTGATTGGATTAGGGATGGGCATATGCCCCCGCACAAAGGACTGATAATCAGACCCAATTATTTATGTTAGTCCTTTCAGAAAGAGGAATATTCACTCTCTTTCCTGCTGGGTTTGAACATGGAAGCAAAAGTCCTGGAAATATGGACACCCACACACCATACAATCAGAACATGAGAATGAAGTCAACATAAAGGATTGAGAAACTGTAAGACAGAGTCTGGTGACATTGTTTGGAACCCCTGGATCAAGCTGTACCTGAAACATATTGATTAGGGAGACCAATACATTCCTTTTTAATTAAGTTTATTTGAGCTTGGTTTCCTGCCATTTATAACCAAACTGCAACCCATGGGCAAAATCCAGCTCACTGACTGTGTTTGTATGGCCCATGAACTAAGAATAGTTGTATTCATTTTTAAATGATTGAAATAAACAAGAAAAACAAAAGACAAATATTATTTTATGACACATGAAAATTATGTGAAATGTAAATTTTAGTGTCCATAAGTACCCTTTTATAAAAACACAGCTACTCATTCATTTATGCATTATCTGTGTCTGTTTTTGTGCTACAGTAGCAGTGTTGCATAGTTGTGACAGAGACTTTATGGACGACAATGTCTAAAATATTTATAACTGAATCAGCTGACTCCCAAGAGTTTTTTTGGTTGTCTTTTTTTTTTTTTTTTTTTTTGAGACTGAGTCTTGCTCTGTCGCCCAGGCTGGAGTGCAGTGGTGCGATCTCGGCTCCCTGCAAGCTCCGCCTCCCAGGTTCACGCCATTCTCCTGCCTCAGCCTCCCGAGTAGCTGGGACTACAGGCACCCGCCACCACGCCTGGCTAATTTTTTTGTATTTTTAGTAGAGACGGGGTTTCACCATGTTAGCCAGGATGGTCTTGATCTCCTGACCTCGTGATCCGCCCGCCTCGGCCTCCCAAAGTGCTGGGATTACAGGCGTGAGCCACCGCGCCCAGCCTGTTGTTGTTTAAGGTTTCTGTTGATCTCCTAGGTAGATAGTAATGGGGTGCATTGAAATTTATGATTCTATCTAGGACTAAAGAGTTGAAGTGCAATCAGAGACAGAGAGGTAGGGGTCACTTCTAACCACTTAGGGAATAATTCAGTAGGTACATAATTTATTCACTATCAGGTAGGATAAATTGTCAGTAAGAACAGAGAATCTGAGTAAGTCATTAAATGTGATCAGGTGAAATGTTTTCTACGTGAAGCCTTGGAGAATCTATCTTATGTCACCAGTTGTAGAGGTAGGGAGTGAAAAGGGGAACTAATATTAATTCATTTCCTATAATACATTAGATACCATCCTAGATTTTATTTTTATGTTATGTTTGACTCATCCTCAAAACAATCATATAAGCTAGGTCATATTATTATTCTACTTTTATGATGAGAAAACTGAGATTTTGCCTTACTTTATTCAGCTAGAGAATACCAGAGCTGAGATTTGAACACAAATCTATTGGGTTCCCAAATGCATGCTTTTTGTGCTACATCATGGGTTGGAAGAATCTGAGAATTAGAAAAACAAAAGAATTCTAAAAGTATGAGGATTGTAGGAAACTGAGTTAGAATATTCTATTTGGGAGCGTCATTAAACAAGAATTATAAACTAATGGAAGAGAGTCCTTTTCCAGTAAGAGGTAGCACTTTTGAGAGTGAAAATGAGCACTATAAATAATTATGCTGGGCCAACAGAATTAATCTGAGCTTGTCTTGGGCTAACCAGAATATATGGTGACCCTAATTAGTAATAACAAGGGCCATCTGATGATAGGCGGAGTCATGACAATGAAGCGGTGACAAATGACCAGATTATATCAAGGTCAGCAGACATCATTGGAGCAGAGACTGCATTGGGATGGCGGAGATAAATGAATGCTAGCAGCTGCTCAGGACAATTATAGTGCCAATCCTGGAAAAGGCGTAAGACACCAAGCTACCCAGCTACCTTGCTAGGGTGGTAAGGGAAGGACTTTAGGGGACTGGATTCTGGGCATTTTTATTGAGATCAGAGTTAGAAATTACTGTCACTGTAACTCAGCCCCCCCATTAGAATCCCCCAAGCTGCGGAATCGGAGGTTAAACTTACCACCAGGAATATTCCTTTTCCTTTTTAAGAGCAATGATCAAAAAGACCAGTGTAGGTTTGCAGCTCCTAGCTAGCTTGCAGGTAGCTATTGTGTGGATCCCTCTGAGAGGTACCTGGTTGGGCTTCTCTGAAGAAATAGTTGAACAATAGCAACTCTCATGTTGCCTTTCTTCTCATTCCAGACATATTTGCTAGTTGGTCCCAGCCTTGTACCTGCCTATAGGGAATTGCATCCTCATTACTGCCTCACGTGGTTTTCCAAGGCAAACAAAAACAAGGTTTCTATTTAGCCTTTCCTATTTTATTTCTTTCCTCTTTTGATGGTGTCAATTTGCTCTCCCTCACCTTTAGCCTTTGCCCCGATTCCTGTCCTGCTGTCTGATCTCTAATATGGTTGCTTTATTAGTGGGTGCCATTTTGAAGATGTGGAAACGAGCTTTTCTATTTTTCTGATGTATTTATAATCAAATAAGGTAGCAACAGGGATAAAGGTGTTCACTTTACCCATGTTTCCCTGCCTGTACCCCTGCTCACACAAGTTTTTTTTTAATCTGTAAACATTTTTTTGTGTGTTATCAAAACTCATAATAAATTGTAGAACTTGACAGCTGCACATTTATTGGCAAACACCAGTTTGAAAGGATGTGTCCCTAGAAGATCAGTCTTGACAGTGTTTTTAACCAACACACATTGAAACACTGGTACAGACATCAGTCGACTACAGCCAAGCTCTATTCATGGATTGTGCTGATTCTGCACACACCTTCACCCTCCATGACCAACAATCATTTGTTTATTCACTCCAAGTCTCATCAGCCTGTGCACTGCTTCCCTGATAGATGCAAGACAGCATCTTACATACTAACAGCATCGTGTATAATGCCCAGACTTGATATGCTTTTAACACGAGGCCCCACAACCTGAAATTTAAATGTGACAATGCTATTATGTTATAGTTTGTCTTGAAAAACCACATACTTCTGGATAGACAAGACAGGCAATCTTGTACTTAGGGTATTTGGGTGTTTCTTTCAAGTACATTGTCAGGAGATACTGCAGGGAAAAAGTGAAGAACCAGACCTGATATGGGGGTACAAAGTCAGTCCTCTAGGCAAACAAAATTGCTTGTTTTTTACCACTAAACAGCATTTAAAAAAAAAAAACACACACTAAAAAAACAGCCCAAGCCGATACACAGGAGACTTCTTCATATGCAACATAAAGGATAGCCAGGAGAAAATCATGATTCTGCAACTAACGTACTACTCTAAATGGAGGGCAGTAAAATGCTGCTAAACTTTATAAAACTCATGTTGCATTGGCTTTCTTTCTCAAAGGAATCACAGAGATTACTTTTCCGGAAGCACTTTCCTTCCTTTTGCTTTACCGTGACTTAATGTGCAGAAAGGGAATTGTGTCCCTTAATGATGTTCCTACTTCCAATCAAATTGTGGTTTCTAGATTACTGTTTCCTCCTAGTTTTCTCTAATTAAGTGGCATCTATGCTGCTTAGCAATTAGCTCTAAGAGCCTCAAAATGGTTTGTACGTTTGCCTGGTCTGAAGGGTGGAGAAAGGATTGTAGTTAGAGTGCCTTATGCTCTCCCTCAGTATTTTTGTCTACACGCCAAATTAAACAAAGTTGAAAGCTTTGTATTATTAATTTGAAGAAAATGGCTTTGTGATACAGTATACTCAATGCCTCAAACATTTAAAGTATATTAGTACCTATCATAAGCTGTGCATATTAAATTCTAGCTATTGAAACAAATGACAAAAAAGGTTGAATTTAAATGATTTAAAAGGTCCAAGAAAGAATTCCATTTGCCTGTCCCTGATTTGATAGTTCAGTAGGCAATAGCATCTTCATACACATTAAACATTTTATCAGATTTATTCATATTAGATGATTATTTCCCAAATATAATACTACTATTTTTAGTGGATCCATACATAATTTAAGTAATCTTGTAAAAAGAAAGTCAATTAATCTTTTGATAGCCAGGAAATTATGTTGTGGTAAAATTAACAATCTTAATGTAAGTGGAGAGTCTAATTTTAACTTCAACCCTTCACCACCACCCCTGTTGTCCTTTGGTTGTTACTTTCTGTGAGAATATATAAGTTGTTTGATATTCCGACAGCATATATTTAAATGTGCTAGGGACCTTGTTAAATGTTGCCCTCAGTTAACTGCAGTGATTTGGATAAACAACAACAAATACAGAAACAAAGGACAAGCTAAAAACATTTTCTTGTTTCTTAAAGCTTTGATAATGATACTTTCAAAACTTCTAAAACTGTCAGAAATAGTTATGCTTTACTATACATGTGTGAAATTGCCACTTAAAAATATGGAATTGCTCTGGTCTTTTTGATTTTGCCTAGTATGAAGAAATAAATACATTATTTGGATGCAGGAGATGATATTTGCAAAGTCATGAAGAAATAAACTTCTAAAGAATCTATAGCGGGCATTTTTGCTTTCTATAGTTAAACTTTTATTATGCCAAAGCCCTACATGAAAACTGAAAAGCTTTGCCAAGTTCTAGAACTTCTTTTATATCCCACCTGTCAGTTTTAGGACACATAATTAGAGGTCAGATTTTCCACGTTAAAACATACAGCTAATTTATATATATATATGGTAGCAATTTCCTGAGTACATGACAATATCCTAGATAGTTTCCCAGTATTTTCAGTTTACATTGGAGTGTTTAGTATCATATAAATCTAGGATGATTCTATAATCCAAAAATTCTATTGCAGATGTTTGTTTAAATAATAAGTACTAAGATTTGAAAAACATATTAATAGAAGCTTAACTTAAAATATCACTGCGCCAAATTACTTCTACATAAGCCATCAAATGTTATGACTACAAACTATCATGAACCTAAAAGTGTACATGTATGTGTTATTATCTGCCCCTTCTCCTGTTGTCAAATTTCATCCAGGTATGAAATCTTAATGTATTTGTTTTCTTTTCTTTTCCTCCTATGTCCATACACCATTTACTTATTAATTATAACCTTTTACTGGTAAAATTTTTAGAATGGGGATGTTCTAATTTTAGCTGATACTCAGATCTCTAACTCCTATCCCTTTCCAAGAAGTAGTAGCTCTTGATATGGGTTTAAAGACTCAGAATTAGCGAAGCTTATGGCTTGGGGCAAGGTCTGAGTGGGACCCTACAGGAGCAAAACTGGTTTTGCCAACTGCATGGGAGCTGGGTGAAGACTGTCACTACTGGCTATCTCCCACATCCCTGGCAAACTATTGGACACAGCATAGGCACCAAAACTCCCTCTGGAACATAACCCCTTTGGCCTGAGAACTACCCCTACATCCTCCACAGTGGCCGTGGCAAGCCCTGCCCAGGGAGAGTCTGAGCCCAGACCTGCCTAACCCTGCCCCCACCTGAAGGTTTATCTCTACCCACCCTGGTAGCCAAACACAAAAGACAGAAACTCTTGGGTGCTTTATAGCACTACCCATCACCTGAGAAACCACAATACTTACACCGGCCAACTTAGGGCAACCTTAGATTCCCCTACTACTACCGCAGCTGGTGCTCCTTTGAAAGTACCACATCCTCACTGGAGGCCAACCAACTCAGGCCATTACAGCAACTCATGACCGAATAACCCTGATCCTAGGAAGGAGAATACAACAGATAATTCCACTGCCCGCAACATCCTGGCTAACCAGAGGTCCTGACTGTGTCCACATGACAACTTCATTGCTAGCATAACCAGCATTTGAGAAAGCCAGCACACTAAACATATCTACAACCAGGAACCCTCACAGAGTCTACTTCACTCCCTTGCCACCTCCATCAGAACAGGTACTGGTATCCACAGCTGGGAGACCTGAAGACAGATCACATCACAGGATGCTCTGCAGACATTCCCCAGCACCAGCCCAGAGCCTGGTAGCACTGCTGGGTGGCTAGACCAAGAAGAGCAATAACAATCACTGTAGCCTGGCTCACAGGAAGCCCCATCCCTAGTAGAAGAAGAAGAGCACCACATCAAGGGATCACCCTGTGGGACAAAAGAATCTGAACAGCACACTTTGAGCTTCAGAACTTTCCACGGAAATAGTCTACCCAAATGAGAAGGAACTAGAAAAGTAATTCTGGTAATGCGACAAAGGAAGGTTTTATAAAACCCATAAAAATTCACAGTAGATTTCCACCAACGGATCAAAAACAAGAAGAAATCTCTGAATTTCCAGATAAAGAATTCAGAAGACTGATTACTAAGCTACTCAAGGAGATACCTACTGGAGAAAGGTAAGAACCAATGTAAAGAAATTTAAAAAAATACACAATATGGATGAAAAATGCTCCAGAAAAATAAATATCCTGGAGAAAAAAAACAATCACAACTTCTGGAAATGAAAGACACATTTAGAGAAATACAAAATGCACTAGAAACTTTCATCAATAGTAGACCAAGAAGAAGAAAGAAATTCAGAGCTTGAAGACAAGGCTTTAGAATTTATGCTATCAGGCAAAGAAAAAGAAAAAGAATTAAAAAACTTGAACAAAGCCTCTTTGAAATTTGGGATTATGTTAAATGGCCAAACCTAAGAATAATTGGTGTTCCTGCAAAAGAAGAGAAATCTAAAAGTTTGAAAAATTTATTCGAGGGAATAATTGGGGAAAATTTCCCTGGTCTTGCTAGATATCTAGACATTCACATACAAGAAGGTCAGAGAACACCTGAGAAATTCATCACAAAAAGATCATCACCTAGGAACGTAGTGATCAGGTTATCTAAAGTCAAGATGAAAGAAAGATACTTACGAGCTGTGAGACAAAAGCATCAGGTAACCTATAAAGGAAAACCTACCAGATTAACAGCAGATTTCTCAGCAGAAACCTCACAAGTCAGAAAGGATTGGGGTCCCATCTTTAGCCTAATGAAACAAAATAATTCTCAGCCAATACTTTTGTATCCAGCAAAATTAAACTTCATAAATAAAAGAGACATAAAGTCTTTTTCAGACAAACAAATGCTGAGAGAATTTGCCAGCACCAAGCCAGCACTACAAGAAATTATAAAAGGTGCTGTAAATCTTGAAACAAAACTTTGAAATGCACCAAAATAGAACCTCCTTGAAGCATTAATCTCACTGGACCTATCAAACTTAACACAATGATAAAAAGAACAAGGTATTAAGGTGACAAATAGCATGATGGATAGTTACAGTAACTCCCATCTCAATACTAATGTGGAATGTAAATGACCTAAATGCTCCACTTAAAAGGTATAGAATCTCAGCATGGATAAAAATCCACCAGCCAAGTATCTGCTGTCTCCAAGAGATTTACCTAACACATAAGGACTCACATAAACTTAAGATAAAGGAGTGGAAAAAGATATTCCATGCAAATAGAAACCAAAAGTGACCAAGAGTAGTTATTCTTAGACAAAATAGACTTTAAAGCAGCAACAGTAAAAAAAGACAAAGAGGGACATTATTAGAATGGTAAAAGGATTAGTCCAATGGGAAAACATTACAATCCTACATATATATGCACCTAACACTGGAGCTGCCAGATTTATCAAACAAGACCTAAGAATGAGATAGATGGAAACACAACAATAGTAGGGGATTTTAATACTCCACTGACAGCACTAAACAGGTCCTCAAGACTGAAAGTCAACAAAGAAACAATGGACTTAAGCTATACCATAGAGTAAGTGGACTTAACAGATATTTACAGAATATTCTACCCAACAACTGAGAATATACATTCTTTTCATCAGCACATGGAACATTATCCAAGATAGACCATATGATAGGTCACAAAACAAGTCTCAATAAATTTAACAAAATCAAAATTATATCAAGTAATCCTCTTGTACCACAGTGGAATAAAACTGGAAATTAACTCCAAAAGGAACCCTCAAAACTATACAAATACATCAAAATTAAATAATCTCTTGAATGATCTTTGGGTCAACAACGAAATCAAGATGAAAATTTAAAAATTATTTGAACTAAATGATAATATTGATACAACTTACCAAAACCTCTGGGATACAGCAAAAGTGGTGCTAGGAGGAATGTTCAGAGCATTAAATGCCTACATCAAAAAGTCTGAAAGAGTGCAAATAGACAATCTAAGGTCACACCTCAAGGAACTAGAGAAACAAGAACAAGCCAAATCCAAACCCAGCAGAAGAAAAGAAATAATAAATATCAGAGCAGAACTAAATGAAATTGAAACAAAAAAATACAAAAGTAAAACAAAAAGCTGGTTCTTTTAAAAGATGAACAAAATTATTTGACCATTAGTAACATTCACTGAGAAAAGAGAAGATTCAAATAAGCCCAATCAGAAATGAAACATGAGGTATTACAAGTGACACCACAGAAATACAAAAGATCATTCAAGGCTACTATGAACACCTTTATGCACACCAACTAGTAAATCTAGAGGAGATGGAAAAATTCCTGGAAATATACAACCGTCCTAGATTAAATCAGGAAGAAATAGGAACTCTGAACAGAACAAAAACATGTGGCGAGATTGAAACAGTAATAAAAAATTTCCAACAAAAAAAGTCCAGGATCAGATGGATTCACAGCTGAATTGTATCAGACATTCAAAGAATTGGTACAAATCTTACTGAAACTATTCCAAAATATGAAGAAAGAGGGAACCCTCCCTAAATCATTCTATAAAGGCAGTATCACCCTAATACCAAATCCAGGAAAGGAGATAACAAAAAATGAAAACTACAGACCAATATCCCTTAAAAACATACTAAACAAAATACTAGCTAACTGAATGCAACAGCGTATCTAAACAGATAGTATGCCATGATCAAGTAGGTTTCACACTGGGGATGCAGGGATGGTTTAACACATGAAGTCAATAAATGTAATGCATCACATAAACAGAATTAAAAACAAAAATTATATGATCATCTCAATAGATGCAGGCAAAGCATTTGACAAAATTAAGAATCTCTTTATGATTAAAACCCTCAGCAAAATTTCCATAGAGGGGACATTCCTCAAGGTAATAAAAGCAGTCTATGAAAAACACACAGCCAACGTTATACTAAACAGAGAAAATTTGAAAGCATTGTCCCTAAGAACTGGAGCAAGACAAGGATCCTCACTTTTACCACTTTTAATCAACATAGTATTGGAAGTTCTGGCCAGAGCAATCAGACAAGAGAAAGAAATCAAGGGCATCTAAATCAGTAAGGAGGAAGTCAGACTCTCACTGTTTGCCAATGATATGATCATATACCTAGAGAAAACTAAAGATTTATCCAAAAAGCTCCTAGATCTGATAAATGAATCCAGTAAAGTCTCAGGCTACAAAATCAATGTACACAAATCAGTAGCACTGCTATACACCAACAACGACCAAGCTGAGAATCAAATCAAGAACTCAATCCCTTTTACAACAACTGCTACTGCCAAAAAAAAAAAAAAAAAAAAAAAAAAAAAAAAAAAAAAAAAACTTAAGAATATACCTAACCAAGGATGTGAAAGATCTCTACAAGGAAAATTGCAAAACACTGCTGAAAGAAATCACTGAAGACACAAACAAATGGAAATACATCCCATGCTCATGGATGGGTAGAATCAATATTGTGAAAATAACCATACTGCCAAAAGCAATCTACAAATTCAATGCAATTTCCATCAAAATACCACCATTATTCTTCACAGAACTAGAAAAAAAAATCCTAAAATTCATACAGAATCAAAAAGAGCCCACATAGCCAAAGCAAGACTAAGCAAAAAGAACACATCTGGAGGCATCACATTCCTTACTTCAAACTATACTGTAAGGCCATAGTCACCAAAACAGCATGGTACTGGTATATAAATAGGCATGTAGACAAATGGAACCGAATGTAGAACCCAGAAATAAATTCAAATACTTACAGCAAACTGATTTTTGACAAAGCAATAAAAAATATAAAGTAGGAAAAGGACACTCTATTTAACAAACGGTGATAGAATAATTGGCAACCCACGTGTAGAAGAATAAAACTAGGTCCTCATCTCTTACTTTATACAAATATCAACTCAAGATGGATCGAAGACTTAAACATGAGACCTGAAACCATAAAAATTCTAGAAGATAACATTGGCAAAAATCTCTTCTAGACATTAGCTTAGACAGAGTTCATGACCAAGAACCCAAAAGCAAATGTGACAAAAACAAAGATAAATAGATGGGACCTAATTAAACTAAAAAGCTTCCGCATGGCAAAAGAAATAATCAGCGGAGTAACCAGACAACCCACAGAGTGGGAGAAAATATTCACAAACAATGCATCTGACAAAGGACTAATATCCAGAATCCACAAGGAACTCAAACAAATCAGCAAGAATAAAAACAATTAATTCCATCAAAAAGTGGGTAAAGGACATGAATAGACAGTTCTCAAAAGAACATGTGCAAATGGCCAACAAACATGAAACAACTCTCAATATCACTAATTATCATGGAATTGCAAATCAAAACCACAATTAGATACCACCTTAAGAATGACCATAATTTAAAAATAAAAAAAAAAATAGCAGATGTTGGCATGGATGTTGTGAAAAGGTAACACTTTTACACTGCTGGTAGGAATGCAAGCTAGTACAATCACTGTGGAGAACAATATGGAGATTCCTTAAAGAACTAAAAGTAGAACTATCAGCAATCCCACTACGGGGTATCTATCCAGAGAAAAAGTCATCGTATGAAAAACATGCATGTTTATAGGAGCACAATTTGCAATTGCAAAAATATGGAACCAGCCCAAGTGCCCATCAACTAATGAATGGATAAACGAAATGTGGTATATGTATATATATATGAATGTGTATATATATATTTATATATGAATATATACGTATATATTCATATATATTCATATATATAAATATATATGAATATATATTTATATACATGAATATATATATTCATATATATTTATATATATGAATATATATTTATATATGAATATATATTTATATATATGAATATATATTTATATATGAATATTCATATATATTTATATATATTCATATATATTCATATCTATTCTTATATATTCATATATATTCATATATATTCTTATATATTCATATATATTCATATATATTCTTATATATTCATATATATTTATATATATTCATATATATTCATATATATTCTTATATATTCATATATATTTATATATATTTATATATATTCATATATATATTTATATATATTCATATATATATTTATATATATATTCATATATATATTTATATATATTATATATATATTTATATATATTATATATATATTATATTTATATATATTCATATATATTTATATATATTCATATATATATTATATATATATATATATATTATATATATTCATATATATTCATATATATATTCATATATATATTCATATATATTCATATATATTCTATATATATTCATATATATTTATATATATTCATATATATTCATATATATATTTATATATATTCTATATATATTCATATATATTCTATATATTCATATATATTTATATATATTCATATATTTTATATATTTATATATATTCTATATATTCTATATATTTATATATATTCATATATATTTATATATATTTATATATTTTATATATATTCTATATTTTATTTATTATATATTCTATATATATTCTATATATTTCTATATATATTCATATATATTATATATATTCATATATATTCTATATATATTCATATATATTCTATATATATTCATATATATATATATATTCATATATATTCATATATATATATATTTATATATATTCATATATATATTATATATATATTCATATATATTATTCATATATATATATATTCATATATATTCATATATATTCATATATATATTCATATATATTATATATTTATATATATATTCATATATATTCTATATATATTCATATATATATTCATATATATATTATATATATTCATATATATATTCATATATATTCATATATATTCATATATATATTCATATATATATATTCATATATATATTCATATATATTCATATATATTCATATATATTATATATTCATATATATTATATATATTCATATATATATTCATATATATTCATATATATTCATATATATTCATATATATATTCATATATATATTCATATATATTCATATATATTTCATATATATATTCATATATATATTCATATATATTCATATATATTCATATATATATTCATATATATTCATATATATTAATATATTCATATATATTCATATATTATTATATTATTATATATATTCATATATTATTCATATATATATTCATATATATTCATATATATATTCATATATTATTCATATTTATTCATATATTATTTATATATATTCATATATTATTCATATATTATTCATATATATTCATATATATTCATATATTATTCATATATATTCATATATTCATATATATTCATATATACATATATTCATATATATTCATATGTATTCATATATACATATATGAACATATATTCATATTTGTATTCAATATTATTCATATATATATTCATATATTATTCATATATATATTCATATATGTATTCATATATATTCATATATATTCATATATATTCATATATATTCATATATATATTCATATATATATTCATATATATTCATATATATTCCTATATATATTCATATATATTTATATATATTCATATATATTCATATATATTCATATATATTCATATATATATTCATATATATATTCATATATATTCATATATATATTCATATATATTCATATATATTCATATATATATTATATATTCATATATATATTCATATATATATTCATATATATTCATATATATATTCATATATATATTCATATATATTCATATATATTCCTATATATATTCATATATATATTCCTATATATATTCATATATATATTCATATATATATTCATATATATTCATATATATTCATATATAATATATATCATATATATATTCATATATATATTCATATATATATTCATATATATTCATATATATATTCATATATATTCATATATATTCATATATATATTCATATATATTCATATATATTCATATATATTCATATATATTCATATATATATTCATATATATTCATATATATTCATATATATTTCATATATATTATATTTCATATATATATTCATATATATTTTATTATATATATTCATATATATTCATATATATATTCATATATATATTCATATATATATATTCATATATATATTCATATATATTATATATATTCATATATATTTATATATATTCATATATATATTCATATATATATTCATATAATATATATATATCATATATATTCATATATATATTCATATATATATTCATATATATTCATATATATATTCATATATATATTCATATATATATTCATATATATATTCATATATATTCATATATATATTCATATATATATTCATATATATTCATATATATATTCATATATATTCATATATATTCATATATATATTCATATATATTCATATATATTCATATATATATTCATATATATATTCATATATATTCATTATATATTCATTATTATTATTATATATTCATTATATATTCATATATATTCATCTATATATTCATCTATATATTCATATATATTCATCTATATATTCATCTATATTCATATATATATTCATCTATATATTCATCTATATTCATATATATTCATCTATATATTCATATATATTCATATATATTCATCTATATATTCATATATATTCATATATATTCATATATATTCATATATATTCATATATATATTCAGATATATTCAGATATATTCATATATATATTCAGATATATATTCAGATATATTCACATATATATTCAGATATATATTCAGATATATTCATATATATATTCAGATATATATTCAGATATATTCATATATATATTCATATATATATTCATATATATTCTTATATATATGCATATATATATTCATATATATGCATATATATTCATATATATATTCATATATATATTCATGTATATGCATATATATTCGTATATATATTCATATATATATTCATATATCTATATATATATTCATATATATAGATATATGAATACTACTCAGTCGTAAAAAGGAACAAAATAACGGCATTTGTGGCAACCTCAATGGAGTGGGAGATCATTATTCTAAGTGAGTTAACTCAGGAATGGAAAACGAAATATCCTATGTTCTCACTTATAAGTGGGAGCTAAGCTATGAGGATGCAAAGGCATAAGAATAATATAATGGACTCTGGTGACCTGAGGGGAAGGTTGGGAGGGGGTTGAGGGATAAAAGACTACACATGGGGTACAGTGTACACTGCTTGGATGACGAGTGCCCAAAAATCTCAGAAATTACCACTGAAGAACTTATCCATGTAACTAAAATCCTCCTGTTTTCCCAAAACTATTGAAATAGATTTTTTAAAAATGACAAATATGAATAAAAGGACTCACAATTAGAAAAGCAGCAATTCACTGCAAGTAAACATGGAAAGGGCTAAGTACCATTCTAAGTTTATTGACATTGTGTTGTTTAACAATGACATTAAACTTAGTGTACTATTTTAGTCACCATTTCAAGATAGAGAAACTAAGGCAGAGGAAATTTAAGTATTTTGTCCAAAGACACACATATGGTAAGTGTCAAAAACACGATTTGAATCCAGTCAGTCTGGCATCAATGTTCCTTAATTTTCACCATTACTCCCTTTATTAGGGAAAAATAAACTCCCTTTTTTAGGATTAGTAGGGAATGGTGCTTGTCTTAGGAGAAATGAAGAGGTTAAAAGCTCTATCTTTCCTGGGATCTGATCTCCTCTCTAAACTTGCCGCCTTATATTTCAAGGTAAAATTGACTGATTCCTGTTTGTGTGAGGCTCAGGGACACGGAGGAAGAAAGTAGGTGGTTGTCATTAGGCTGTAGAAAGGGGAAAGTTTTCTTTGGCTTTGCTATTTTGTGCTGCTTGTAGTCGAGGTGGTAACATCTAGAAGGCTAGGATCAGGATATGCAGGCAAAACCAAGCCTCTTAAGATTTACATATGGCCCATTGTTGACACCAGGGAAAGAATTTTGGGTTCAAAACCCCAACTAAGAGAAGTACGTGCATTTGGCTGGAGTGTTCTCTGTAAGTTTTACCCTCAGGAAACTGGCACAAGTAAAAGCTAGTGAGGATTTTAGGGACATGAGGACCCCACGGAATCTTCATCAGAGAAAGATTAATATAGTCAGTCTTTTTTTTTCTTTTCCCATATTTGCGCTAGTCTGGGCCATCTCTATCATCAGGTTATTGTAGTAGTTCCCATTTTTTGGTCAGATAACTTCACCTGCTTCCTACTGATGATTAAAATCATTCAAAAGTATTTCTTTTGGTTGCACCCCCGGCCACTTTCTGTTTTATTTCTCAATTTTCCCTTTTGAACGCCCTGTATCCCACCCATGTCCTGCATTTCCGGCTTCAGTTTCTTTGCCCAAAACTGTTTCCTATGCCTAAAATGCCTCCCAATTGCACTTCCACATATTCAAATTTTTCAAGTCCAAGTGCAAACTTGTCTTCTCCAAGAAGATTTTTCTGATTCCTTAGCCTGTTATAGTTTCTCACTCTTCAGAAAGCCAAGAGAAATGATCTTTTTTTTCTCTTATGGTAGATATGAATTATTACTTTGCAGTAAATGAGCTGTGTTTTATCTACACCATAAGACTGTACACTTCTTTTTCTCTTTTTTTTTAATTTTTTTTTGAGACAGAGTCCCGCTGTGTTGCCCCGGATGGAGTGCAGTGGCGCGATCTCGGCTCACTGTGGCCTCTGCCTTCTGGGTTCCAGCGATTCTCCTGCCTCAGCCTCCCAAATAGCTGGGATTACAGGCATGTGCCACCACGCCTGGCTAATTTTTGTACTTTTAGTAGAAACAGAGTTTCACCATGTTGGCCAGGCTGGTCTCAAACTCCTGACCTCAGGTGATCCACCCGCCTCGGCCTCTCAAAGTGTTGGGATTACAGGTGTGAGCCACCATGCTTGGACAGACTATACACTTCTTAAGGGCAGACATCACTAGGCATTTATATTCCCACAGCTCATAGCCTTTGTTCCTTTACCCAGTCATTTATTTAACAGTAACGAACAAAAGATAGGCATTGCTTACATTCATGAAGCCAATATAGGATAAGTACACACAGTAAGCCTTCAAATATTTGTTGAATGAGTGTTGATCATAGTTGATGTATTTACTGGTTGTATTAGACTATGCAGGCTGCTATAACAAGATACCTTAGACTGTAATTTATAAACAATATAAATTTATTGCTCACAGTTTTGGAGACTGAGAAGTCTAAGATGAAGATGCCAGCAAATTTGGTGTCTGGTGAGGGTCTGTTTCTCATAGATGGTGCCTCTGTGTCCTCACATAGTAGAAGAGGCAGAGGGGAAAAACAGCCTCCCTCAATATCCTTTTATAAGGGCACTAATCCCTAGTAGGTTAGGGATTAGAGTCTGCCCTCATGACCCAATCACCTCCAGAAGGCCTGTAGTAGTTCTCCTTAGACTGTAGAAAGGGGAAATTGTCCTTAATACCACCACAATGGGGAGTAAGCTTCAACATATGAATTTTGGAGAAACGCCAACTTTCAGATCATAGGAGGAGGTCTTTATTGTAACAAATAGGCCTTTACGTATAAAGAAATATTAGGTTTATATTTAAAAGTACCTCAAGGTGTATACAAAGGTCTACAGGATTCCTTTAATATTTAACATCCACAAGAAAGCTTAAGACACCATAAATTCAATGTAAGTTGATAATAATAGACACCTTAAAACATTTTAAATGTTTTAATTTTTAAGCCTATTATTTAAAAGCCCCTGAATGGGGGAATAATTACGCATTCTGGGCAGAATTTACATGGTATGGAATCAGAGTCTCAAGATTAAATCAGCCATACTCAGCATAGAAAATGCTCCTAATTCATTTTACTTTTACAGTAAAATGGTCTATGGACCCAGATAGTTTACTCTTGCCATTAAAACATTAATTCTAATGGCGTAAATGGCAAATCAAGTTCTCTGACAGAAATTAGTGGAATTCTAGTTTGATATGTGCAAATTATAAAGTCAACAACAACACATAAGCAGCTAACTCAGGAGAATAGTATTTTTAGGAAAACTCCTGCCTTTAAGCCCAAGCAATTGTGATCACTTTGAGAATTGTTCTTCTTGGTTATCTGGGATAATCCTCACCACCCTGTCAAAATTGACTATAAAAAGCATCATGCTTTATGTGAAGTTTGCTAATTTTAGGATCACTAGAAAACAGTATCTCCTGTCTCCTCGAACTCGGGGACCCCGATAAACCTAGTCAGGAATCCTAGGATTGTGCAACTCTCATGTAGCCAGGTAGGTGGCAGGGCTGTCTCCAAAGTCTTGCTGTCATTGGCCTTCAATGCATCTCACCTCTGATCCCTTCTTTGTGTGTGCCTAGCACTTTGTGTATATGTCTATAAGTGTACTTACAATATTGTATTCTAATTATCGGATTGCCAATCTCTGTCACTAAATGAGATGTGTCTTCAGGGCAAGGACTGAGTCGTTATGTCTCAAGCAACTAGAATGAATCTTTAAATAAATATTTGATGACTGACTTAACAAATTGCATATGTTAGGCAGAGATGTCTGAAGAATAGAAATGGTGTCAGAAAATCAAGAAGAACACTTACTTAACCTTTACTTTCCCCACTGATTAGCTGGTGAATAAAATCACTTAATTAGAAATTCAATTCTTTTTCTTTTCTAAAAAAATCCAAGTACTCCTGGTGTGGCTAACATATAAAAACCTATAGGTGATTTTTGGATAAGTTCAGTGGTTCTCAAACATCAGGGTGCATCAGAATCACCTGGAGGTATTGTTAAAACACAGATTGCTGGGCTTCAACCCAAGAGTTTCTGATTTAGTAGGTCTAGGATAGGGCCTAAGAATGTACATTTCTAACACATTCTCAGGTGACATTGATGGTGATGGCTCAGGGAACACATTTTAAGAACCACTGGCTTACTGTAAAGGAACTGTCAGATCATTACCAGAGGGTAGATTTTGATGGCTATAGACAGTGCAGGAGAGTATGAAAGGAGGAAGAAAGAAGGAAAAATGGAGAATAAACATAGCTCCAAGACAAGTTACACTTTACAATTTTTTGACGGCCTGAAATAGTAGAAATCTTCGAAGTGTAATGTGTAGTTGTGGAATTGGCACAGTGCACTCACGTTGGGAATAGAAAATACGACTTTCTAAATACAATATTCTTTACACCTTAAAAGGGGTACTTCAATAAATGCGATAAATGCTTATTTAACAGTTTATAAATATAGCATGCTTTTTCCAAGTCATTTGGCCTTTAAAATGTGTGATTGCTTTTTTTGTCCAACAATAAGAGGCTATTTTGTGCTATTTTCGCCATGAATACTGCTATTACTTAATATTTATTAAATAGCCACCATAGTGGCTTTATTCTTACAGGAGAGGTTTTTCTTCTTTAAATTTCTGTGCGGAACAGGATTTTCCTGCTGCCTGTCAAATTGAAACCATATTAAACAACACAGAATAACTTGAAGCAGACTGGGGTAAGAGGAATCAATGCCCACTTTTCTGAATTTAGAAAAGTCAACAACAACAAACGAAACATTTCCTTCTTTTAGCTTGATTCTAATGTATCTATTAGGAATGCAGTTGCAAATACATCCAATCAATTAAACAGGTCACACACTGATGAGCCTTAAGATTTATTGTTTAGAAGTGAAATGTAGGAACATATCATGTCAAAGGAAATAGGATCCATAGTTTAAGGGAAGATAAATCAGACTTTGCATGTAATAATCTTCAGAAAAGTCATTTTAAAGAGACACTGTACATGTTGGATTTGATAACTTGAGGAGAATGAGAATTATAATAGTGCTAAAGGGTGAAGCTGAGAATTTAAAGACCAGGGAAAATTTAATAAAAAAGAGTCATGCTTTATGACATGGATTAGGAAACTGCAAGGATAGAATTCACAGTCCTAATTTCTGTTAGGAAAAAATAAAAAAGTCTATTTCATGATAAGACATAATCACAATTCTAGCAGTCTCAAAATAATTATTTCTAGTTCAAAACTATATAATGAATCACAACACAAAATAAATATGCCTTCAGACATATTGAGGCTGGGTTTTATTTTTCTCTTTCTCCTCTGATTCCTCTCCACCAAATGTGTGAATGCATAAATAATGGAAGAAAAGACTAAGACAGGGAATTACCACACAGAACAATTTGAAGAAAGCATCAATTATGGTTCTATTATGGGTTGAATTGTGTTCCACAAAAAGGTATGTTGAACTCCTAATCCCCCATACCTCAAATTGTGACCTTATTTGACAATAGGTTTGTTGCAGATGTAACTAGTTAAGATGAGGTCATGCTGGAATAGGTGGCCCTTAAAAGAAGTATGACTGGTGTGCTTATAAGAAAAGGAGAGGAGACACAGATGCATAAGAAAAATGCTATGTAACAACAGAGGCGGAAATTTGAGTGGTGCACCTACAAGCCAAGGAATGCCAAGGATTGCCAGACATCACCAGAAGCTAGGAAAGAGGCATGGAACAGATCTTCCCTCAGAGGAAACCATTCCTGCTGACACCATTTCAGGCTTCTAGCCTCCAGAACTGTGAGAGAATATGTTTTTGTTGTGTTAAGCCACCCAGTTTGTGGTGCTATGTTATAGCAGCCCTAGGAAACTGATGTAGTTTCTTTCTCAAAACTTCTTATGTTTCAAGATTTGTTCACATAAAGGGCTAAACTTTCCTTCTACGTTAACTCATATTTCACCACTCAAGTCAGTGAAAACCTTTAATGAAACTAAAAATCATCAATAAATCAGATGAGTTTTTAGTAGGATGATTCTCAGGAATGTATATGTAATAACAGTCAACACACATCCTAGGGCACACTATCCAAATAGAAATGGAAAAAGAGATTAAGTGGGAATAAAAATGCCTGAAAATATTCTATATTTTATTTTTAATAGTAGGAAAACTTTTTTGTTCTCACTAATATGTTATTATAAATGTTACATATAGATTATATTTTAGTGAGAGCAATGCTACTGGATGTAGTTAATTACTTTTAAATTCTTAGTTTAATAGTTTGTGATGCAATGATTTAATGGTCTGGTTCTAAATTTAGTATATGTTGATACCTGGTTTTAATGGTTATTATAGTCAAAAAATCTAATTCACAAAAATATATAGGACCAAATGGAAAGAGTGCACTGTTGGCTGCATTTATTAAATACTGATGTTTAATTCTTTGTTCCAACCACCAATTTTGTAAATGTTTTGGTTAAATTATGTTGATACATTAGTTTTTATTTTAAATAATTTAGAAGTAAATTGCGAACATCATAGTACTTTCTCTTTTCACATTCAGCTCGTATCTACTAATAATAAAGACATTCTCTTATATAACTACTATATTAATATGGCACCTAAGAAAAGTGACAGTAATTCTCTAATGTTACCTAAAATGTAGTCCATATGAAAAACATGATAATTGTCCCAAGAATGTCTTTTATAGCCTTTTTTGAACCAATGGGCAATGTAGGTTCACATATTACAATTTTTGTTTTATTAGCCTCTCAGAAAAGAATATCTGCCTTTCATCCGTTTTATTTTTCATGACATTGGCTACTTTTTAGTCTAAGATTGCTTTCCTGTAGAATGTCCTGGATTCTGGGTTAGTCTTATTGTTTCCTCCTGGGATTGTTTAACTTTTTACAAGTCACATGTATTTCTTATGAACTAAAAGTAAGGCCTCTAGAAGCTTGATTAAATTAAGATTAAATGTTTCAGCAGGAATATTTTAAAGACAATATCATTTATTTCAATTTGCATTATATTGATAGGCACACCACATCTGGCTGCCCCTATACTAGTAAGAGTACACTTGATCATTTGCTTAAGGTGGTGACCTCCAGACTTCTCCACTATAAATGCACTTTCCCCTAGGCATATTTCCACAGGGCCAATAATCTTTCCACAACAACTTTTCACTAAACTGCTTTAGCATTCATTAATAATCATTGCCTTGATCAATGATGACTTTAGAGGTTACAAAATAGTGGTTTTCTAAATTTCTCATTTATTTTACGTTTAATTTATTAACTGGTATTCTGGAAAGAAGCGATCTCCTTTTATCTACCTTTCTCCATGTCTGGGGCAGGAAAGTGCAAGGTGAGACTAAAACATCTTGTTTCAGAGATCACAAGGTGATGCTTGAAGACAAATAGAGACATGTCACTTCACAAGGGTACAGGATCCACCTTGAAGAAGCTCCCACTCAAATTGTTTCAAACGTGTCCAGTGGGACCTCATGCTTCTTGATTGTCATTACTTCTAGGACTATCAATAGCCAGAACTAGGAAAAATGCTTTTTAAAATTATGAGTTCGTCTTGATACTGTCACCTTTTTGTTTTTATTTGTGGTAAAAATACACATAATAAAATGTAACATCTCAATCATTTTTAAACATACATTTTCATAATGTTGTGAAACAGATCTCTAGTACTTTCATCTTGCAAAACTGAAAGTCTATACCCATAAAACTCCCCCTTTCTCCTCCCCCCAGCCCCTGGAAACCACCATTTTACCTTCAGTTTCCAAGATTTTGACTTTGTTGGATATCTCAAATCAGTAGAATTACACAGCGTTTTCCCTTTTGTGACTGGCTTATTTCACTCAGCATAATGTCCTCAAGGTTTATCCATGTTGCAGCATGTGACAAGATATTTTTCTTTTTTAAGGATGAATAATATTCCATTGTACGTATATACCATGTTTTTGTTTATTCATTCATTAACAGACTTTTGGGTTGCTTCTGCTTCTTGGCTATTTGTGAATAATGCTGCAATGAACTTGGGTGTGCAAATATCTCTTCAAGATCCTGCTTTTAATTCCTTTGGATATACACCCAGAAGTAGGATTGCTGGATCATATGGTAATTCTATTTTTAATTTTTAAAGGAAGATTTGCACTGTTTTGCATAGTGGATTTCAGTTCATTTTTTTAAGTTGCAGAGCTTTTTTTGTAATTTATTCATTACTTCTATCTCATTTTTTAAATCTTTTAAAATTTTTTACCATTTTTAAATCAAAATGTTTGTTTTCATGTTGAAATTGTACATGAAACTTTAGAAAATATAAAACAGATATAAATTTCAGGAGATCATTGTTACCCTCCAACACAGTAACATTGGAGCCAGTGGCATTATCCAGTCATCAAATATATGCATTTAACACAATGTTATGATTCGCGGAGTGCTTTCTACCATTTGTCCTTTGCAATATTTTATTTCAAGTAAACAACATATCATTTGTTTGTTGAATATAAAGTTGGTCTACTTGCATGTACTTGTTATAATTGGGTTCTATTATGGGGTATTTTTTTGCTTTTATTATTATTTTTAATTGACTCATAACAATTTTACATATTTATGGGATACAGTGTGATATCTCAATACATATATACAATGTATAATAATGAAATCAGAGTAATTAGTATACCCATCCCCTCAAACATTTATCATTTCTTTGTGTTGGGAACATTCAAAATCCATTCTTATAATTATTTGAAAATATACCAAAAATTGTTGTTCATTCTAGTCAGTCACCCTATAGTGCTATAGAACAGTAGAACTGATCCCTCCTCTTTAGCTGTACTTTTGTTATCTGTTAACTGGCCTTTAGCTATCTCCACCTTTCCCCTACCCTTCTCCACTTCTGGTAACCACTATTCTTCTCTCTTCGTCTATGAGATCAATTTTTCTAACTTCCACATATGTGTGAGAACATATGGTATTTGTCTTTCTGTGTTTGGCATATTTCACTTCACATAATGTCCTCCAAATTCATCCATGTTGCCACAAATGACAGAATTTCCTCCTTTAAAAAATTATATTTCTTTTCATTACTCTGAAAATATCGGTGCCTAACCACATGTATATATACACATACACTTATTTACATTATCTTACAATATATCTGAATTGTTTCAAAATTACAATCAATATTAAAAACAAAAACAAACCTACTGAGTTTTCTGTGCAGCTATTTTTGTCTTTTTACTGTGTCTAAGGATGCACAGGCAGAGTATTGTGTTAAAAATTATTTTAAATAATTATTTTCTGTGTATGATTGTTTTTCATATATATTTATGCTCATATGTTTCCATTTGTGTTGAAAAATTTATGTTTTATACTTTTTAATTTAACTAATTTATTTTTGAGATGAAGTCTCGCTCTGTCACCCAGGCTGGAGTGCAGTGGTGCAATCTCGGCTCACTTCAACCTCCGCCTCCCAGGTTCAAGTGATTCTCCTGCCTCAGCCTCCTGAGTAGCTGGGACTACAGGTGCCTACCACCACTCCTGGCTAATTTTTGTAGTTTTAGTAGACATGGGGTTTCACCATGTTGGCCAGAATGGTCTCGATCTCTTGACCTCGTGATCCACCTGCCTCATTCTCCCAAAGTGCTGGGATTTATCTTTCAAATAAAATTACAGCAGTTGCGTAGTTTAAAAGTTAACAAGAGGCCGGGCATTGTGGCTCATGCCTGCAATCCCAGCACTTTGGGGGCCAAGGCGAGCAGATAACTTGAGGCCAGGAGTTCAAGATCAGCCTGGTCAACATGGTGAAACCCCCTCTCTATGAAAAATACAAAAAATGAACTGGGCATCACAGCGGCATGCACCTGTAGTCCCAGCTACTCGGGAGGCTGAGGGCTGAGAATCACTTGAACCTGGGAGGCGGAGGTTGCAGTGAGCCTAGATCATGCTACCGCACTCCAGCCTGGGCGACAGAGCGAGACCTCGTCTCAAAAAAAATAAATTAATAAAGTCAACAAGATATAAAAAGAAATACTCAGAATACTCAGAGAAGACGTGCTCCCTCCACCTATCCTCCATTTTCATTAGTTTATGATGTTTCTAGTTAGTCCTTCCATCCTTACTGTATTTCTTCTTGCAAAACTAAATCAAATAATCCTCAGTTTTTAAAAATGTTGCATGTACCTCATTGTGTCACTGTATCGTAGTTTGTAGGACCAGTGCCTTATTAGTGAATACCTAAGTTGTTTCAAATTTTTGTTATTACAAATAATGCTGCAATACATAACCTAGGGCATACTCCTTTGGAGTTGTATCTATGAGGTAGATTCCTAGAAGTTGAATAGCTGGATCAAAAACTAAAACCACAGAATTTTTGTAGATATTGCCAAATGCCTCTCCATGGGGGTTTAAACATTTTGCACACTTACCAGCAATTTAAGAGAGTGACTATTTCTTTACACTATGCTAACAAACTTTATCGTCAGTGTGTATGAAAAATGCTATTTCAGTATGGTTTTAACTTGAATACCTTAGGTGTGAGAGTGAGTGTTTTCTCACATATAAAAACTATTTGTTTTTCTTTTCCTGTGAGTTGTTTACATCTTTTGTCATTTATTTCTATTGTGTTTTCAATTTTTTAAAGGTGCAGATAGAAATCTTTTATTTGTTTTTATAGGTGGCACACAGTTTCTGCAATAAAATCACAGAATATTAGAAATATTTTCAAATACTCCTTTTAAAGATGATCTTTCCATAATGTGAGTTTCTTTTGAAAATGAGATGTCCTCTTTATTATTGTTACAATATCACTTTTCCTTTGAAGGTAGATGGGTTGTTTATTCTTTTTAAAACTACGTTCTAAGTAACACATGACTGAGAGCTTTTTGTCATCAGAGTAAAGGTCATCACACTTGAAACACTTATCTTTTAGTAAAAGAAAAATGCCTAATGCATCTTTAAGTTCTAAAACTTCTTTAATTACTTCGTCACAAGGTAATCAAAGAACCTCTGTGTGATACAAAATTGTTTTTGTGTCACTCACCAAATATGTATGGAAGATATGTCACCATGTGTTGGTCTGTTTTTCTTGTGTGTGTGCTTAAATGACATACTGTAAATTATAAGTAAAATCTTTTTCTTCTTACACCCCCAAGGATCATGGTATATACTCCACTTTGGAGATCACTATTAAGTAGAATAGCCAGTGCCTATTCTGTCTAAGGCAAAGAACCATAGTAATGTCCCCAACACTAGACTAGATGGTTTTGTCTCTTGTAAACCTCAAAACCTTTTCATGTTCTACTTAGTAAGTAAGATCTTGAGAGTCACAACTTTAGATTTTACTCAGGTCTAAAATATAGTTTCCAGTTAATCTTGCCAGAGTCTCATATACTGTTTTAAGCCATCAACGTAAAGTGAATACAATTTTTCATTTTTTAATCTATATTCCTTCCCTGTTTTTCCTGGTAAATAATCCCATTTTGGTTTTTATGAATGATCCCTCCCCCGACCTGGTGAAACTTTCAACCGAGGGATCCTCCTTTACTTGCCATCAAGTAGGCACAGGAGCCAGACTTGGCCAATCAGAGCATTTCGTCACCATAGAAAAAGTGATCAAGTCAAGATTGGCTATGTGACACAAATCAGACCAATGAAAGTTATTTATAGGTATGGATTTTGATAGAAAGTAGGTCTCTAGTCTTCCCAGATAGTAAGTGCTAAACAGTATGTGAATCATGAACCGCAAGTGAACATCTTTACCATATTGTGAAGACGGCCTATCTCAAAATGAATCTAATGGACAGCTAATCAGAGATTAAAAAGAAAGAAATTGAATCTTGATTTTGTTGCTGGAGCATCTGGGATCCAGCCACACCTGAAGGAAGACTATCCTTATAAATTCTATTTACTTTACTTATTATTATTTTTAATTGACAAATCATAATTGTATACATTTATCAGGTACAGTGTGATGTTTTGATATATGTATACAATATGGAATAATTAAGTCAGGTGAATGTATCCACCTCGCATACTTATCATTTTTTATGGTGAGACATTTGAAATGTATTCTTAGTTATTTTGAAATATATAATACGCTATTATTGACTATAGTTGCCCTGCTGTGCAATAAATCTCAGAACTTATTCCTCCTGTCTATCTGAAACTTTGTACCCTTTTATCAACAGGTATAAGCGAGATCATGTGGTATTTGTCTTTCTGTGTATGGCTTATTTCACTAGCATAATGTCTTCCAGATTCACCTATGGTGTAGCAAATGACAAGATTTTCTCTCCTTTTAAGGCTGAAGAGTATTCCATCGTGTAGATACACTATTTTTAAAAGTCTGTTTATCTGTTAATGGACACTTAGGTTGATTCTATATCTTGGCTATTGTGAATAATGCTGCAATAAACATGAGTGTAAAGATATTCATTTAAAATACTAATTTTACTCCTTTGGATATACACCCAAAAGTGGGATTACTGGATCACACAGTAGTTCTATTTTGAGTTTTTTTGAGGAACCTATATACTGTTTTCCATAACAGCTGTACTAATTTACATTCCCATCAACAATGTACAAGAGTTCACTTTTCTCCACTTCCTTGCCAAAGGTTATCTTTCATCTCTTTGTTAACAGGTGTGAGGGGATATTTCACTGTGGTTTTAATTTGCATTTTGATTATGGATGCTGAGCTTTTATCACTAATCTATTGCGATTTATATGTATTCTTTCAGGAAATGTCTGTTCAGGTCCTCTGCCCATTTTTTAAATATAATTATTTATTTTCTTGCTATTGAGTTGTTTGAGTTCCTTATATAATTGGGATGTTAATCCCTTATCAGATGTATAATTTGCAAATATTTCATGTGTCAAGAATACACAATGGGGAAACAATAGTTTCTTTAATAAATAGTGTTGGGAAAACTGGATATCCACAGGAAGAAGAATAAAGTTGGAACCTAGTCTTGCACTATATACCACAATCAACTCAAAATGGGTTAAAGACTTAAATATAAGACATTTTAAAAAATAACGGCTTTATGGAGATGTTTCATATACCATATATTTCACACATTTAAAGTATATAGTTTTTACTGTATGCACACAGAACGTACAACCATCACCAAATCAATTTTAGAACACTTTCAATACTCCCAAAAGAAATCCCTTACCTATTAGCAGTTACCCGGCATTTTCCTGTAACCTTGCTCTTCTTTTATCCTAGGCAACTACTATTCTATTTTCTGTTTTGTGGATTTCCTATTCTATACGTTTCATATAAATTTAATCATACAATATATGACCTTTTGTGACTGGCTTCTTTCAATTAACACAGTGTTTTGAAGGCTCATCCATGTTCTAGCATGTATCAGTATTTCATTCCTTTTTATTACAAAATAATATTCTTTAGTATGAATATGCCACTTTTTGTTGATCCATTTATGCATTGATGAACATTTGGATTCTTTCTACTTTTTGACTATTACAAATAATACTGTTATAAACATTTGTGTACATGTTTTCATGTGGATGAATTATTTTAATTATCTAAAAAGTTTTATTCTTTTTTAATAGAGATTGAGTCTTATTATGTTGCCCAGGCTGGTCTCAAACTCCTGGCCTCAAGTGACACTCCTGCCTTGGCCTCCCAAAGTGCTGGAATTACAGGCATGAGCCACCATGCCTGGCCAGGATGTGTGTTTTTATTTCTTTTGAGTATATACCTAGGAGGGGAATTTCTGAGTCATATGGTGGCTATATGTTTTAGCTTAGAGGAATTGCTAAACTATTTTCCAAAGCCTCTGTGCCAGTTTACATTCCAATCAGCATTGTAGGATGATTCTAATTTCTCCACATTCTCACCAACATTTGTTATTGTCTGTCATTTTTATTATAGCCAGTCTAGTTGATGTGATGTAGTCTCTCATTGTAATTTTGATTTACACTTCTCTGATGACTAATGATGTTGAGCATCTTTTCATGTGTTTACTGATCATTTGTGTATCTTATTTAGAGAAATGTCTATTCAGCTCCTTTCCCATTTTTTTTTTTTTTTTTTTGAGACCGAGTCTTGCTCTGTTGCCCAGGCTGGAGTGCAGTGGCGCAATCTCTGCTCACTGCAAGCTCCGCCTCCCGGGTTCACGCCATTCTCCTGTCTCAGCCTCTCTGAGTAGCTGGGACTACAGGCGCCCGCCACCACGCCCGGCTAATTTTTTGTATTTTTAGTAGAGACGGGGTTTCACCGTGGTCTCGATCTCCTGACCTCGTGATCTGCCCGCCTCGGCCTCCCAAAGTGCTGGGATTACAAGCGTGAGCCACCGCGCCCAGCCTCCTTTCCCATTTTAAAACTGCCATAGTTGGCTTTATGTTATCGAGTTGCAAATTTTATATTCTGGATACAATTACCTTATCAGGTATTTGATTTGTGAATATTTTCTCCCATTTTTGAGGAATTGTCCTCTCACTTATTTGATGCAGAAAAGTTTTAAAACATTTTTTGATGAAGTTCAATTTGTCTATTTTTCTCCTTTGATGCTTGTGCTTTTGGTGTCATGAGAAATTATTGCCTTATCCAAGGTCATAAATATTCATAGGTATGTTTTCTTCTAAGAATTTTATGGATTTAGCTCTCACACTAATGTCTTTGATCCACTTTGAATTAATTCTTTATAAAGTATGAAATAGGGGTCCACCTTAATACTTTGGCATATGGATATGCAGTTGTTCTGCATCATTTGTTGAAAATACTACTCTTTTTCCATTAAATTGTGTTGACACTTTTGTTGAAAATCAATTAGTCCTAAATATTGGGGTTTATATCTGGACTTCTAATTCTATTCCATTGATTTATAGGTCTAACCTTATGCCGATATCACACAGTCTTGATTACTATAACCTTGCAGTATGCTTTGAAATCAGGACACACAAGTTCTCCAAGATTGTTTTTGGTCTTCTGTGTCCTTTTCCATTCCATATAAATTTTAAAATAACTTTATCAATTTCTGCAAAGAAAGCAGCTGAAATTTTGATAGAGATTGTATTGAATCTGCAGATTAATTTGGAAACTATTAGTTTCTTGGCAGTCTTAACTTCTCTAATCCATAATCAGGGGATGTCTTTTTATTAATTTAGTTCTTCTTTTATGTCTTTCAATGATGTTTTGTCATTTGGGGTGTCAAAGTTTTGTATCTTTTTTGTGTGATTTACTCCTAATTATTTTATTTTTGATGATGTTAGAATTGTTTTCTTTATTTCATTTTTGGATTGTTTATTGCTAGTTTGTAGGAATACAATTTTTTCTGTATAATGATCTTGTATCTTGCAACCTTCCTGAACTTGTTTATTAGTTCTAATCGTTTTTAAGTGTTTTTAAATAATTTTTATATAGAGGATTATATTATCTGCAAATAGAGTATAGTTACATTTTTAATAATATAATTATAAGAATATAACAGACTGCAAGAAGACCCTTAAAGGGAACTTTCTGCTGGTTTAAGAATATCATTTGTATAAGTCTAAGCTAAAAAAGCATGCTTTTAAAATGCTGCCAGTTTTAAGGCCAAGAAAGAGATTTTCAGGATATTCTCCTTTCTCAATAATCTTTTTTATGTGCAATGTTTTCTTTGGTGATCCATGAGAGAAAATTCTAATTGCTGAGTTGAAGTTAACTAGATATGAAGATAGAATTTTTGTATAGTGTAAATAGACTATTACCATATACTTCTTATCTGATTAGAATAAAGATCTGGCAAGATGTTGTTGTATAAGATTTTGATTATTCATACTTTCTCAGAAAACATTTCCTACATAGGAGAAAGGAAACATTGTGGGTAGATTACAGAAACCCACACCCTGAAGCCTCTCTAGCTTTCAAATCACAAATAACTGTCCTGATGAAGCATCTACATTACTCTCCAAGTAAATGATAGAAACATATTTCTATCATTTATTTTATCTCCAAATAAATGATAGAAGCATCTACATTACTCTCCAAATAAATGATAGAAACATATTTGTTGGAGTTACTCTGTAGCACACCCGTCATATGTGTCTGTAAATGCTATAAAAACTCATCTATAGGAGCCAATTCCCCACTTAACACTAAGGATTACAGGATAACATAGCAGCAGGGAAGAACATAAATTTGGATTCAAACAGACGCAGGAAAAACAACAATAACAATGAGTTTGAATCCTGGCTCTACTACCTAGTTAGCCTTATGAGTCTCATGTCTTTATTTATGAAATTGAGATACTAATATAATAACAGTCTTACAGGATAACATGAAATAGACTTAATCTCTAAATAGAGATTTGTGGTTGATAATAGCCCACCTTTTACATATCTCCAAGTCTAAGAAAGCAATCAATAAAGGTTAGATCCTTATACTCACCAAGGGCAAAAGAATTCTCAGGATAACCCTACAGTCCACTGACAGGTCTAAATCACAGTAATCTCTTGTATATGTTGTAGATATAAATTTTTTGGGGCCATTGCATATGCAGAATTTCCCAAATTTATAGTGAACCTTGAATAATTTGGTGTCATATAGTTGCTTTAGTAGAAGTAATTCACAAAACATAGTTCATGCACAGGTATTAATCTTTTCAACATAACCTTCCTTTGAAGAACCACCCTTGCCTCAATGCATTATAATTCTGCTAAGTTTATGTGCTTTCATTTACACTGGTCTTCCACAGGGATGTGGGGTGAGGACAGCCCAGACCTGGCCAGAAAGTGTTTCTCATGACTCTGGCCAGAATGATTAGCTCAGTGATAGCCATGTGACCCAATACAGCCTCATCAGAACTTACCCTGGAACTTTATAAGAGCTATTAAGAAATACACTATCATTTTATCTAGGATTGGGACCTATAAGAATAACATGGGTTTGAGGCTACTGACAACTATCATGTCGCCACATAGAGAAAGCCCTCTGGGACAGAAGGCAAGTAGAAATAAGCAGAGCTGTAGCCAAGAGTTTGAAAAAGAAACAGTTCTGATGCTATCATTTCAACTGGATTTCACTGTGCATAAAAACACGCCCCCCCGCCGCCCCGGCTTCTCCTCCTTCACCACCTCCCTCTTTTATTGAGCTAGTTTGTGTTTGGTTTCTGTTTCTTAGAACTGAAAATATTTTGACTGACACATGTATTCTTTTCAATACTGTACAAGTTTAGGACTCCTTCCACTGCCCCATGTTGAATTTAGCAGGTAATAAGAGAGGAAAAGTTACAAAGCAGGGATGTGGAAGAAGAGAAAAAGAAAGGACTCAAGGGAAAACAGTTCAAAAGAATAAAATAAAAAAGGCAAAATAAGTGGATACTCATGATAGTGAGGCATAGAGACAGTGGTACAAGTCCTTCTCAAGTAGTATTTATGTCCCTTACTCATAGCCTTTACCATGGAAATAGTTTAGGTTTAAATCATTATTTATAAAACTAAAGTTACTACCCATAGAACATTTAAGTGGCATTCTTAAAATCACATGTATTTTAGGCTCAATATATTGTGATTCTAATGACTGAAGAGCCTCAAAGGGCACTATGGTGATGTCAAACGTTGAAGCACAAAGTTGGAATAATGGGTCTATTTTTTTTCTCTTGATCAATCCATCAATGGAATTCTTATCCATCCTACCACATAAAGGCACACAAAAATCCTTTGAAAAGGTCATTATCAAAAGTTTTGAGCTATTTTCTGATGTTATATTTGAAGGGGGAAGTATGTTAGTTTAAGAAACCAAAGGCTGTGTGTCAAAGAAAAGATGAGACTGGTCACAAAAGGAGCTTTAGAAAATAAATGCCGTTGAAAGCCAACCTAAATGTCATCCTTGGCCATAAGGTGTAAGGAAAGAGGTTTCAGGGCAGGTAGGGCACGCACATAATTATAGGTGTACATTATGAAACCCACTTCTGTAGCAGCTAAGTTAGGAGTCAACAAACTACTGCCTTTGGGCACCATTGACCTACTGCCTGTTTTTATAGGTCCCATGAGCTAAAAATGGTTTTATATTTTTAAACAATTGGAAAAATCAAGAGAGTAATAATGCTTGGTTACACAGAAAATTATACAAAATCCCAATTTCAGTGCCCATAAATAAAGTTTAAGTGAAACACAGCCATGGCCATTTTTCAGTATTGTTATGGTTGATTTGCTCTACAAACACAGAGCTGAGTAGTTTCAACGGAAGCCATGTGGTTAAAAGCGTAAGTTTGAGCCGGGCGCGGTGGCTCATGCCTGTAATCCCAGCACTTTGGGAGGCAGAGGTGGGCGGATCACGAGGTCAGGAGATCGAGACCATCCTGGCTAACACGGTGAAACCCCGTCTCTACTAAAAATACAAAAAATTAGCCGGGCGCAGTGGTGGGCGCCTGTAGTCCCAGCTACTCAGGAGGCTGAGGCAGGAGAATGGCACAAACCCGGGAGGCGGAGCTTGCAGTGAGCCGAGACTGCGCCACTGCACTCAGGCCTGGGCGAAAGAGCAAGACTTCATCTCAAAAAAAAAAAAAAAAAAAAAGCGTAATTTTGCAAACCCCTGAGCTGGAGCAATGGGGACAGAAAGCCAAGAAGGCTAAGGAGGTGATAGTGTGGTTAAGAAGACAGGGTGTGGAGTCAGATTTCCCTAATTCTGTTGGTTTATCCTGAGTAAGTTACTTAATGTATTTTAGATTCAGTTATCTTTGCTGTAAAATGAAGATGATAATGTACCTGCTCAACAAGGGTTTTGTGAGGATCAATTGAAATAATATCAACAAAGCATTTAGCATATGATAAATGCTAAAAATGTTAACTATTAGGTGGATATGGCATTGTACATCTGCTAGGAAGAATTTGAGTCCCTTCTTACCTCCCTTTTGAATTGTTATTTTATTCCTTCACTCAAACATATATAGTCCGTGAGCATGCTGTTATGAGGCACAATTAAGCCACGAAAAATACAGTATTTTGGTGACCAGCAAGGGATAACTTTTGTTGCTTTTCATTTGTTTTTTTTGTTTTGTTTTGTTTTTTCGAGACGGAGTCTGGCTCTGTTGCCCAGGCTGGAGTGCAGTGGCGCAATCTCGGCTCATGGCAAGCTCCGCCTCCTGGGTTCACACTATTCTCCTGCCTCAGCCTCCCGAGTAGCTGGGACTACAGGTGCCCGCCTCTACACCGGGAAAATTTTTTGTATTTTTAGTAGAGACTGGGGTTTCACCATGTTAGTCAGGATGGTCTTGATCTCCTGACCCCGTGATCCGCCCGCCTTGGCCTCCCAAAGTGCTGGGATTACAGGCGTGAGCCACCTCGCCCGGCCTGCTTTTCATTTGTTGATTTGCCTATTACCTTCAGTGAATTTATCTGGCTGGTTGATCACTTTCTATACAAGAGTAAGATGTCTGTGCACTCTGACAATGAGGAAGGACACAAAGCAAAGTGCCAAATATTCAATGCCCTTCAACCACACTCAAATGTGTACATGACAGATAGAAAGATTATAGTATTTTTTAATGTTTGAGTCAGTATATTTATTGGTGTTAAGAATAAGCATGTTTATTGTTAACTGTTTTTATATTGTTCTTGGTTTCCACTATGAGCTCAAGGACTGGAGGGCCAATTTGGTGGTTGAGAGAGTTTCCGAATTTTTATAGAGTGGATGATTTGTTGTGTGGAGACGCAGAGACCTGAGCTAGTCTCTGTGTCTACATGCCCATGTTTGTCTCTTGAGATAATGTATTTTCCATTTTTATCTTCTTTACTTGGAAATCTTTTACTGCCTGTATTTTGGTGACAGAAACTGCAAGTGCATGAGCGCATTGTAAATGAGAGTATAAAAGAATGTAAATGAGTTGTCTTAAGTGTCACAACCAGCAATGATACTGGAAATAAATCTCAAGAGTTTCTATTCCCAGATATGATTCTCTTTCAGTTTTCAGACCAATGAAAATTTAATAGTTGAGAAAACATAATTTTTTCCTTTCATTATAGAGAGAGGATGCCTCAAAGTTAGGCAGTCAGAAGGCAATCAAAAAGTCAGAAGGAAATAGAATAAATGCATTTACCTTTCAAAGTTAACAGTTGTCTAGGAAATAAGGAGGAGAACTGGTATCCTAAAAAATATAAATAACAACTCATTACTGAGTGGTTATTACTTATCAGCTCAAAGTTCCATTTTAATTCTCCTTTCTTTACCTAGTTTCTGATTGTTACATATCTGGAATTAGAAGTGAATAACAAGATGATCATATTTTACTCACTGTAAAGTACTGCTCACCTGAGGTAATTGGGTAAAGTCATTGGATGACTTAGAAAACAGAGATAAAGAGATAAAGTTTTCCCACCAAATGAATCAATCTTCAGGCTAGGATTAGCATGACAAGACCATTGTAGCCATGCTAGACCATCTCACCATGAGTTCTAGCAGGCAGATATGATCACTTGTGAAAGTCAAGATTGACTATGTTAAGGACCCGCTTCTTGCTAGGAAGAGCAAAAGCAACTGTTCAGGAGGGATTCTCTTTATCCAGCCTGACAGCCATGTTAGATCTCAAAGCCTGGAGAAAACATATGTGAATTGTTGTTTAAAAAATTTTAATCTAGACATTAAATAGTTAAAGCTTATTTTTTCTGCATAGCTAATATGTGAGTACTGATATGTTAGTCATGTCATGTGGTTCTTTGAAAACCAAATAATGTACAAAAGCACATTGTCACATTGACTTACCTAAAATTTTAAAATCAACTTAAGGCTGTTTATCAGAGAGTGCTGTTTGCCAAACTGATCATTATTTTTCAAAAATGCACTCCCTGTATAATTAATAAATTATATGTTGATATGAAATATACTTATAGTCCCTACAGGTTTTGGCACAAATCACAAGTTTTATAGCGTGCAAATCATCACAATTTGAAGATTTATTGACTATGGTTACCATTTTAGTTTTGATTTCTAAGATTGGCCAAATGACTCTTCAATTTAAAATAAACATAGTTAATGAAATTGGGCTGTTGATTGAAATAAATTTTAAAAATTGGTGGACCAATGGGGATATTTTTATGTTATAATCTTTGATACTTACTCATCTTGACCTTGGTTTACTATTCATAGCATGTACATATATTTGCTGTATGAATGAGAGAACCATGGAGAAAGAGTAACCTAGAAACTATATTCTAAACTTACACATAAGTATTTAAATATGATGGGGAGATCTATTACTTTTCAAAATAAAGCAAGCTCTAATAATTCTTGATAATAGATCATGACGGCTCAAAAGAGAAAAGTAGCTATATTTGCATGTCAAAATGCAGCTTGAATAATTTCATTTTAAGGAATGATATGAATGGTAAAATGAAGCTACACAAAATTACCTATGGACCATTTAAAACGAAGTCAACTGAAGAGCTTACTTAGAAAATATGTGAGGATTTTTGAACTGAAATGTTTTTTCTTGAAATATTAACATTATTTTCTTGGTATTAAAGGAAATGCTCCTGACCATATTATAATGCTTGTGTATTTGCCTGAAAATTCCAAAGGGTATGGAAAACTTTTTCATCCATTCTGGATAAATGAAGGTCTTTTCTGTGTGGTTTATAACTGTCCACTATTTGCAGATGATTCTTCTGTTTGTGCATGTTACTTGCTTTAGCTTCAAGAAGTAAGAAGAAGAGCTAAAATTTTTTGATCACTTACTAAATGATGGCCAATTAATTTAATTAATTTAACTTTAAACCTATAAACAACCTACAGAATGGGAGAAAAGTTTTGCAAAGTAGGCATCCAACAAAGGTTTAATATCTAGTATCTATAAATAACTTAAACAAATGCACAAAAAACCCGTTAAAAACTAGACAAAGGACATGAACAGACACTTTTCAAAAGAAGACATACGTGCAGCCAACAAGCATATGAAAAAAAAGCTCAACATCACTGATCATTAAAGAAATCCAAATCAAAACCACAGTGAGATACCATCTCACGCCAGTCAGAATGGCTATTATTAAAAAGTCAAAAAACAACAGATGCTGGCAAGGTTGTGGAGAAAAAGGAACCATTATACACTGTTGGTGGGAGTGTAAGTTAGTTCACCTATTGTAGAAGACAGTGTGGTGATGTCTCAAAGACCTAAAGACAGAAATACCATTCAACCCAGCAATCCCATTACTGGATATATACACAAAGGAATATAAATCATTCTATTATAAATACACATGCATGTGTATGTTCATTGCAGCACTATTCACAAAAGCAAAGACATGGAATCAACCTAAATGCCCATCAATGATAGACTGGGTAAAGAAAATATGGTAGATACACACCATAGAATACTATGCAGCCATAAAAATGAATGAGAGCATGTCTTTTGCAGCAACATGGATGGAGCTGGAGGCAATTATTCTTAGCAAAAGAATGCAGGAACAGAAAATCAAATACCACGTTCTCACTTACAAGTGGGAGCTAAATGATGAAAACACATGGACTCATAGAAGGGAACAACACAAATGGGGACTACCGGAGGGTGGAGGGTGGGAAGAGGGAGAGGATCAGAAAAAATAACTAATGGGTACTATGCTTAATGCCTGGGTGATTAAGTAATCTGTACAACAAACCCCTCACACACGTTTACCTATATAACAAACCTGCACTTGTTCCCCTGAACTTAAAAGTAAACAAAACAAAACAAAGACCTTTAAAAGATAAGCATTATCGTTATCCCAATTTTGATAATGAAGAAATAGGATTTGACAGGTGATGTGTCTCGGTGTCAAATAATAAATGACACAGGCTGGATTTGTACAAAGCCATGATTGTCTGTAAGGTCGATGGTCTATTTATTTTATAATACTTCCTTCATCTTTTTGTCTATTGAGCCCTTGCTATATCAATGGTATTGTAGTAGGTACTCAGATGCTTTACAAGCCACATGATACTTTTGTTTATAAAGAAATGATTCATTATTGTACCTTGTTTTTTCTGTGTTTTCTCAGATTTGCCGTCCTATTTGTAGTTCTGCTTTCATGAACTTTTGTTTACTTTATATTTTCTGAGTCTGAGCTTTTTAGGACATTTATTTGGACAATATCTGAATTGACAATATTATGTCAACTAGTCAATTAAAAGTCTCAGTTCCTTCATTAGTAAAATAAGATACTTACTCTGCCTACTCATTGATGAGAAAATCTATTTAGTGTCCATTAAAGTGCTTCGTATATCATCTTACAAATTTATGGTACCATTGACATTTGGTTATCAAAAGAATTTAATAATAGATAAATTTGTATTGCAAGGAAAATTGTTGGCAAACATATGAAATTCTTCTATGTAAAATTTCTTTTGTGCATTTTAACACAGTAATGGTCTATTAGTTTAGACCGCTATAACAAACTACCATAAACTGGATAGCTTATAAACAACAGAAATTTATTTCTCACAGTTCTGGAACTGGAAAGTCCAAGATAAAGGCACTGGCAGATCCAGTGCCTGGTGAGGGCCCGCTTTCTTGTTAATAAAAGATATCTTCTCGCTTCATCCTCACATGGCAGAAGGACACAAAGCAGCTCCCTGGGGCCCCTTTTATAAGAGAACGAATCACTTTCCAGAGGCCCCACCTGCTAATATCATCACATTGGTGACTAGGTTTCAACATATGAATTTTGGAGGGACACAAACATTCAGACCATAGCAAATGAGTCTCAGTAGCAGTGGGAGAAAACAAACAAGTGTAGCTGCCTGAAGAAATGTACATACATTAAAAGATGATTTTATGAATGGTACAGAATTAATATACAGAAGATATTATATCCATACACATTTATTTCATTATTGACTCCATGTAAAGTCATGTAATAAATGATTTTTATGTAAACAAATTAATGCAATTATGTTTACAATCAGCAAACCCAAGAAATAGGTTAATACTACTATACCGTTTCATTGTTATAAGCAGTTCTTCCAAGTTAACAATCCTCAAATTATTTTCAATAAAAGAATAGAGCAATTAAAAATCAAACTTAAGACAACCTGTTTAGTAGTGCCAGAGTTGTGCAGTTTATTATAAGCTAATAAACAGTGATAACAGTGAATAGCATTCAGCACATCTATTTATATGTAAGTGAACAAAAGCTCAAATGACTTCTGATTTTATCCTTTTTTTGTTTTGTTTTGTTTTGTTGAGACGGACTTTTACTCTCGTTGCCCAGCCTGGAGTGCAATGGCACGATCTTGGCTCACTGTAACCTCTGCCTCCCAGGTTCAAGTGAGTCTCCTGCCTCAGCCTCCCGAGTAGCTGGGATTACAGGCATGTGCCACCACGCCTGGCTAATTTTGTATTTTTAGTAGAGACAGGGTTTCACCATGTTGGCCAGGCTGGTCTCGAACTCCTGACCTCAGGTGATCTGCCCATCTTGGCCTCCCAAAGTGCTGGGATTACAGGCATAAGCCACTGGGCCAGACCCTGATTTTGTCTTAATTGGTTAATCTTTCCTGATTTTTATTCATCGAAAACTGCTTAGAGACCTAATTTCCTAGACCATTACTATTACTTAATATTTATTGAGCTTCTTGAGCATTTGTAAAAGTAAAAGTAGCCCTAACCCTCTCACAATGAGTTTATTTATTTCTTATTCCTGCTTTAAAATAGACTTGAAATGTGGAGCGGCATACTTCTAAAATATCCAGTGAAACATTTCCACATTTAATGAGGTTCTGATTTGGTTAAAGATTTGTAGGTTTCAGACTACTCATTCCAATTTTATCTAAACAGGTTTGCCTATCCTTGTTATGGATTTACACCAATGTCTTACAGCACCTTCACCTTCTTAACCCATTTGTGATTCCACATGAATTTGCAAATAACTCAAAAGTCAATTATTTGAAATGTTTAGGATTTTTTTTCAGTTATCTCTTAAGAATGAGATTGCTTTAAACTTTGCATAATTCAGAAGGGAGTCTTAGGTATTATTGGAGAATATGCCATTACCAGAGGAATTTTGTTCTGGTGCTTTTCATTTAGCTTCTACTAAACACACTGGCATTTGTGTACATAAAAGTAAGTATCATATGACCACACCTTCCTAAACATATCAGCAGGAATATTACCCTGTTAGACTGATGTTGACCAATGTACGGCTTCTAAGAGCCATCCAACCTTTTGGATCAACATGAGTGTCAGGATTCTACAAAATTTTAGTCATTGCCTTCAGAGAATTATCAAAAAGTCAATTTAAACTCATCAAATTTCATTGATACTTTTAAAAGTAATTGATCTTGTGAACATTAATAATTTGAGTAAGAAGGCAGTAGTTATTCTAATCATCTTTCTTTTTGTACACAAAGGTATTCTGAATTCTTATTCTTTCCATTAGACAAGATTCCAAAGGGAGTGATAATCTGTTCTTGAGAACCATGTTTTGAATGTGCTGTCTTCCCTTGATATTAGAGGGTAATGATTTTGGTCTTGTAGGATCCAGAGGTTCTCTCAGCTTTGAGGGCAGTTGGTGAATACAGTGACACAATTTACTCTGCAGACCTCTGGATCTGGGCCAGAC